>NC_029792.2:117137480-117172126 GCF_000816755.2 Arachis ipaensis
GTATTGAGCCTTCTGTAGTCAATACACATACGCCACCCTGTAACTGTTCTTGTAGGAACCAGTTCATTCTTTTTATTATGAACCACTGTCATGCCTCCCTTCTTGGGAACAATGTGGATAGGGCTCACCCAGGGGCTATCAGAAATAGGATAAATAATCCCAGCCTCTAGTAGCTTAGTGACCTCTTTCTGCACCACTTCCTTCATGGCTGGATTTAGCCGCCTCTGTGGTTGAACCACTGGCTTAGCATCATCCTCCAATAGGATCTTGTGCATGCATCTTGCTGGGCTAATGCCCTTAAGGTCACCTATGGACCACCCAAGAGCTGTCTTGTGTGTCCTTAGCACTTGAATTAGTGCTTTCTCTTCCTGTGGATTTAAAGCAGATCTTATGATCACTGGAAAAGTGTTACCCTCTCCCAGAAATGCATATTTCAGGGATGGTGGTAGTGGTTTGAGCTCGGGTTTAGGAGGTTTCTCCTCTTCCTGAGGGATTTTCAGAGGTTCTTTTATTTCCTCTGATTCCTCCAGATCAGGCTGAACATCTTTAAAGATGTCCTCTAGCTCTGATTCAAGACTTTCAGTCATATTGACCTCTTCCACCAGGGAGTCAATAATATCAACGCTCATGCAGTCATTTGACGTGTCTGGATGCTGCATAGCTTTGACAACATTTAACTTGAACTCATCCTCATTGACTCTTAGGGTCACTTCCCCTTTTTGGACATCAATGAAAGTTCGTCCAGTTGCTAGGAAAGGTCTTCCTAGAATCAGAGTTGTACTCTTGTGCTCCTCCATTTCCAGCACTACAAAGTCAGTGGGAAAGGCAAATGGCCCAACCTTGACAATCATGTCCTCAATTATGCCTGATGGGTATTTAATGGAGCCATCAGCAAGTTGAAGACATATCCGAGTTGGTTTGACCTCTTCAGTCACGCCAAGCTTTTTGATGGTGTATGCAGGTATTAGATTGATACTTGCTCCAAGGTCACATAGAGCTGTCTTAGTACAAGCACCCTCTAATGTGCATGGTTCATAAAGCTCCCTGGATCTTGAAGCTTCTCTGGTAAGCTTTTCAGAATGACTGCACTGCATTCTTCAGTGAGAAACACTTTTTTAGTTTCTCTCCAATCCTTCTTATGACTTAAGATATCTTTCATGAACTTAGCATAAGAGGGTATTTACTCAAGTGCCTCTGCAAATGGGATCTTTATCTCAAGAGTCCAGAGATAGTCTACAAAGCGGGTAAATTGTTTATCCTGCTCCGCTTGGTGAAGTTTCTGAGGGTAAGGCATCTTGGCTTTATATTCTTCAACCTTAGTTGCTGCAGGTTTAGTCCCTACAGAGGTGGTTGGAGAAGCCTTCTTAGAGGGGTTACTATCAGCACTTGCAGGTGTTTGATCCTTCATTGGCGTTTGAACGCTAGGATTGGGCATCCACTGGGCATTTAACGCCAGTCTTTCACCCTTTTCTGGCGTTTGAACGCCAGAATTATTCCTCTCTGGGCTCTTTCTGTCCTCAGAGGGATTTTGGGCAGTGGTTTGGTCATCCTCTGTCAGTTGTTCCTTTCTTGGCTTTCTGCTACTTTGAGCTGATTTATTCAATGTCTTCCCGCTCCTTAATTGGACAGCTTGGCATTCTTCTGTTATCTGTTTAGATAGCTGCTGTCTTGTCTGATTCAATTGTGCTTCCATATTCTTATTAGCATTTTTAGTGTCCTGGAGTATCTCTTTAAATTCTGCTAATTGTTTTGTCATAAGGAGTAATTGCTGATTAAGTTCAACAATTTGTTCTTGAGGATTAGGATCAGTAGTTACTGTCCTAGCCTCTTCTTTTGTGGAGGACTCACTGCTTGAGTATAGATATTGATTTCTAGCAACCGTATCTATGAGTTCTTGAGCCTCTTCAATCGTCTTCCTCATGTGTATAGATCCACCAGCTGAGTGGTCTAGAGACATCTGAGCTTTTTCTGTAAGCCCATAGTAGAAGATGTCTAACTGTACCCACTCTGAAAATATTTCAGAGGGGTATTTCCTTAGCATCCCTCTGTACCTCTCCCAGGCATTATAAAAGGATTTATGATCCTCTTGTTTAAAGCCTTGGATGTCCAGCCTTAGCTGTGTCATCCTTTTTGGAGGGTAGAATTGATTCAGGAATTTGTCTGTTAACTGTCTCCATGTTTTTATGCTTGTTGTGGGTTGGTTATTTAACCACCTCTTAGCTTGATCTTTTACAGCAAATGGAAATAGTAGTAATCTGTAGACATCCTGATCCACTTCTTTATCACGTACTGTGTCAGCAATTTGTAAGAACTGTGCCAGTAGGTTCTTCCTGTGGAAGACTGGAATACTGACAATTTTTCTACACCATGATAATGAGCTGAGGATTTAGCTCAAAACTGCTTGCTTTGATAGGAGGTATACAGATGCTACTCCCATATGCAGCTGTAATGGGGTTAGCATATGACCCCAGAGTCCTTCTGGACTGTCCACTTCCACTTATGTCCATGATGGAGAAAAGAGAATTGATATGAAATTTTTTTTATTTAATTAAAAGTAACCGAAAAAAAATAAAACAAAATAAATGAAAAATAAAATAAAAGTTTCGAAAATTAGAGGGAAATAAAGGCAAATTGAAAACTAAATTAATTAATTGATTAAAAAGATTTTGGAAATTAGCAATAAAAAAGATATGATTGAAAACTATTTTAAAAAGATATGATTGAGAAGATATGATTGCAATTTAATAAAAAAAAGATATGATTGAAGAAATTAAAAAGATTTGATTTTTGAAAAAGATTTGAAAAGATCAATTTTTGAAATTAGAATTTTGACTTGACAAAAAAAAAGATATGATTTTGAAAAACTTTGACTAATTTAATGCAAAATTTTGAAATTTATGAGTAAAATAAGGAAAAGATATTTTTTTTTATTTTTGAATTTTAATGAGGAAAGAGAAAAACAACAAAATGACACCAAACTTAGAAATTTTAGATCAAAACAAAGAGATCAAACAAGAAAACTTTGAATGTCAAGATGAACACCAAGAATAAATTTATGGAAAATTTTTAAGTAAATAAAAGCACAAAAACACCAAACTTAAAATTTTTAGAAAATCAAACACAAATTTTCGAAAATTTAAAGGAAAACACAAAGAAGACACCAAACTTAGAAATTTTTTTAAGATCAAGAAAAGACTAGGAACATGCAATTTCGAAAAAATTAAAAGAAAATAAAAGCATGCAATTGACACCAAACTTAAAATATGAAAACTAAACACAAATAAAAGACTCTAAACCAACAAAAATAAATTATTCCTAATCTAAGCAACAAGATAAACCTTTAGTTGTCCAAACTCGAACAATCCCCGGCAACGGCGCCAAAAACTTGGTGCACGAAATTACAATCACACTTTTGCAACTCCGCACAACTAACCAGCAAGTGCACTGGGTCGTCCAAGTAATACCTTACGTGAGTAAGGGTCGATCCCACGGAGATTGTCGGCTTGAAGCAAGCTATGGTTATCTTGTAACTCTTAGTCAGGATATCAATAATTCTCAGATTTAATTGTAAAAAGTAAAAGAACATGAATAAATACTTGTTATGCAGTAATGAAGAACAGGTTGAGGTTTTGGAGATGCTCTGTCCCCTGAATCTCTGCTTTCCTACTATCTTCTTCTTCACACACGCAAGGCTCCTTCCCTGGAAAGCTTTATGTTGGGCATCTGAGACTCATGCCGTAGAAGATACAATATGAAACGTGTAGAATGTCATGAGGTGCAAGATGAATCACTAAAAGTAGTTTTTATAGTAAACTAGTGACCTAGGGTTACAGCAAAAGAGTAAGCTAGGGTGTTTTGTGTAAAAATCCACTTCCGGGGCCCACTTGGTGTGTGCTTGGGCTGAGCATTGAAGCTTTCATGTGTAGAGACTTTTCTTAGAGTTAAACGCCAGCTTTTGTGCCAGTTTGGGCATTTAACTCCAGCTTTTATGCCAGTTCTGGCGTTAAACGCCAGAATTCTTAAGCTGACTTGGAACGCCAATTTGGGTCATGAAATCTTGAGCAAAGTATGGACTATTATATATTGCTGGAAAGCCCAGGATGTCTACTTTCCAAAGAAATTGAGAGCGTGCCAATTGGGCTTTTGTATCTCCAGAAAATCCACTTCGAGTGTAGGGAGGTCAGAATCCAACAACATCAGCAGTCCTTTTTTCAGCCTCTGAATCAGATTTTTGCTTAGGTCCCTCAATTTCAGCCAGAAAATACCTGAGATCACAGAAAAACACACAAACTTATAGTAAAGTCCAGAATTGTGATTTTTATTTAAAAACTAATAAAAACATAATAAAAACTAACTAAAATATACTAAAAACAGTGGCAAAAAGCGTATAAATTATCCGCTCATCAGAAAGCATTGATGAAGTGTTTGAGAGATTCGCAATCATAATCAACAACTTTATTGCTATGGGTACAAACTACTCAGAACAAACCCTAGTGAGAAAACTCCTTAGAAGCCTCACAAAAGAATGGGAAACCACTGCCACTGTCCTAACCGAGAGCAATAACCTAAGCCCTATAACCTATGATGAGATGAGAGGAAAACTCCTTGCCTATGAAACCACACACACAAACCAGGATTCAAAAAAAAAGGGAATAGCCCTCAAGTCCAAAATAGAATCAAAAGAGAGTGAGTCTGGTGATGGTATTTCAGATGATGAGTTTATGTTTTTTGTTAGGAGATTTAGAAGGATGATGAAGAACAAGGGCAAGTACAAGGGTTCAAGCTCAAAGGAACACAAAATGGACTTGAGCAATGTGATGTGTCATCATTGCAAGGAGGCTGGACACTTTAAGCTAAACTGTCCAAAGCTCAAGAAGGAGGACAAAGGAAAGAAAGAAAAGAAGAGAGTGCTCATGGCAGCTTGGGAGGATCTTGAGAACGACTCCAATAAGGAAGAAGATTCTGAAGGTGGAGATAAAGATTACTTTATGGCTGGAAATAATAATCTTGATGAGGTAAAATACTATGACTTGTCTATAGATGATTTACATGCCATTATTGATGATCTTACTCTAAACACCTCAAAACTGCTAAATAAGTACAATAAATGCAGATCTGAAAAATATGTATTAAAAGCTGAAAATGATTTTTTAAAAGAAAAAGTGAAGGAAACTGAATGTACTTTGGACATTATTGAAGAAAACAGATTTCTAAAATCTGAACTTGAAAAATTAAAAGGAAAGCACATTATGGATCCTTCTCAAGAGTTAATTGCTGAAAATGAAAGATTAAATGATATGATTAAAAGGTTGAATGGTAACTTAGCAAAATTTGCTCAAAGTTCTAGTAACTTGGACAAATTACTTGCAAGTCAAAGACCATTATTTGAAAAATCTGGTTTAGGTTATATAACCAAGGAAAATGCAGTTTTTAATGATTCCTCTATGAAATTTGTGGCTTCTTCATCAAATACTAAATCTACATCCAACAAATCTTGTATTGGATATGTTCCCACATTTGAAGAGAAATTTGATGAAGTTTACACAAGTGAAACTGAGCCTTCACCAAGAACCGAACCTACTTCAAATAGGTTAGGTCCGGGGTACATTTCGAAAAATGAGGTTGCTCTCAAGAAACCACCATTTTACAATAAAACCTCATATTCGAAAAGTCCAAAAGTTTTCAAAAATTCTGGTGAAAATGCTTTTGCAAAGAGGAACAATTATGACAAAAATCAGTTTGGCAAAAGAAATGCACCTCTTCCAAGAACCAGAAAATTTCAACCCTCTAATCATTTCCAGCATAGTAACCCATCTCAATTTCAGTAACATGCATCAGGAAATCATTGTTTTAATTTCAAAAAATTTGGTCATTCATATTCACAATGCTTCATTGAAAAAAAATTGTAGGAAATCAAATTTACAATGTTGTGTATGATTTCAATGCACCTGGGTAACCAAGATGGATTAACTTCAAAGGATCTAAATTAATTTGGATACCTAAGGTTACTTGAAGTTTTTCATGCAGATTTGCCTAGCATCCAAGAACAAAAAGGATATGTGGTACTTGGATAGTGGATGCTCAAGGCACATGAATGGAAGGTTTTGTGACCTTTGGAGATGATGGTAAAGGTAAAATAATTACTGTTGGAAAAGTAGGTAATGAACAATCTACTTTCATTGATGATGTATTTTTGGTATGTGGATTGAAGCACAATCTTTTGAGTATAAGCCAGCTGTGTGACTTAGGATATTTAGTGACTTTCAAAAGACTTGAATGCTGTGTTGTAAATGAAAAGACTAATGAAGTATTTTTTGTTGCCAAGCATTGTAATAATGTGTATGGAATTACCCTTGATGAACTAAAGGATCAAAATGTAGCTTGTTTTCATTCTAAAGAATCTGAAAAGTGGCTATGACACAAGTGATTGGGCCATGCAAATATGTTTCAAATAAACAAACTTGTAAAGAAAGGGTTAGTAAGAGGTCTTCCTTTGATACGGTTTGACAAAGACATCACTTGTGATGCTTGCCAAATGGGAAAACAAACAAAAAGTTCATTTAAACCAAAGGAAGACATCTTGATGAGTCCATATTTTACGATATATTTTGATTTGATTTGAGTGGATTTCATCACATAAACCCCCATTTACTCATCTAGATAGCATGCTTTTGAGATTTCTCCCTAATTTGTTTTTGGAAGTGAAAACATGCTCTTTAGGCCTTTTATTGCTAAATTTTATTCACTTTGATCCCATTTGGTGTCTTGATGTATTTGTCAAGTGATTTCAGATTTTCAAGACAAGTTTGGGTTGAAGAAGTGAAGAAAGAGCATCCAAAAGGGGAGAAATCATAAAGAAAATGAGATTTGGAAGCTGCTGCAAAGATGCGTATGCACAGTGATGTGCGTATGCACAACGGTGACTTTGTGCAAGGATGCGTACGCACCAATCATCGTGCGTACGCACGATGGAATTTTGCGCAACCATGCGTACGCACAGTAGGTCGTGCGTACGCACGCGTGCATATGCGTAGGTCATTAATTGCAAATCGCTGGGGGCGAATTCTAGGCCTCCAAAATCCAGTCCAACTCATTTTCTGAAGCTATTTAAGGCCAAAGTGAAGAGGAATGAAGGGGGAAATTAGGTTTAGCTTTTATGATGTTTTCTCTTAGCTTCTAGAGAGAGAAGCTCCCCCCTCTCTAGAATTAGGGTTTTATTAGTTAATTTCCTTTTAATTTCAGCTTTTAATTCTTGTTCTAGTGTAGTTTCATTTATGTTTCCATGTTCTTCTATCTTATTCTTCTTCATTTCTCTTGTTATTTCCTTTATTTTGTCATTTTTATGTTTTTTGACACTCTTGTTATTTTAATTCCAATTAATGCAATTTTATGTTTCCATGTCATTTATTTCTTTATTGAGTTGCTATCTTTACTTTCCTTGTTTGGTAGTTGTAACATTTATTATTTCTTGTCATTTAATATTATTTTATTCTCATGCACACCAAGCGTTTGATAAAATGTTTGGCTTAGTTTTTACATAGTTTTTCCTCACTCTTGGCTTGAAATTGATGACTTTGGTGATCCTTGAGTCATTGATGTCCATTCTTGTTTGATACATTAGAGTAGTTAGTTGATTTGGTCTCCCTTGACTCTATGTGACCCCTTAGTGTTAACATAGGACTTAGGGATTAAAATTAACTATGCCTATTTGACTTATCTTCGACGTAAGGTTGACTAAGTAGGATTAACTCTTCATAATCATCATATGTTTGTGGTCAATGACTAGGATAGGTAGCCTTAGTTCTCAATTACTTGCCAAGAGGTTCCTTGCATTTTAATCTTTCTTGCTTTGACTTTTAATTGCTTTTGACTTTTATTGCTTTGATGTTTAATTTCTTGCATATTTAGTTTTCACACTCTTGGTTGAGGAATTGGATGTTTTGGTGGAATTGAGTTGTAGATGTCCATTCTGCATTGTGTGGGAATATTTAATTGATTTGGTTTCTATTGATGCTAGTCTTTCACTAAGTAATTAGTGAGTTGACTAGGACTTATGGATTGAGATCAATTATGCTTTTGACTAATTCTCAAAGAGAATTGACTAGTTTGGATTGATTCCACACAATTACTATGTTTGTGGTCCATAACTAGGATAGGAATCCTAAATTCTCCAATTCTCACTAAGAGCTCTTTTTAGTATTCAATTTCCATTTTCATTGCCTTTACTTGCTTTCATTTAATTTCTTGCATGCTAAGTTATTTCCTTGCTATTTACATTCCCATGCTATTTACTTCCTTGCTATTAACAATAGTTCTCTCGTTATCAAATTTAGCGCCGTTGCCGGGGAGTTACAATGGTGTATGTTTTTGGCTATTGTGCATATGTGAATATTGTAAATAGCTTGCTTTTTGGTTGATTGTACATATGTTGCTTGCTTGTTTTTGGAATTTGTAAATATGTTAGTATGTGAATATCTTGCTTCTTATTTGCTATTGTAAATATGCATCTCTTGGTTGCTTTTTGTTTTTCTTGTTGGGAGCTAATAGCTTGTTGGACACTCCATCTAAGTTTGGTGTAATCAATTGGGAATTGTGGAGATTCTAGTATTGTTGGAAGCTTTACAAGCACAAGAGTAAAGCTCTCCATAAGTCTAACTTAAAGACATTAAATAAAAGTGTTTGGTAACACCTTCCTAACCCTCTCTTTGTACATAGTTTCAATTTATTGCATTTGGCCTCTTATAGATAGCTTAACTTAGTTTAATTTCAAGCTTCATTTGCTTAGATGTTAGTTTAGATTATGTATTTTTGATGAATAATATGTTTTGAGGTTGAAAAGCTATTTTGGATTCCAAGTTTGGTGCCTTAGAGCACTAATTTTTTTTTTGAGAAAAACAGAGCATGTGCGTGCGTACGCACACAACCCCAATTTTCGCGTTTTGTGCGCGCACACACCTGCTTATGCACCTTCTGCTGGGAGCGTTAGCACACCTTGTGCGCCCACATCCCCATCTTTGTGCCTCTGTGCGTACGCACGGACCTGTGTGCATACGCACAGACGGCGAGATAGCTGGCAATTTTGACGCTTTATTTTCTTAAAAAAAATGTTCTGTGCGTGCGCACACCTAGGTGCATACGCACGCATCTTGATGACCCTCTCTGCTCAGAGCGCTCGCACGCCTTGTGCGAGCGCACACCTCCCCTGATTCGCCTAGTGTGCGTACGCATACTTACATGTGCGTACGCACGCCCCTGTTTTGTCACCACTACACTTCTCTTCTCCTATTCTCTCTACTTCTTCTCCTCTTCTTTCTTCCACCTCTCTCTTATCTTACTTTTACCCTCTTTTGTACTTGCTTTACTTTGTTTTGTTTGCATTTCATTTCTACTTTAGCAATTATACTAGTGTTGCTTTAGTTGTTTATTAATTAAATAATTTGCAAGTGTTTGCTTGTTGTTTGATTAGGTTGTGATAAAACTCAATTTCGTGGTTTATCTTGTACTTATTTTAGGGGATTTTATCACTTTTTCCCACATTTATTCAATGAAATAGCGTGGTTTTGCAATTCTCCCTTGGTTTGTGCTTAAATGTGAAAACATACTTTTTAGGCCCTTAAATTAGTGATTTTAACTCACCTTAATTCCATTCAATGCCTTGATGTGTTTGTTGAGTTATTTCAGGTTTGTAAGGCAAGTATTGGAGGGAAGAAGTGAGGAGAAAAGCATGCAAAGTTGGAGAACTCATGAAGAAATGAAGGAACCGTAAAGCTGTCAAGCCTGACCTCTTCGCACTCAATCAACCATAACTTGAGCTACAGAGGTCCAAATGAGGCAGTTCCAGTTGCGTTGGAAAGCTAATATCCGGGGCTTCAAAATGATAGAAAATTTGCCATAGTTGCTTCGCGGTTAGGGATGCGCACGCGCACTGTACGCGTGCATACCGAGGGAGCAGCGTGATTCACTAAAGTGAAATCGTGGCCAGCGATTTGTAGAGCATTTTGGGCCCAATCCAACTCATTTCTAATGCTATTTCATGCAGAATTCAAGCTGGGGCAATGGAGGGAGCAATTGTTTGTAACTTAGCATCATGTAGGTTAGTTTCTAGAGAGAGAAGCTCCCTCTTCTCTTTAGAATATGGGTTCTTAGGCTATTTTGCATCTTAGATCTAGGTCCAACTTCATGTTTTCACCTTGTTTCCTTTATGATTTCTTGTTCCTACTACTTAATTCTCTTAGTTTTCATGTTAATTTCTCTTTTATGCTTCTTTTGTGATGATGAACGCATGTTGGATTTGATTTACATTTAATGCAATTTGATGTTGATGTTTCTTTTTATTGATGAATTGAGTTGTGAACTTACTCCCCTTGCAATTGGTAGTTGTTAGATTTTACTATTTCTTACAATTTATTATGCTTTCCTTGTACACCCACCAAGTGTTTGACAAAATGCTTGGTTGGGCCTTAGAGTAGACTTTGAGCATTCTTGGCTTGGAAAGAGTAATTAGGCAATCTTGAATCATGAAAACCAACTCATGTTGGTGATCTAGAGTTGTTAGCTAGTATTATTTCCATTAACTCTAATCTCTTGCTAATTCACTTAGTGAGTTGATTAGGACCTTTGGATTGAGATTAGATAGTCTTGTTAGACTTTCTTCGAGTGTGAAGATAATATAATACTTTCTTCCATCTTCGAGGATGACATAATGAGATAGATTCTTGTTTATTATTGTGATATGATTGATTAGTCTTGTTTGACATTCTCCCTCTGTGAAGATGACATGATACCTTCTTCCATTTGTTGGAGTTGACTAAATAAGATGAATTAATTATTGTATGACTAGGATAGAAAGCCTATATTCTCAATCCTTGCCATGAATGTCTCTCTCTTTATTACTTGCTTTCTCTTATTTACTTGTCTTCTTTAAATACTTGCTTGATTTACTTTTCTTGTCATTTATTTCTTGCCCTTTTACCAAACCAAACCCCTTGCACCTTCATAGCCAATAATTGACTACTTTATTGCAATTCCTTGTGAGATGACCCGGAGTCTAAATACTTCGGTTAATTTTCATTGGAGTTTGTACATGTGACAAAACCAAATTTAATTTGATTCGAGGATTTTCTATTGGTTTGGACTATACTAACAATGGAATTATTTTGTGAAATTCCGAACCAGTAAAAATCCTTGTATCAAATTAATGGCACCATTGCCAGGGAGTTGCAATGGTGCTATGTTATTTGCTATTGTATATATTGTGAATAGCTTGATTTTTGGTTTGTTTGTTAGTTTTTGCTAGTTTTAGAATTTGGTCTTCTTTGTTTCTTGTTAGAATTTATTTTTGTTTTCTCTTATCCCCATGAATTCTCATCACTTTGGCTATGAGTGTGGTTCAAACTATGTTGTAGGAAATAAAAACTTTAATGAGAATTTGCATCAAGGCTTTGGAGATCAAGGGTGGGAGGAGCCCCAAGCTTATGGACAACCTTCTTGGCAACAACCTCCTCCGGCTTCTTATGGGTACAATTTAAATCTTGATGCATACCAATCTAATGTGTGTGATGATCCTCATTGTGGTTGTCAACCACAATCATCATATGCATATGATCCCACTCCTCAATATAGCCCTCCACCATACTCACAAGCCTCATACCACCATTCACCTCCACATGATCCTAATCCATACCCACCATACCAACCACCATATGAACCATACTTAGAGCCACCACTATTCCAACACCAATACTCCCAAGAACCACAAAGTCCACACACACCACCTCAAGAATTTCACCAATATGAACCACCTTCCAATAACAACAACCTTTCCTCAAATAATGAACCCTCTCTTCCACCATCACCTCCCGATGAAGCCCACATGCTAGAATTGAGAGATCTTGAATCTCATATCTTAAGGCGACGCGAGGAGGATGAAAAATAGTTTGAGGAGTTAAGAGCGAAAATGGCTATCATGGTAGAAGCCATTGGCAACATAGTCTCATCCCGCCTAAGCCTATGCTATCAAGGCACTCCCATTGTTGAATGTGGAGAAGCAACCAAGGAGCTTAGTAAGGGAGTGAACTTGAAGCTCCAAGGTGAAGAAGAGGAGTTAAAGCAAGAAATGCAACAAGAGGAGGAGGTAGAGATTATTGAACAAGAGGAAGTAGTAGTTGGAGCCTTAGGATATGTTGAGTACATAGAGGAATCACAAATTGAAGAGCCCTCTTCCATGGAGTTTGAAGTTGATGTTGAGGAGGAGAGTGCACAACCTCAAAGACACAATGTGATTGAAGGATTGGAAGAAGTGTTCCAATCAATAGGCCCTCCTATTTATGATGACTCCGCATCAACATATGATCCTTTTGAATTTGAGGAATCGTTCCCCACTATACTTGGAAAGATGAGGTAGATTTTACTCAACCTCCTATTTATGATTTGAGTGATGGAGAAGAGCTAGAGGACATTGGTGAAAAACTTGAACTTGAGGAAGCTTGGCAAGAGGTAAAGCTTGAAGAACCTTGCCAAGTGGTGGAAGCCTCTAGGAGAGGATGGACAGGAGTAGAGCGCGCCTTGTCAAGATCATTGGGAACTCCTCCACCTAGGTTGTCATATAATCCTTCATTTGAGTGGGTAAAACTTCTAACTCTTAGCTTTATTATCCCACTTGAATTTGGTTTGCTTGAGACGGATGGCCAACTTAGGGTGCTTTGCAGAATTAAGCGTAAAAGGAGGATGTTTAGTGGTTGGCGTTGTAAGTCTAGGCTCATTATGGTTGAAGCTTCAAGGAGCAAAGGTTGGACTAGTGCTCAATTGAATGGGTCTAGGAGGATAGTTTGGTGCTTCCATGAGAATTCATCTCTCTTGCCACCCGGAGGAAATCACCATGATCAACTCAAGGACGGGTGTGAAAACAAAGTGTGGGATCCCGAATCACACAAGGAAAATCAACTTTGGGAGCCCATGGTTTATGAAGAACTCCATCAAAGCTTGGAGTTATTAACTTTGAATGATGAAGCGCAATGGAAGTCCAAGCATTGGTGGATGTTCAAGGATGGATTCAAGCACAAGCCACCTTGATGGATAGCTCCCCATAAGTCCAACTTAAGGACAATAAACAAAAGTGTTAGGTGGGAGACACCCCACCATGGTAATATCCTTTCATTTTTCTCTTTTGTACATATTGGTAAAATATGTTTAATTACATGTTTTGATTGATTTGTTAAGTTTGTTTGGTAGTTTAGTGTGTTAAATACGGTTTTGTGGTGTTTTGGTAGTTGTTTGGAGGTTTGGAATGCTTGGTTTAGTGCAAAAACATAGAAAAAATTTTGAAAAACAGGGCACCAACCCACGCGTACGCGTCAATCACGCATACGCGTGCGCCAAGCAATTTCGACCATCCACGCGCACGCGTCACTCACGCGTACGCGTGGATTGGAAGTTCCCCCTCCATACATTCACCCGAGAGTTGTGCCTAAAGTGTGCCAACTTTGTGCCCAAGGCATGCGCACACGTACCTTGCGCGTATGCGTTGACTCTCTGCTTTGCCATGCACGCGTACGCGTCAGCCGTGCGTACGCGTCGCTTCCATTTCATCAATCCACGCTTATGCGCACATGACGCGCACGCGTGGATTGCCCTATTTCACCCACCTTCTTTTCTTCTCTTCTTTCCATTTCTTTCCTTCTTCTCTTCTCTTTCCACCCCTCAATCATCACCCAACACTACCAAACACCATCCATAACCACTTCTTTTAGTTAGTTAGTTAATTGTTTAATTAGTACATTTTCATCTTGTTTTCTATTTTTCTTTATAAGTGTTGGATTATTAATATTGTTTACTGTTTCTTGCTACTGATTATTGATGGGATGTTATTTTAACATCATTATTTTTAATTTTTATTGTTGGATTTAATTGTGGAGGTTATATTTTATCACTTGGTTTTGAGTCTTCATGTTTAACATTTGTGAGCACCAAGTGAATGTTACATTGCCTTTAAACTTCTTAGCTCTTTTGAATTGCATGTTTTGGCCACCATGCATTCATCATCTATTGTTAGGCAATTGTATATTATCATTGTATTTTTTTTAGGTGATGCTTGTTTATGGTTTACCCTTATTCACATAATTTATTTTATGCATTGAGATTGTAGAATTGTGAAATTGGATCGAAAGCTTACCTAGTGACATATTTTTGAGCTTTGTAAAGCTTTGTGGGCCATGCTTGCTATGTGATTGATTTCCACTTCTATCTTCTTTTTCCTAAGTTCCATAGCATCCATGTGTTTCACCTCTATGTCACTTAGGTGTTGCAACAACTTCAATATGGGTCATTGATTGTTGTGTGAGTTTCATATACCATTTTGTTCACTAAGTCTACCTACACATCAATCAATGTCCATGCATTATCCAATTTCACAATTGCTTGATTAATTGCTTGAATGCTTTCATGCCTCTTCACTACTTGTGTGGTTGACTTAACCTACAAGTCCTTTGAAGTATTTCAAGCACACTAGAATGAGTGAAATGTGTGTCTTATTTTGTATAATTGTGACATGGTTTCTAAATACTAGAGTGTGAGTTCTAAACCGCATGCAAGTTAGGACCCACACACTTATTTTTCATTAATGTCACACTAATTTACTCACTTAATTCTAGTGATTTACCTTATTCCAACAATCCATGCTTCCTTGCTTGTGTATTTACTTGTCTTATTATCTCCTGTTTTCTATGTTCAGGATGAATCATCATAAGCAAAAACGGAAGCAGGAGAAGAACACGCAGCATCAGTTGACCTACCAGCTGAAGGTAGCAACTAGGAAAGTCACTGTACCCCCTTTGCTCATCTTTGGATGCACCGAGGACGGTGCAAACTTTTAAGTGTGGGGAGGTCATCCGACCATGCGGCATCTTTGGGTGACAAGTTTCTAATCCCAACACTTTTGCATTTCATTTTAGGATTCTTAGTTGCATTTTCTTATTTTGCATATGTATATATTAAGCTTAGTCAAAATCATGATATTTTCCAAGGATTTTATCTATAGGGCACCCCAATTGATTGAAAAAAAAAATAGAAATTGCTTGAACTACACATTGTGGATCATGTTTTGAGCTAAGAACACAAGCATGTGAGACTTGATCCTAATTGTGTGGTTACATCATATAATCACTTATTTTCATTCTTGTGTGCATCATTCTCTTCCTATGATTGTAATCCTTGATTTGTTTGATTCTTTATGTCTATTATTTTGTGTATACATGCATTTATATGATTGAGGCCATTGTTCAAATAGCTCACTTACCCAAATAGCTTACCTTTTATCTTCCATTGTTAGCCAATTTTGAGCATATGCTTAACCCATTTGTTCTTAATTGCAGCACATTACAAGCTTAAGTGAAAAACAATAAATATCCTTAATTTGGATCTTTGATTAGATTAGGCTAGTGAGAATGTTTATCATTTAATTTTGGAAGAGTTGGGAACATTGGGTAGAGATAAAAGTGTGTTTTTTTATTTGTATTGAGAATCTTCGAAATTGGGTACATATTCATGTATTAATCATGTGTAAACCATATGCATTGATGTTCTTGTATATATTTTAGTTTGAAAAAAAATTTAATAAAAAAAATAATAATAGAAATAGAAAAAGAAAGAAAAAGAAAAGCAATAAAAAGGGGACAAAGTGCCCCAAAGTGAAGTTCAATAATAATCAATGCATATGTGTGGTGATCAAAAGGGAATGCATGAGTGTGTGAAAAAGTGAAGAATGGATAGCTAGGTTTGTTTAGAATTGTATAGGTTGTTATAGGTTAGGTGGGAAGTTTAAATTAATCAAAGATTCAAATTTCAAGCTCACTTGACCATATGCATCCTACCTTGACCTAGCCCCATTACAACCTATGGGAAAGCCCTCATGATATTTGTATGCATGCATAAAGTAATTGTTGATTGTTAGATGAAAAATAAATCTTGAAAAGCATGATTAGGGGAGAATTGAGTGAATCAACCCCATACACTTGAGTGCCTAGAGCGGATACACATCCGGTGAGGGTTCGATCGCTCAATTACATGTCTCCACACATGATCATCTTTTCTTGCAAGTTTGTAAGATCTTTCAATGATTCAATTCAATTATGGGTTGCTTTGATTACTATTGCTTTAGCCCTTGTACTTGTACATGTATTCTTGGAGATTGATTTCTTTTTACCAAGCAATTGCATTCATGTAGATAGATTGCATATACATAGATTGTATATAGTTAGTTTGCATTGAATAAATCTTGATACCCTTTGCTTCTTTCTTGATTTTAGCATGAGGACATGCTTAGTTTAAGTGTGGGGAGATTTGATAAAACCCAATTTCGTGGTTTATCTTGTGCTTATTTTAGGGGATTTTATCATATTTTCCCATATTTATTCAATGAAATAGCATGGTTTTGCAATTCTTCCTTGATTTGTGCTTATATGTGAAAACATGCTTTTTAGGCCCTTAAATTGGTGATTTTAACTCACCTTAATTCCATTCGATGCCTTGATGTGTTTTTTGAGTTATTTCAGGTTCGTAAGGCAAGTATTGGAGGGAAGAAGTGAGGAGAAAAGCATGCAAAGTGGGAGAACTCATGAAGAAATGAAGGAACCGCAAAGTTGTCAAGCCTGACCTCTTCGCACTCAATCAACCATAACTTGAGCTACAAAGGTCCAAATGAGGCGGTTTTAGTTGCGTTGGAAAGCTAACATCTGGGGCTTTAAAATGATATAAAATTTGCCATATTTACTTTGCGTTTAGGGACGCGCACGCTGGGGCAAGGGGGGGGGGAGCAAATGTTTGTAACTTAGCATCATGTAGGTTAGTTTCTAGAGAGAGAAGCTCCCTCTTCTCTCTAGAATTAGGGTTCTTAGGCTATTTTGCATCTTAGATCTAGGTCCAACTTCATGTTTTTACCTTGTTTCCTTTATGATTTCTTGTTCTTACTACTTAATTCTCTTAGTTTTCATGTTAATTTCTCTTTTATGTTTCTTTTGTGATGATGAACGCATGTTAGATTTGATTTACATTTAATGCAATTTGATGTTGATGTTTCTTTTTATTGATGAATTGAGTTGTGAACTTACTCCCCTTGCAATTGGTAGTTGTTAGATTTTACTATTTCTTACAATTTATTATGCTTTCCTTATACACCCACCAAGTGTTTGACAAAATGCTTGGTTGGGCCTTAGAGTAGACTTTGAGCATTCTTGGCTTGGAAAGAGTAATTAGGTAATCTTGAGTCATGAAAACCCAACTCATGTTGGTGATCTAGAGTTGTTAGCTAGTATTGTTTCCATTAACTCTAATCTCTTGCTAATTCACTTAGTGAGTTGATTAGGATCTTTGTATTGAGATTAGCTAGTCTTGTTAGACTTTCTTCGAGTGTGAAGATAATATGATACCTTCTTCCATCTTCGAGGATGACATAATGTGATAGATTCTTGTTTATTATTGTGATATGATTGATTAGTCTTGTTTGACATTCTCCCTATGTGAAGATGACATGATACCTTCTTCCATTTGTTGGAGTTGATTAAATAAGATGAATTAATCATTGTATGACTAGGATAGAAAGCCTATATTCTCAATTCTCGCCATGAATGTCTCTCTCTTTATTACTTGCTTTCTTTTATTTACTTGTCTTCTTTAAATACTTGCTTGATTTACTTTTTTTGTCATTTATTTCTTGCCCTTTTACCAAACCAAACCCCTTGCACCTTCATAGCCAATAATTGACCACTTCATTGCAATTCCTTGTGAGACGACCCGGAGTCTAAATACTTCGATTAATTTTCATTGGGGTTTGTACATGTGACAAAACCAAATTTAATTTGATTCAAGGATTGTCTATTGGTTTGGACTATACTAACAACGGTATAAATCCTTGTATCAAGTTGCTTATTGATTGAATTTCATCAATGCACTTATACTTGGCCTTAAATTACTAGCACCTAATTGGATTTGCACATTTACATGTTGCATATTAGGTGAAACTTTTATGAGTGCACATGAAATTTAGTGAATTGAATTGAGTTGCTTCTTCATCATGGTTTTTAAGTCAATATAATCACATCACAAGGTCCTTGTTTCTTGTTAATGCTTTGCATTTGTTTGAGTTGACTTGGCTTGATTCTATCAAGACTTGTCACTTTTTGTAACAAACACCTTAACCATGTGATTATTTGATCTTTCCTAAGGATGAATAAGTAATTCTCTTATTATCATTGCATTGGTTATTGTTTGTTGTGCTAATTTACATCACTTTTGCTCTTTCACTTGCACACCTTCAATATCCAATATTTCCTAAATTCAATTCACTCTTGTTGTAATTGCCTAAGCTTGCTTGTGTTTAATTGATGCTCATTTATTGCTTGCATCCTAGGCCATTTAGTTGAGGAACTTATGCCTAATTTTTCATTGTGTGGATGCCACGTTAGCCGGCCGTTGTGTGTATTCCATACCATTATGCAAAAATTCCTCAATTAGATGCTTATTTACTCTCCCTTTTTTACCCTTTTGTGCTACTTGCTCTACGATCCCTAATTATACCTTATTGACTCTTTTTGAGGATGAGACATAAAGGCAAGGAGCCAGGAGAGGAGGAGGACACCGTGGACGAAGATGCCAAGAATGCATTGGACTTGGCGATCTCCACACAACCCAAGCCCCCACATCCACCGACCGAAAGTGGAGCTCTTGAGAGACAACCCCCGGATTGTGTTCGTGCATGGAGGACCATGCAACTTTTAAGTGTGGGGGAGGACTCGTCATTTTGGGGTGTAAACTTTCTTCTCCCAAACACTTTGCACTTTATTTTTACTTCTTTTAGTATGTTTCTTGTATATATTTGGAGTGATTTTGATTGTTGCATTGCATTTTCTTCTAGTATATATATCTTAGCTTGTGCATAGTTTATTTCTATTTATTGTATGTTGCATTTTTGCATCCTTTTCTTAGTATATATTTTATAGATAGAAGTTGTGATTAGATAATGTGAATAGTATAACACCTAGTTCAATTTTATCCTAATTGTTCATGTTAATTTTTTCTTGTTGAAAATTAGGAATAGAACTAGGAAAGATTTTGAAATTGCATCCATCACAACATACATACATACATATAGTAAATAAGTTTTGGTAAAACAATAAAGAATTTTCAAAAAAAATCTCTTTTTTGGGCATTCCATTGATTAGATTTGAAAATTATTTTTGAACTTGCTTGAAGTATCTTTTTATGGAACATAAAAAAGAGTTTGAACAAATACCAAGTGAGATTTGAGCTTAAAGTGTGTGGTTGCATATTTTCAATCACAAATTTTGTTCTTGTGTGTTATAAACTCCTTTTATGATTGTGATTTTAGATTTGCTTTAGTCTATATGTCCTATATTTATTATTTTGGATTGCATTTAGTATGATTGAGGCCATCTTTGTATAGCTCACTAACCTATATGGCCAACCCTTGCATCTATCTTTGTAAACCACTTTTTGAGCCTTTAATTCTCCTTTGTTCTCATTATGATCACATCATTCACCCTAAGTAAAAAACCATTATGTCCATTAATTGTATCTTTGATTAGCTTGGGTTTGAGTGTGTGTGTGTGTTAATCAAGTGTGGGGGAGAATTTGTGAGAAAAATCGGTAGTTAGTACTTTGGGTGCTCATTGAAAATATTTGGAAAAGTGAGAAAATACTAATGCATTCATTACTTAGAGGCATACGCATCTTCTCTTTGTCAATATAAAAAGAAAAGAGAAAGAGAAAGAGAAAGAAAAGAAAAGAAAAGAAAAAATAAGTAAATAAATAAATAAATAATAATGAAAATAAGAGATGCAAATGCATATGTGGTTGAATTGAAAAGAAAATGCATGAGTGAATGTGAGAAAGGGATAAATGGGTAGCTAGGATTGTTTTGTTATGTATATAGGATAATATATAGGATTAGGTGGAATGCTTAAGCTAATCAAAGATCCAATCTATTAGTCCACTTAACCATATTAATCCTACCCTTACCTAATCCCCATTACAACCCACAAAAGTCCTCATGATATTTGCATTCATGCATCAAATGTTAGTTGATTGTTAGACGACTTGCAAATCTTTGAGAAACATGATTAAAGGAGGATTGAGTGATTAAACCCTACACACTGAGCGATTAGAGCGTAAACACATCCAGTGAGGGTTTCAATTGCTCAATTCTATGTTTCCATTGCTTATCTTGTATCTTCTTGCAAGTTATTGAACTTAATTTTTGAAAATTTCAAATCAAATCTTTGGACATTGATCATATTGCTATATTTGCTTTGTCTTGGCCCTAAGTTTTTACTTTGGATTGATTGAGACTCTTTTGTTTGTTTTTGCCAATCTCAATAGGAATCATATTGTAGATATATGTAGATAGCATTTAGTAGAGTTTCATGCATATAAGTAGTTGCATTAAATAAATCGTTTACCCCTTCATTCATCTCCTTTGGTTGTATTAAGCATGAGGACATGCTTGGTTTAAGTGTAGGAGAATTGATGAGTCCATATTTTACGATATATTTTAGTTTGATTAGAGTGGATTTCATCATATAAACCCCCATTTACTCATCTAGATAGCATGCTTTTCAGATTTCTCCCTAATTTGTGCTTGAAAGTGAAAACATGCTCTTTAGACCTTTTTATTGCTAAATTTTATTCACTTTGATCCCATTTGGTGCTTTGATGTATTTGTCAAGTGATTTCAGATTTTCAAGGCAAGTTTGGGTTGAAGAAGTGAAGAAAGAGCATCCAAAAGGGAGAGAAATCATGAAGAAAATGAGATTTAGAAGCTGCTGCAAAGATGCGTACGCACCAAATGTCGTGCGTACGCACGATGGAATTCTGTGCAACCGTGCGTACGCATAGTAGGTCATGCATACGCACGCGTGCATATGCGTAGGTCATTAATTGCAAATCATTGGGGGCAAATTCTGGGCTCCAAAACCCAGTCCAACTCATTTTCTGAAGCTATTTAAGGCCAAAGTGAAAAGGAAGGAAGGGGGCGATTAGGTTTAGCTTTTATGATGTTTTTTCTTAGTTTCTAGAGAGAGAAGCTCCCCCCTCTCTCTAGAATTAGGGTTTTATTAGTTAATTTCTTTTTAATTTCAGCTTTTAATTCTTGTTCTAGTGTAGTTTCATTTATGGTTCCATGTTCTTCTATCTTATTCTTCTTCATTTCTCTTGTTATTTCCTTTATTTTGTCATTTTTATGTTTTATGAAACTCTTGTTATTTTAATTCCAATTAATACAATTTTATGTTTCCATGTCATTTATTGCTTTATTGAGTTGCTATCTTTACTTTCCTTGTTTGATAGTTGTAGCATTTATTATTTCTTGTCATTTAATATTATTTTATTCTCATGCACCAAGTGTTTGATAAAATACTTGGCTTAGTTTTTACATAGTTTTTCCTCACTCTTGGCTTGAAATTGATGACTTTGGTGATCCTTGAGTCATTGATGTCCATTCTTGTTTGATACATTAGAGTAGTTAGTTGATTTGGTCTCCCTTGACTCTATGTGACCCCTTAGTGTTGACATAGGACTTAGGGATTAAAATTAACTATGCCTATTTGACTTATCTTCGACGTAAGGTTGACTAAGTAGGATTAACTCTTCATAATCATCATATGTTTGTGGTCAATGACTAGGATAGGTAGCCTTAGTTCTCAATTACTTGCCAAGAGGTTTCTTGCATTTTAATCTTCCTTACTTTGACTTTTAATTGCTTTTGACTTTTATTGCTTTGATGTTTAATTTCTTGCATGTTTAGTTTTCACACTCTTGGTTGAGAAATTGGATGTTTGGGTGGAATTGAGTTGTGGATCCATTCCGCATTGTGTGGAAATATTTAATTGATTCGGTTTTCATTGACGCTAGTCTTTCACTAAGTAATTAGTGAGTTGACTAGGACTTATGGATTGAGATCAATTATGCTTTTGACCAATTCTCAAAGAGGATTGACTAGTTTGGATTGATTCCACACAATTGCTATGTTTGTGGTCCATAACTAGGATAGGAATTCTAAATTCCCCAATTCTCACTAAGAGCTCTTTTTAGTATTCAATTTCCATTTTCATTGCCTTTACTTGCTTTCATTTAATTTCTTGCATGCTAAGTTACTTCCTTGCTATTTACATTCCTTTGCTCTCTTGAATTCACAACTCCCAATTCCCTCATAGCCAATAAATGTACATTTCATTGCAACTCCTAGGGAAGACGACCCGAGGTTTAATTACTCTCATTTTATATTTTATTTTGAATTTAATATTTGATCTTGGGAATTAATTGTTGGTCTAGACTATACTTTCAACGATAGAATTCTATTTTGTGAAAATCTAGACTAACAATAATTCTCTCATTATCACATCTCTACTAAAAGGCCACTTGAATTGCTACACATTGATTTATTTGGTCCAACAAGAACTCAAAGCCTAAGTGGTAAACATTATGGTTTAGTTATTGTGGATGACTACTCTAGGTTTGGTTGGGTTTTATTTCTTGCACACAAAAATGAAGCTTTTTCAGCCTTTGAAATCTTTTGCAAGAAAATTCAAAATGAAAAGGATTTAAAGATATCTTCTATAAGAAGTGACCATGGAACCAAATTTGAAAACAATTAATTTGAATCATTTTGTGAGAAATTTGGAATATCTCACAACTTCTCTTGTCCAAGGACACCACAACAAAATGGTGTTGTGGAAAGAAGAAATAGAAGCATACAAGAAATGACAAGAGCTATGCTTTGTGAGAGCAATGTTCCAAAGTTCCTTTGTGGTGAAGCGGTTAACACGGCTTGCCATATTTTGAATATAACCATAATAAGGAAATTTTTGAAGAAAACTCCTTATGAACTTTGGAAAGGTTACCCACCAAACTTGGACTACTTGCACATCTTTGGATGCAAATGTTTTGTTCTTAATAACAAAGATAACTTGGAAAAATTTGATCCAAAGGCGTATGAATGTTTGTTTGTAGGATACTCCACAACTAGTAAAGCATATAGGGTTTATCATCAAGATGCTAGGATAATTGAGGAGTTCATACATGTTACATTTTGTGATACTAATGGTGCACGAAATTGTTGCCTGACCAAAAGCATGGCACTGTTGTTACCGGAAACAAATGTGAAATAAATTCCCAGCAACTGCACCAAAAACTTGGTTCGTGATTATTCCTTCCTTGGTAGCGGCGTTAGAAACTCAATACGCACGTACATGTTCTTAATTCTGTTTCACAACTTCATACAACTAACCAGCAAGTGCACTGGGTCGTCCAAGTAATAAACCTTACGTGAGTAAGGGTCGATCCCACGGAGATTGTTGGTATGAAGCAAGCTATGGTCATCTTGTAAATCTCAGTCAGGCGGATTCAGATAATTATGGTGAATTAATAATATAAATAAACATAAAATATAAACTAGGATAGAGATACTTATGTAATTCATTGGTGAGAGTTTCAGATAAGCGTATAGAGATGCTTTCGTCCCTCTGAACCTCTGCTTTCCTGCTTCATCCAATCCTTCTTACTCCTTTCCATGGCAAGCTTTATGTAGGGCATCATGATAAACCACTATTTTATGGTTTATCTTGTGCTCAATTGAGTGGATTTCATCAACTCTTTACCCACTTATTCATATTATTTGCATGGTTTTACATTTGCCTTCCTAATTATGTGCTTTAATTGAAAACATGCTTCTTTGATCTTATATTTGCTTATTATTAATCCTCTCTTATTACCATTAGATGCCTTGATGTGTGTGTTAAGTGTTTTCAGATATTATAAGGCAGGAATGGCTTGGAGGATGGGAAGAAAGCATGCAAAAGTGGAAGGAATGCAAGAAGTTGGAGAAATTGCTAAGCTGTCCAGCCTGACCTCTCTGCACTCAAATGGCTATAACTTTAGCTACAGATGTCCAAACGACGCGGTTCCAGTTGTGTTGGAAAGTTAACGTCCGGGGCTTCGATTTGATATATAATATGATATAGTTTCTTTGACGCTAGGTGACGCGACCGCGTGATCCATGCGGCCGCGTCGCAGTGACGAAAAACGAGCGTGGCAAAATTCGAAACCGGCGAATTCTGGACTGTTTTTGACCCAGTTTGCGGCCCAGAAAACACAGATTGGAGGCTATAAAGTAGGGGATTGCATCCATTCATAAGGAGGCTTACACATTCAAAATTTTAGGAGTAGATGTAGTTTTTAGAGAGAGAGGTTCTCTCCTCTCTCTTAGGATTAGGATTTAGGATTTCTCTTAGTTTTAGGAGTGACTCTCAATCCCAGGTTCAATGTTCTTTTATTTCTTTTCTCAATTTTGTTTATGACTCTCTATGTTTAAATTGATTTTCTATTTAATATATTTTGAGGTATTTCAGACTTATGATTGCTCCTTTTTATTATATAAATAATTTGGATTTTTCTCTTTTGGCTTTGGTTGAGTCATTGGTAACTCTTGAGTTATCAAACTCATTGTTGATTGAAAATTGGAATTCTTCAAGAATTACTTCGAGATCCAATAACTCTAACTTTTCCCAAGGAAAGACTGGGACTTGAGGATTCGAATTAATTTGTCCACTTAACTTACCTTCATAGTTAGAGGTTAATAAGGTGGGGAAGAATCCAATTCTCATCACAATTGATAAGGATAACTAGGATAGGACTTACAGTTCTTCATACTTTGCCAAGAGTTTATTTTATTATTATTATTTTATTTTATTTGTCATATAACATATTCCCACCTTACGTCCTAAACCCCAATTTACAAACTCATAACCAATAATAAGAACATACCTCCCTGCAATTCCTTGAGAAGACAACCCGAGGTTTGAATACTCGGTTAACAATTTTTAAGGGGTTTGTTACTTGTGACAACCAAAACGTTTGTAAGAAAGGTTGATTGCTTGGTTTAGTAACTATACTTACAACGAGAGTTTGCTATAACCTCTAAACCATCAATCTTCAGTTCTTCACATCACCGTTGTCAATGGCTACTTCCCGTCCTCTCAGTGAAAATGGTCCAAGATGCTCTGTCACAGCACGACTATTCATCTGTTGGTTCTCGATCATACTGGAATAGGATCCCTTGATCCTTTTGCGTTTGTCACTACGCCCAGCACTCGCGAGTTTGAAGCTCGTCACAGCCATCCCTTCCCAGATCCTACTCAGAATATTGAAGTGCGAATGAATATCTTAGAAGTGCGAATAAGTTGAGTTGAATAGAAAAATAGTAGTACTTTGCATTAATCTTTGAGGAACAGCGGAGCTCCACACCTTAATCTATGGTGTGTAGAAACTCTACCGTTGAAAATACACAAGTGATAAATGTTCAGGCATGGCCGAATGGCCAGCCCTCACAAAAGTCTAAGATAGCATAAAACTAATCAAAGATGATCCAAAGATGTAAATACAATAGTAAAAAGTCCTATTTATACTAAACTAGTTACTAGGGTTTACAGAAGTAAGTAAATGATGTAGAAATCCACTTCCGGGGCCCACTTGGTGTGTGCTTGGACTGAGCATAAAGCTTTCACGTGGAGAGGTCATTCTTGGAGTTGAACGCAGTTTGTAACGTGTTTCTGGCGTTTAACTCCACTTTGCAACCTGTTTCTGGCGTTTGACTCCAGAATGCAGCATGGAACTGGCGTTCAACGCCAATTTGCGTCGTCTAAACTCAGGCAAAGTATGGACTATTATATATTGCTGGAAAGCCTGGATGTCTACTTTCCAACGCAATTGAGAGCGCGCCATTTGGAGTTCTGTAGCTCCAGAAAATCCACTTTGAGTGCAAGGAGGTCAGAATCCAACAGCATCTGCAGTCCTTCTTCAACCTCTGAATCTGATTTTTGCTCAAGTCCCTCAATTTCAGCCAGAAAATACCTGAAATCACAGAAAAACACACAAACTCATAGTAAAGTCCAGAAATGTGATTTTTAATTAAAAACTAATAAAAATATTATAAAAACTAACTAAATCATACTAAAAACATACTAAAAACAATGCCAAAAAGCGTATAAATTATCCGCTCATCACAACACCAAACTAAATTGTTGCTTGTCCCCAAGCAACTGAAAATTAAATAGGATAAAAAGAAGAGAATATACTATAAATTCCAAAATATCAATGAAACTTAGCTCCAATCAGATGAGCGGGACTAGTAGCTTTTTGCCTCTTGAATAGTTTTGACATCTCACTTTATCCATTGAAGTTCAGAATGATTGGCATCTATAGGAACTTAGAATTCAGATAGTGTTATTGATTCTCCTAGTTCAGTATGTTGATTCTTGAACACAGCTACTTTATGAGTCTTGGCCGTGGCCCTAAGCACTTTGTTTTCCAGTATTACCACCGGATACATAAATGCCACAAACACATAATTGGGTGAACCTTTTCAGATTGTGACTCAGCTTTGCTAAAGTCCCCAATTAGAGGTGTCCAGGGTTCTTAAGCACACTCTTCTTTTTGCTTTGGACCTTGACTTTAACCGCTCTCAAGTTTTCACTTGACACCTTTACGCCACAAGCACATGGTTAGGGACAGCTTGGTTTAGCCGCTTAGGCCAGTATTTTATTCCTTTAGGCCCTCCTATCCACTGATGCTCAAAGCCTTGGATCCTTTTTATTACCCTTGCCTTTTGGTTTTAAGGGCTATTGGCTTTTTCTGCTTTGCTTTTTCTTTTTTTCTCTTTTTTTTTTCGCTATTTTTCTTTCTTTTTTTTTTCTGCAAGCTTTTGTATTCACTGCTTTTTCTTGCTTCAAGAATCATTTTTATGATTTTTCAGATTATCAAATAACATGTCTCCTTTTTCATCATTCTTTCAAGAGCCAACATATTTAACATTCATAAACATTAACTTCAAAAAGACATATGCATTGTTCAAGCATTCATTCAGAAAACAAAAAGTATTACCACCACATCAAAATAATTAAACTAAATTCAAGGATAAATTCGAAACTCATGTACTTCTTATTCTTTTGAATTAAAACATTTTTCATTTAAGAGAGGTGACGGATTTATGGAATTATTCATAGCCTTAAGACATAGTTACTAAATACTAATGATCATGTAATGAAGACACAAACATAGATAAACATTTAACAAAAAAAAAATGAAAAAAAACAGAGAAATAAGAACAAGGAATGAGTCCACCTTAGTGATGGTGGCATTTTCTTCTTGAAGAACCAATGATGTCCTTGAGCTCTTCTATGTCTCTTCCTTGTCTTTGTTGCTCCTCCCTCATTGCTCTTTGATCTTCTCTAATTTCATGGAGGATGATGGAGTGCTCTTGATGTTCCACCCTTAGTTGTCCCACGTTGGAACTTAATTCTCTTAGGGAGGTGTTGATTTGCTCCCAAAAATTCTGTGGAGAAAAGTGCATCCCTTGAGGCATCTCAGGGATTTCTTGGTGATGAGCTTCTTCATGCGTCTCTTGAGATCCATGAATAGGCTCTCTTGTTTGCTCCATCCTTTTCTTAGTGATGGGCCTGTCCTCATCAATGAGGATATCTCCCTCTATGTCAATCCCAGCCGAATTGCATAGATGGCAAATGAGGTGAGGAAAGGCTAATCTTGCCATAGTGGAGGATTTGTCAGCCACCTTGTAGAGTTCTTGAGGTATAATCTCATGAACCTCCACTTCCTCCCCAATCATGATGCTGTGGATCATGATGGCCCGGTCTATAGTAACTTCAGACCGGTTGCTAGTGGGAATGATTGAGCGTTGAATGAACTCCAACCATCCTCTAGCTACAGGCTTAAGGTCCAATCTTCTCAGTTGAACCGGTTTGCCTTTTGAGTCAATCTTCCATTGAGCTCCTTCTACACATATGTCTATGAGGACTTGGTCCAACCTTTGATCAAAGTTGACTCTTCTTGTGTAGGGGCGTGCGTTTTCTTCCATCATTGGCAAGTTGAACGCCAGCCTTACATTTTCCAGACTGAAATCTAAGTAGTTCCCCCGAACCATGGTAAGATAATTCTTTGGGTTCGGGTTCTTACTTTGATCATGGTTCCTAGTGATCCATGCATTGGCATAGAACTCTTGAACCATTAGGATTCCGACTTGTTGAATGGGGTTGGTTAGAATTTCCCAACCTCTTCTTTGGATCTCGTGTCGGATCTCCGGATACTCACTTTTCTTGAGTTTGAGAGGGACCTCGGGGATCACCTTCTTCTTGGCCACAACATTATAGAAGTGGTCTTGATGGGCTTTGGAGATGAATCTTTCCATCTCCCATGACTCGGAGGTGGAAGCTTTTGTCTTCCCTTTCCCTTTTTTAGAGGTTTCTCCGGTCTTAGGTGCCATCAATGGTAATGGAAAAATAAAAAGCTATGCTTTTACCACACCAAACTTAGAATATTGCTCGCCCTCGAGCAAGAGAAGAAAGAAAAGAAGAAGAAGAAGAGAAAAATGGAGGAGAAAGAGGGGGAGGTGTATTCGGCCAAGGTATAGAAGATAGGGTTGTGTTGTGTGAAAATGAAGGAGGGATGGAGGGGTTTATATAGTGAGGGGAGAGGGATTAGGTTTGGCCATATTGGGTGGGTTTGGGTGGGAAAGTGATTTGGAATTTGAAGGTAGGTGGGGTTTATGGGGAAGAGTGGATGGATGTGAGTGGTGGTAGGTGGTAATAGGGAAGAGAGATTGAGGTGATTGGTGAGGGGTTTTGGGGAAGGGTGTTTATTGGGAAGAGTGGATGAATGAGAAGAGGGGAGAGTATGAGTGGAGGTAGGTGGGGATCCTGGGGGTCCACAGATCCTGAGGTGTCAAGGATTTACATCCCTGCACCAATTAGGCATGTAAAATGCCTTTGCATGCATTTCTGGCTTTTAAACGCCGAAGTGATGCTTGTTCTGGGCGTTCAACGCCCATATGCAGCATATTTCTGGCGTTGAACGCCAGCTCCATGCTTGTTTCTGGCGTTCAGCGCCAACTCTTCTCAGGATGTATTCCTGGCGTTTGAATGCCATGATGTTGGTTGTTTCTGGCGTTCAACGCCAGATCCATGCTCTGTTCTGGCGTTGAACGCCAGCCAGATGCTCCTTACTGGCGTTTAAACGCCGGTAAGTCCTTCCTCCAGGGTGTGATTTTTCTTCTACTGTTTTTGATTCTGTTTTTAATTTTTGTATTTATTTTGTGACTCCACATGATCATGAATCTAATAAAACATGAAAGAACAATAAAACTAAAATTAAAATTAGATAAATAATAATAGGGTTGCCTCCCAACAAGCGCTTCTTTAATGTCAATAGCTTGACAGTGGGCTCTCATGGAGCCACACATGTGATCAGGTCAATTTTATAGACTCCCAACACCAAACTTAGAGTTTGGATGTGGGGATTCAACACCAAACTTAGAGTTTGATTGTGGGGGCTTTGTTTGACTCTGTACTGAGAGAAGCTTTTCATGCTTCCTCTCCATGGTTACAGAAGGAGAACCTTGAGTTTTAAACACAAGGGTGTCCTCATTCAGTTGAAGGATCAATTCTCCTCTGTCCACATCAATCACAGCTCTTGCTGTGGCTAGGAAGGGTCTTCCAAGGATGATGGATTCATCCTCATCCTTCCCAGTGTCTAAGATTATGAAATCAGCAGGGATGTAAAGGCCTTCAACCTTTACTAACACGTGCTCTACCTGTCCATAAGCCTATTTTCTTGAGTTGTCTGCCATCTCTAGTGAGATATTGGCAGCCTGTACTTCAAAGATTCCCAGTTTCTCCATTACAGAGAGGGGAATGAGGTTTATCCCTGACCCAAGGTCACATAGAGCCTTCTCAAAGGTCATGGTGCCTATGGTACAAGGTATTAAGAACTTTCCAGGATCCTGTTTCTTCTGAGGTAATGTCAGTTGATCCAGATCACTCAGTTCATTGGTGAGCAAGGGAGGTTTATCTTCCCAAGTCTCATTACCAAATAATTTGGCATTCAGCTTCATGATTGCACCAAGGTACTTGGCAACTTGCTCTTCAGTAACATCTTCATTCTCTTCAGAAGAAGAATACTCATCAGAGCTCATGAATGCCATAAGGAGGTTCATTGGAATCTCTATGGTCTTTAGATGAGCCTCAGATTCCTTTGGTTCCTCAGAGGGAAACTCCTTATTGATCACCGGACGTCCCAGGAGGTCTTCCTCACTAGGATTCACGTCCTCTTCCTCCCCCGTAGGTTCGGCCATGATTGTTATATCAATGGCCTTGCACTCTCTCTTTGGATTCTCTTCTGTATTGCTTGGGAGAGTACTAGGAGGTGTTTCAGTGATTTTCTTACTCAGCTGGCCCACTTGTGCCTCCAGATTTCTTATGGAGGACCTTGTTTCACTCATGAAACTTAAAGTGGCCTTGGACAGATCAGAGACTAAGTTTGCTAAATTAGAGGTATTTTGTTCAGAATTCTCTGTCTGTTGCTAAGAAGATGATGGAAAAGGCTTGCTATTGCTGAGCCTGTTTCTTCCACCATTATTAAAACCTTGTTGAGGCTTTTGTTGATCCTTCCATGAGAAATTTGGATGGTTTCTCCATGATGGATTATAGGTGTTTCCATATGGTTCTCAGGATCATAAGCTTCTTCTTCAGAAGATGCCTCTTGAGTACTGTTGGATGCTGCTTGCATTCCATTCAGACTCTGAGAAATCATAATGACTTGCTGAGTCAATATTTTATTCTGAGCCAATATGGCATTCAGAGTATCAATTTCAAGAACTCCCTTCTTCATAGGTGTCCCATTACTCACAGGACTCCTTTCAGAAGTGTACATGAACTGGTTATTATGCAACCATGTCAATGAGTTCTTGAGCTTCTTGGTGCACGAATTGTGAATCACACTTTTTACAACTCATACCACTAACCAGCAAGTGCATTGGGTCGTCCAAGTAATACCTTACGTGAGTAAGGGTCGAATCCCACGGAGATTGTTGGTTTGAAGCAATCTATGGTTATCTTGCAATTCTTAGTCAGGAAGTCAATTGTATTTATCAGTTGAATTGCGAATAAACAATAGAGCATGGGTTAAAGGTTACTTGATATGCAGTAATGGAGAATATGTTGGAGTTTTGGAGATGCTATGTCCTCTGAATCTCTGCTTTCCTCTGTCCTCTGATTCACGTACGCACGTCCTTCTATGGCAAGCTGTGTGTTGGGGCATCACCGTTGTCAATGGTTACATCCCTTCCTCTTGTGAAAATGGTCCAAATGCTCTGTCACAGCACGGCTAATCATCTGAGGTTCCCGATCATGCTGGAATAGGAATCACCCTCCTTTTGCGTGGATTCTCATGAATGCCGCCATCAATCTAGCTTATACCATGGAGATTCTGATTAAGGAATCTAAGAGATATTCATTCAATCTGATGTAGAACGGAGGTGATTGTCAGACACACGTTCATGAATTGAGGAAGGTGATGAGTGTCACTGATCACTATAGTTACTATAGTTAGGCGCGAATGGATATCTTAGATAGGAACACGCATGTTTGAATGGAAAACAGAAATACTTGCATTAATTCATCGAGACACAGCAGAGCTCCTCACCCCCAATAATGGAGTTTAATGACTCATGCCGTCAAAGAGTACAAAGTTCAGATCTAAAATGTCATGAGATACAAAATAAGTCTCTAAAAGTTGTTTAAATACTAAACTAGTAGCCTAGGTTTACAAAAAATGAGTAAACTATGATGGGTGGTGCAGAGATCTACTTCTGGGGCCCACTTGGTGTGTGCTGGGGATGAGACTTAAACAATTCATGTGCATAAGGCTGTTTTGGGCGTTCAACGCCAGGTTTGGATCCATTTCTGGCGTTGAACTCCAACTTTTAATCCTTTTCTGGCGCTGGACGCCAGAATTGGGCAGAGAACTGGCGTTGAATTCCAGTTTACGTCGTCTATCCTTGAGCAAAGTATGGACTATTATATATTGCTGGAAAGCTCTGGATGTCTACTTTCCAACGCAATTGGAAGCGCGCTATTTCGAATTCTGTAACTCCAGAATATCCACTTTGAGTGCAAGGAGGTCAGAATCCAACAGCATCTGCAGTCCTTCTTCAACCTCTGAATCTGATTTTTGCTCAAGTCCCTCAATTTTAGCCAGAAAATACCTGAAATCACAGAAAAAAACACAAACTCATAGTAAAGTCCAGAAATATGAATATTTCCTAAAATCTAATGGAAATAAACTAAAAACTAACTAGAATATACTAAAAACTATATGAAATTAACCCCAAAAAGCGTATAAAATATCCGCTCATCACAACACCAAACTTAAATTGTTGCTTGTCCTCAAGCAACTAGACAAATAAAATAGGAGACTAATAGGTTGAGAAGCAATAATATCTCAGAGTTTTTGAGTGAAGCTCAGATTCTAATTAGATGAGCGGGACTAGTAGCTTTTTGCTTCCGAACAGTTCTGGCATCTCACTTTATCCATTGAAGCTCAGAGTGATTGGCATCTATAGGAACTTAGAATTCAGATAGTGTTATTGATTCTCCTATTTCACTATGATGATTCCCTCAAGGCCTTGGGATCCTTTTTATTACCCTTGCCTTTTGGTTTTAAGGGCTATTGGCTTTTTCTGCTTTTTTTTTTGCTGCTTTTTGTTGCTTCAAGAATCATTTTTTATGATTTTTCAGATTATCAATAACATGTCTCATGTTCATCATTCTTTCAAGAGCCAACATATTTAACAGTCTTAAACAACAAATTCAAAAGACATATGCACTGTTCAAGCATTCATTCAGAAGACAGAAAGTATTGCCACCACATGTAACTAATTAGAATTTCTCTTATTAAAACTCGAAATTTTATTGCCTCTTATTTAAAAGATCTACTATTTTATTCATGTTTGCTGATGATGAGAAAAATAACCTATGGCTTAATTGGAGATAAAATCAAAATAGATACTAATTACTACTATATGACTCCTAAGGTGAACTTCTCTAATGACACTATCACAGAGTTAAAGTAGAAATTGGAATTTAACAACCTTTGTTCTGGGAAATGGGTGTTCCTCTGATCCGTGGGGTGCTTGGGGTGCTTGGTCCTTCAAGAGATAACTTCTGGTGCTTCAATTCCCTTAAGTCACGCCCTTGCTCCTCTTGTTCTTTAAACATATAGGTAAGAATTTGACTGTGTTCCTTCTGTTCTTTTATTATTTGTTCCATAGCTTCCCGTATCTTGGTAACAGACGTCTCAAGATACTCCCAGTATTCAGATTGAGGGATTTCTGGGAGAAATTCCTGTGTTTTCTTCTTGGTGGGGTCATCCTGTGCTTGTTGTTTTTCCATTGATGCTTTGGTGATTGGTTTCTCAACTGGGATATACTCAGTTATTCCCATCCTTACTCCGGCGTCCTTGTAGAGCAGAAAAATCACGCTTGGATAAGCCAACCTGGCCTCTTTAGAATTTTGTTTAGCAATTTTGTAGAGTTCAGCTGAGATTAGCTGATGAACTTCCACTTCTTTTCCCATCATGATGCAATGGATCAACTCTATATAAACAAATAAAAATAAAAATAGAAATAGGGCAAAATGCTTAGAGGATTGATGCCCCATGGCTGGGTTGCCTCACAGCAAGCGCTTCTTTATTGTCTTTAGCTGGACCTTGCTGAGCTTTTAGTCTAGCTTCAGCCTTGAGCACTCTTGCTCAACGTTGCCTTCAAGATAGTGCTTGATTATTTGTCCATTGACGATGAACCTCTTATCAGAATAAATATCTTGAAGCTCCACATAACCATATGGTGATACACTTGTAATCACGTATGGTCCCCTCCACCGGGATTTCATTTTCCTGGGGAATAGCCTGAGTCTAGAGTTGAACAGCAGAACCTTCTGTCCTGGCTCAAAGATTCTAGATGACAGTTTTCTGTCATGCCACTTTTTTTATTTCTCTTTATAAAGCTTGGCATTTTCGAAAGCTATGAATCTGAATTCCTCTAGCTCATTTAGCTGGAGCAATCTTTTTTCTCCTGCTAATTTGGCATCAAAGTTTAGGAATCTGGTTGCCCAGTAGGCTTTATGTTCCAGTTCCACGGGCAGGTGACATGCCTTACCATACACAAGTTGGTATGGAGAGGTCCCTATAGGGGTCTTGAATGCTGTTCTGTAAGCCCACAGAGCATCATCCAAGCTCCGCGCCCAATCCTTTCTACGGGTACTTACTGTCCATTCTAGGATTCTCTTTAATTCTCTGTTAGAGACTTCAGCTTTCCCATTAGTTTGTGGATGATATGGAGTAGCCACCTTATGGCGAATTCCATACCGAACCATGGCAGAGTAAAGTTGTTTATTGCAGAAGTGAGTGCCCTCATCACTGATGAGTACTCTAGGGACACCAAACCTGCTAAAGATATGTTTCTGGAGGAACTTCAGCACTGTTTCATTATCATTGGTGGGTGTGGCAATGGCCTCAACCCATTTTGATACATAGTCAACTGCCACCAGAATATAAGTGTTTGAGTATGATGGTGGGAAGGGTCCCATGAAGTCAATTTCCAAGATTCCTTGTTGAGGCATGGCGTAACCATGAGGCAGATTACCAGCTCTTTGGCAACTGTCACAGTTACGTACAAACTCTCGGGAATCTTTATAGAGTGTGGGCCAATAGAAGACACATTGGAGGACCTTGGTGGC
>NC_029792.2:117172209-117183825 GCF_000816755.2 Arachis ipaensis
AAAATAGAGAGCATGCATCTCTGGAAGGTTGCAGGCACATTACACAGCCCAAATGACATCCTTCTATAAGCAAACACTCCAGATGGACATGTGAATGCTGTTTTCTCTTGATCTTAAGGATCTACTGCAATCTGGTTATAGCCTGAGTAGCCATCCAAAAAGCAGTAATAATCATGACCTGCTAGTCTTTCTAGCATCTGGTCTATGAATGGTAAAGGAAAATGATCCTTTCTGGTGGCTGTATTGAGCCTTCTGTAGTCAATACACATGTGCCACCCTGTAATTGTTCTCGTAGGAACCAGTTCATTTTTTCATTATGAATCACTGTCATGCCTCCCTTTTTTGGGACGACTTGGACAGGGCTCACCCAGGGGCTATCAGAAATAGGATAAATAATCCCAGCCTCTAGTAATAGTGGAGCCATCAGCAAGTTGGAGACATATTCGGGTTAGTTTAACTTCTTCAGTTAAGCCAAGCTTTCTGATAGTGGATGCAGGTATTAGGTTGATGCTTGCCCCAAGATCGCATAAAGCTGTCTTGGTGCATTGCCCTTCTAATATGCATGGTATCAGAAAACTCCCAGGGTCTTTAAGCTTCTCAGGAAAGCTTTTCAGAATGACTGCACTGCATTCTTCAGTGAGGAGAACTCTTTCTGTTTCTCTCCAATCCTTTTTATGACTCAAGATCTCTTTCATGAACTTGGCATAAGAAGGTATTTGCTCAAGTGCTTCTGCAAATGGAATCTTTATTTCAAGAGTCCTGAGGTAATCTGCAAAGCGAGCAAATTGCTTATCCTGCTCCTCTTTCTGGAGTTTTTGACAGCTGCTGCTTTGTTTGCTTCAATTGTTCTTCCATATTTATATTAGCCATCCTTGTCTCTTGTAGTTTGTCCTTGAATTTGGCTAACTGCTTTGTTAGAAAATCCAATTGCTGATTGAATTCAGTAGCTTGTTCTACAGGACTGAGTTCAGCAGTTACTATTTTAACCTCTTCTTTCATGGAAGGGTCACTGCTTAGGTACAGATGCTGATTCCTGACAACTGTATCAATGAGCTCTTGAGCCTCTTCAATTGTCTTTCTCATGTGGATAGATCCACTAGCTGAATAATCTAGAGATATCTGAGCTCCTTCTGCAAGCCCATAATAGAAGATGTCTAACTGAACCCACTCTGAAAACATTTCAGAGGGGCATTTTCGTAGCATCTCTCTGTATCTCTCCCAGGCATCATAAAGAGATTCACTATCTCCTTGTTTAAAGCCTTGGATGTCCAGCCTTAGCTGTGTCATCCGTTTTGGGGGAAAGTATTGATTCAGGAATTTTTCTGTCAGCTGTTTCCATGTCCTTATGCTGGCCTTAGGTTGGTTATTCAACCACCTCTTAGCTTGATCTTTTACAGCAAATGGAAACAGTAATAGTCTGTAGACATCCTGATCTATTTCTTTATCATGTACTGTGTCAGCAATCTGTAGAAACTGTGCCAGAAACTCTGTAGGTTCTTCCTGTGGAAGACCGGAATACTGGCAACTTTGCTGCACCATGATAATGAGCTGAGGATTCAACTCGAAACTACTAACTCCAATGGAGGGTATGCAGATACTACTCCCATATGAAGCAGTAGAGGGGTTAGCATATGACCCCAGAGTCCTCCTGGACTGTTCATTTCCACTTAGATCCATAATGGAGAAAGGGAGATGATGTAAAATAAAAAAAATTATTTATTTATTTATTTATTTCGAAAATGAAATAAATTAAAATAAAATAAATAAAAATGGTTGAAAATTTTCGAAAAAATGAGGAGAGAGAAAGTGGTTAGGATGTCTTGAAAAGGATATGATGATTTTGAAAAAGGTTTTAAATTTTGAAATAAAAATCTGAATTTTAAAGGAAAATTTTGAAAATTTGCTTTAGAATAGAGAGAAAAGATATTTTTGAATTTAAAGAGGAGAGAGAAAAACAATAAGATAGCTCAAGATTTAAAATTTTTAGATCTAATGCTCCTTGTTTTTGAAAATTTTGGAGGGAAAACACCAAGGAACACCAAACTTAAAAATTTTAAGATCAAGACACAAGGAAAACTCAAGAACACTTTGAAGACTCACAAGAACACAAGAACATGAAGAAGGAACACCAAACTTAAAATTTTTAGAAAACCAAACCAAAATTTTCGAAAATCAAAGGAAGATCAACAAGAAAACACCAAACTTAAAGTTTGGCACAAAATTTAATAGAGAAAATATTATTTTTGAAAAAGATTTTTTTTAAAAAGAGTGTACCAAACTGCCACGGACTTGGGCAGTAAATGTAACACTTGTTTTGAAGAAGGATATTTTTAACCAAGAACAATAATAAAAGACTCTAAACCAAAAAGAAAAATTTTCCTAATCTAAACAACAAAATAAACCATCAGTTGTTCAAACACGAACAATCCCCGGCAACGGCGCCAAAAACTTGGTGCACGAATTGTGAATCACACTTTTTACAACTCGTACCACTAACCAGCAAGTGCACTGGGTCGTCCAAGTAATACCTTACGTGAGTAAGGGTCGAATCCCACGGAGATTGTTGGTTTGAAGCAATCTATGGTTATCTTGCAATTCTTAGTCAGGAAGTCAATTGTATTTATAAGTTGAATTGCAAATAAACAATAGAGCATGGGTTAAAGGTTACTTGATATGCAGTAATGGAGAATATGTTGGAGTTTTGGAGATGCTTTGTCCTCTGAATCTCTGCTTTCCTCTGTCCTCTGATTCACGCACGCACGTCCTTCTATGGCAAGCTGTGTGTTGGGGCATCACCGTTGTCAATGGTTACATCCCCTCCTCTTGTGAAAATGGTCCAAATGCTCTGTCACAGCACGGCTAATCATCTGAGGTTCTCGATCATGCTGGAATAGGATTCACCCTCCTTTTTCATCTGTCACTACGCCCAGCACTCGCGAGTTTGAAGCTCGTCACAGTCATTCAATCCCTGAATCCTACTCAGAATACCACATACAAGGTTTAGACTTTCTGGATTCTCATGAATGCCGCCATCAGAAAACAGAAATACTTGCATTAATTCATTGAGACACAGCAGAACTCCTCACCCCCAACAATGGAGTTTAGAGACTCATGCCGTCAAAGAGTACAAAATTCAGATCTAAAATGTCATGAGATACAAAATAAGTCTCTAAAAGTTGTTTACATACTAAACTAGTAGCCTAGGTTTACAAAAAATGAGTAAACTATGATGGGTGGTGCAGATATCCACTTCTGGGGCCCACTTGGTGTGTGCTGGGGCTGAGACTTAAACAATTCACGTGCATAAGGCTGTTTTGGGCGTTCAACGCCAGGTTTGGATCCATTTCTGGCGCTGGACGCCAGAATTGGGCAGAGAACTAGCGTTGAATGCCAGTTTACGTCGTCTATCCTTGAGCAAAGTATGGACTATTATATATTTCTGGAAAGCTCTGAATGTCTACTTTCCAACGCAATTGGAAGTGCGCCATTTCGAGTTCTGTAGCTCCAGAAAATCCTCTTTGAGTGCATGGAGGTCAGAATCCAACAGCATCAGCAGTCCTTTTTCAGCCTGAATCAGATTTTTGCTCAGCTCCCTCAATTTCAGCCAGAAAAATACCTGAAATTACAGAAAAACACAACTCATAGTAAAGTCCAGAAATATGAATATTTTCTAAAATCTAATGGAAATAAACTAAAAACTAACTAGAATATACTAAAAACTATATGAAATTAACCCCAAAAAGCGTATAAAATATCCGCTCATCACTTCTGCATGCGTTTTCTTTAGGTGAATGGATCTACCTGCAGAATGGTCCAGTGACATCTTGGAGAACTTAGACAGACCATAATAGAATATATCCAGAATGGTCCATTCTGAAAGCATGTCAGGAGGACACCTTTTGGTCATCTGCTTGTATCTTTCCCAAGCTTCATAGAGGGATTCACCATCTTTTTGCTTGAAGGTCTGAACATCCACTCTAAGCTTGCTCAGCTTTTGAGGAGGAAAGAACTTAGCCAAGAAGGCCGTGACCAGCTTATCCCAAGAGCTCAGGCTATCTTTAGGTTGTGAGTCCAACCATGTTCTAGCTCTGTCTCTTACAGCAAAAGGGAAAAGCATGAGCCTGTAGACTTCAGGATCTACTCTATTAGTCTTAATAGTCTCACAGATCTGCAAGAACTCAGTTAAAAACTGGTAGGAATCTTCAGATGGAAGTCCATGGAACTTGCAGTTCTGTTGCATTAGAGCAACTAATTGAGGTTTTAGCTCAAAATTGTTTGCTCCAATGGTAGGGATTGAGATGCTTCTTCCATCAAACTTGGAAGCAGGTGTAGTATAATCACCAAGCATCCTCCTTGCATTATTGTTGTTAGGTTCAGCTGCCATCTCCTTTTCTTGTTCGAAAATTTCTGTAAGGTTGTCTCTGGATTGTTGTAATTTAGCTTCTCTTAGTTTCCTCTTCAGAGTCCTTTCAGGTTCTGGATCAGCTTTAACAAGAATGCCTTTTTCCTTGTTCCTGCTCATAAGAAAGAGAAGAGAACAAGAAAAGAAGAGGAATCCTCTATGTCACAGTAAAGAGGTTCCTTGTTGTTAGTAGAAGAAGAAAGGGAATAGGAGTGAAGAAGGATGGATAATCCAAACACAAGGGTGAGGATAGGAGCAGTAATTTGAGATGAGGAGATGTGTTAGTGAATGAATAAATAAATAAATAGAATAAGATGAGAGAGGAAGAAATTTTCGAAAAATAAATTTTGAAAAGGAGTTAATGATTTTCGAAAATTAAGATAAAATTAAAATTAAAATTAAAAATTGAAACAATTAATTAATTAAAAAGAATTTTGAAAAAAGATGAGAAATTTTCGAAAATTAGAGAGGGAGAGGTAGTTAAGTTGTTTTGGAAAAAGATAAGAAACAAACAAAAAGTTAGTTAGTTAATTGAAAAAGATTTGAAAATCAATTTTGAAAAGATAAAAAGATAAGAAGTTATTTTAAAATCAAATTTTTAAAAAAGATAAAATTTTGAAAAAGATATGATATAAAAAATATGATAAAAAGATATGATTAAAAGGATTTAATTGAAAAGATATGATTGAAAAGATATTAAGAAGATATGAAAATTAAATTTGAAAAGATAAGAAGTTAGAAAAAGATTTTGAAATTAAATTTGAAAAAGATATGATTGAAACTTAATTTGAAAAAGATTTGAAAAAGAAATTTAAAAAGATTTGATTTTGAAATCAAAGTTGATTACTTGACTAACAAGAAACTAAAAAGATATGATTCTAGAGTTTAAAGGTTGAATCTTTCTTACTAGGCAAGTAACAAACTTAAAATTTTTGAATCAATCACATTAATTGTTAGCATTAATTTTGAAAAAAAAATAAAATAGAAATAAGAAAAAGATTTTGAAAATAAATTTGAAATTTTCAAAAATTATGAAAGAAAAGTAAAAAAGATTTGATTTTTGAAAAGGATTTGAAAAAGATAGAATTTTTAGTAAAGATTTTGAAATTGTGAAATAAAATTAAGAAAAAGATTTTGAAAAATAATTTTTTAAAATTTTTGAAAATAATAAAGGAAGAATGAAAAAGATTTAATTTTTGAAAAAGTTTTTGAAAAGATAGGATTTTTAAATTGAAAATTTGATTTGACTCATAAGAAACAACTAGATTTTAAATTTTTTTGAAAAAGTCAATTCAAATTTTCGAAATTTTGAGAGAAAAAAGGAAAAGATATTTTTTTGATTTTTGAATTTTTAATTATGAGAGAGAAAAACATAAAAAATGACTCACAACATGAAAATTATAAATCAAAACACATGATGCATGCAAGAACACTATGAATGTCAAGATAAACACCAAGAATACTTTGAAGATCATGATGAACATCAAGAACATATTTTTGAAAAATTTTTGATGCAAAGAAAACATGCAAGACACTAAACTTAGAAATTTGCAAACTTCAGACACTAACAAATTGAAAATGCATATGAGAAACAAGAAAAGACACAAAACAAGAAAATATGAAGATCAAACAAGAAGAATTACCAAGAACAACTTGAAGATCATGAAGAACACTATGAATGCATGAATTTTCGAAAATTGCAAGAAAATTATAAAAACATGCAATTGACACCAAACTTAAAATTTGACTCAAGACTCAAACAAGAAACACAAGAATATTTTTGATTTTATGATTTTATAAATTTTTTTGGATTTTTCGAAAATTATGTTGAAAAAAAAAAAGGATTTCAAAATTTTTAATATGAATTCCAGGAATCTTGCAATGTTAGTCTAAAGCTCCGGTCCAGGAATTAGACATGGCCAATGGCCAGCCAAGCTTTAGAATACAAATTAGTCATACAACAGCAGGTGGATTAGCAACAACTAGCTTGCTCTTGTGATGATGGTTTGGAAGCCTCAGTCCAAAAGAATTTAGACATGGCTTTACAGCCAGCCAGGCTTCAACATTTTTCATGAAACACTAGAATTCATTCTTAAAAATTCTGAAGAACATAAATTAGAATTTTTTTTTGAATATTTTTCGAAAATAAAAATAAAAATAGTAAAAACAAAAAGCTTAAAATTAAAATAAAATTACCTAATCTGAGCAACAAGATGAACCGTCAGTTGTCCAAACTCGAACAATCCCCGGCAACGGCGCCAAAAACTTGGTGCACGAAATTGTTGCCTGATGAAAAGTATGGCACTGTTGTTACCGAAAACAGATGTGAAATAAATCCCCAGCAACAGCGCCAAAAACTTGGTGCACGAAATTGTTGCCTGACCAAAAGCATGGCACTGTTGTTACCGGAAATAAATGTGAAATAAATTTCCAGCAACGGCACCAAAAACTTGGTTCGTGATTATTCCTTCCTTGGTAACGGCGTTAGAAACTCAATACGCACGTACATGTTCTTAATTCTGTTTCACAACTTCGTACAACTAACCAGCAAGTGCACTGGGTCGTCCAAGTAATAAACCTTACGTGAGTAAGGGTCGATCCCACGGAGATTGTTGGTATGAAGCAAGCTATGGTCATCTTGTAAATCTCAGTCAGGCGGATTCAGATAATTATGGTGAATTAATAATATAAATAAACATAAAATATAAACTAGGATAGAGATACTTATGTAATTCATTGGTGAGAGTTTCAGATAAGCGTATAGAGATGCTTTCGTCCTTCTGAAACTCTGCTTTCATGCTGTCTTCATCCAATCCTTCTTACTCCTTTCCATGGCAAGCTTTATGTAGGGCATCACCGTTGTCAATGGCTACTTCCCGTCCTCTCAGTGAAAATGGTCCAAGATGCTCTGTCACATCACTGCTATTCATCTGTTGGTTCTCGATCATACTGGAATAGGATCCCTTGATCCTTTTGCGTCTGTCACTACGTCCAGCACTCGCGAGTTTGAAGCTCGTCACAGCCATCCCTTCTCAGATCCTATTCGGAATACCACAGACAAGGTTTAGACTTTTTGGATCTCAGGAATGGCCATCCATGGGTTCTAAATTATACCACGAAGATTCTAATATCTCGGACTCGGTCCCCTGTATTAGATATCCAAGAGATATCCATTCAATCTAAGGTAGAACGGAAGTGGTTGTCAGGCACGCGTTCATAAGTTGAGAATAATGATGACTGTCACAATCATCACATCCATCATATTGAAGTGCGAATGAATATCTTAGAAGCGGAATAAGTTGAGTTGAATAGAAAAACAGTAGTACTTTGCATTAATCTTTGAGGAACAGCAGAGCTCCACACCTTAATCTATGGTGTGTAAAAACTCTACCGTTGAAAATACACAAGTGATAAATGTTCAGGCATGGCCGAATGGCCAGCCCTCACAAAAGTCTAAGATAGCATAAAACTAATCAAAGATGATCCAAAGATGTAAATACAATAGTAAAAAGTCCTATTTATACTAAACTAGTTACTAGGGTTTACAGAAGTAAGTAAATGATGTAGAAATCCACTTCCGGGGCCCACTTGGTGTGTGCTTGGGCTGAGCATGAAGCTTTCACGTGGAGAGGTCATTCTTGGAGTTGAACGCCAGTTTGTAATGTGTTTCTGGCGTTTAACTCCACTTTGCAACCTGTTTCTGGCGTTTGACTCCAGAATGCAGCATGGAACTGGCATTCAACACCAATTTGCGTTATCTAAACTCAGGCAAATTATGGACTATTATATATTACTGGAAAGCCCTGGATGTCTACTTTCCAACGCAATTGAGAGCGCGCCATTTGGAGTTTTGTAGCTCCAGAAAATCCATTTTGAATGCAGGGAGGTCAGAATCTAACAGCATCTGCAGTCCTTCTTCAACTTATGAATCTGATTTTTGCTCAAGTCCCTCAATTTCGGCTAGAAAATACCTAAAATCACAGAAAAACACACAAACTCATAGTAAAGTCCATAAATGTGATTTTTAATTAAAAACTAATAAAAATATTATAAAAACTAACTAAATCATACTAAAAACATACTAAAAACAATGCCAAAAAGCGTATAAATTATCCGCTCATCAACTAACTTGGTGCAAAGTGTTTTGGAAGACTGTGATGCAGGAAATCAAGCTCAAAAGGACAATAAAACTGCTCAAAATCATGAAGAAGTAAATTCTGGACAAACTGAACCAAAAACTGTAGTTGCTAAAAATTCAAGGGACAATTCCATTTTGTCTCATGAATTTGAAGGAAATTCTGAAGCTAGCAGCTCCCTGAATCCCTTGGTAACTGAATCTGCCTCCAAGTCCACCAGACCTCGTGAATGGAGATTTTTGAAGAATTATCCTGAGTAATTTGTTATTGGAGACGTCTCTCATGGGGTTAGAACTCGGTCTTCAACTAGAAAGGAAAGTGAAGGGACCAACATTGCCCTTCTCTCTCAAATGGAGCCTCAAAACGTTAAGGAAGCCCTTGATAACCCTTCTTGGGTGAAGGCAATGGAGGATAAGCTTCTTGAATTTGAGAAGAACCAAGTGTGGACATTGGTTCCAAGGCCAATTGGAAAGAAAGTAACCAGTACCAAGTGGATATTTCGGAACAAGTTAGGAGAGGATGGTAGCATTGCAAGAAACAAAGCAAGGCTAGTGGCACAAGGATGTGACCAAGAAGAAGGAATAGACTTTGATGAATCATTTGCCCCTGTTGTCCGAATGGAAACCATAAGACTCCTCTTAGCTTATGCTGCGTTTTGTGGTTTTAAATTATATCAAATAGATGTGAAATGTGCATTTTTGAATGGTGTGATAGATAGAGAAGTGTATGTGGAACAACCACCTGGTTTTGAAAATAAAGAGGTTTCTAACCATGTTTTCAAATTATCAAAAGCTCTCTATGGTTTAAGACAAGCTCCTAGAGCTTGGTAGACTTAGCTCTTTTCTCTTGAAAAATAGTTTTCAAAGAGGCACCACAGACACTACTTTATTTATCAAGAGTTCTAAAGATTCTTTCATTCTAGTCTAAATATATGTTGATGACATTATTTTTGGATCAGCCAATGATTCCCTTTGTACTGAATTTGGAAAACTCATGACAAGTGAATTTGACATGAATATAATGGGTGAACTTAATTTTTTCATTGGGCTACAAATTAAACAAATTGAAAAAGGTATTTTCATTCATCAAGAGAAGTATGCCAAGGAACTAGTTAAGAAATTTGGTATGGAAAATTCCAAACCCATGGGAACTCCCATGCACCCTAGTTCAAAATTAGATAAGGGAGAAACTGAAAAAGATGTTGATGAGACTAGGTATAGAGGAATGATTGGCTCTCTTATGTACTTAACTTCCTCTAGATTCGATATTGTGTAAAGTGTTGGAATGTGTTCAAGATTCCAATCTAAACCAAAAAAGTCTCATCTTTCTACAGTTAAGAGGATCATTAGATATGTTCATGGCACATCCAATTCGGTCTTTGGTATCCTAAGATTGATGATTTTTCTGCAGTTGGTTATTGTGATGCAGATTTTGCCGATGATAGAGTTAATTGAAGGAGCACATCAGGCTTATGTTGCTTCCTTGGGAAGTCCTTGAATGTATGGTCAAGTAAGAAATAGCCTACAGTGGCTTTATCCACTGCTGAGACTGAGTATATAGCTGCTTCTTCTTGTTATTCTCAGCTTATGTGGTTAAAAACACAGCTTGCTGATTACAAGTTAAATGCTGAAAATATTCCCCTGCTGTGTGATAATATGAGTGTCATTAATATTTCTAAAAATTCAGTTTTTCACTCTAGGACTAAACATATTGAAGTGAAATTTCACTCAATAAGAGAACATGTTCAAAAAGGGGATATTAGCATTAAATTTGTTAAATCAGAAGAGTAATTGGCAGATATTTTCACTAAACCACTAGCTGAGGACAGATTTTGCATACTTAGGACTAGTCTAGGAATTTTAAGCTATGATTCTTTGTTTAAAAGTTGCTGATGTGTTTGTTGGAGTTTTTGTCTCATAAACAGGTATGAGACAATTCTGGAAAAGTGAAGAACGTTCCCTTCAATCAGCGTGTTCTGAACCTGTTGCACGTGCAGATTTATCTGGGCCAACCTCTAAAATCAAATCATGAGTGGTCCAATGTGTTTCCTTAATACAAACCACCTCTGGGCTCAATATGAATGTTACATGGGTTTTGTTTTGATTTTTTTTGGCCTGTTTGCTTTATTTTATTTTTTGTTGTTTTGGTTTAAGTCCAAAAGGGTTTAAATTTTAAAATTGAATTCCTTTTTTAATTTTTAAATAAAATCAAATCTTTCTCTTTTATGATGTCAAGTCATTTCAAGTCAAATCAAAAGGTGATGCAGTTGCATGGTTTTAGAAAATCTTTTTGGGTATGGTTACTGATGAGCGGATAATTTATACGCTTTTTTGCATTGTTTTTAGTATGTTTTTAGCAGAATCTAGTTACTTTTAGGGATGTTTTCATTAGTTTTTATGTTAAATTCATATTTCTGGACTTTACTATGAGTTTGTGTGTTTTTCTGTGATTTCAGGTATTTTCTGGCTGAAATTGAGGGACTTGAGCAAAAATCAGATTCAGAAGTTGAAGAAGGACTGCTGATGCTGTTGGATTCTGACCTCCCTGCACTCAAAATGGATTTTCTGGAGCTGAAAAACTCAAAATGGCGCGCTTCTAATTGCGTTGGAAAGTAGACATCCAGGGCTTTCCAGAAATATATAATAGTCCATACTTTGCCCGGGTTTAGATGACGCAAACTGGCATTCAACGCCAGTTCTCTGCCCAATTCTGGCGTCCAGCGCCAGAAACAAGTTGCAAAGTGGAGTTCAACGCCCAAACTGGTACAAAAGCTGGCGTTCAACTCCAAGAATGACCTCTCCACGTGTAGAATTCAAGCTCAGCCCAAGCACACACCAAGTGGGCCCCGGAAGTAGATTTATGCATCAATTACTTACTTCTGTAAACCCTAGTGACTAGTTTATTATAAATAGAACTTTTTACTATTGTATTTGACATCTTCGGATCATCTTGGATTGTATTTTTGATCCTGTGATCTCGTTTTGGGGGCTGGCCATTCGACCATGCCTGGACCTTTCACTTATGTATTTTTAACGGTAGAGTTTCTACACTCCATAGATTAAGGTGTGGAGCTCTGCT
>NC_029792.2:117184047-117228555 GCF_000816755.2 Arachis ipaensis
AATGAGTATCTCTTAGATCTCTTAATCAGAATCTTCGTGGTGTAAGCTAGATTGATGGCGGCATTCATGAGAGTCCGGAAAGTCTAAACCTTGTCTGTGGTATTCCGAGTAGGACTCTGGGATTGAATGACTGTGACGAACTTCAAACTCACGAGTGCTGGGCGTAGTGACAGACGCAAAAGGATAGTAAATCCTATTCCAGTATGATCGAGAACCTCAGATGATTAGCCGTGCTGTGACAGAGCATTTGGACCATTTTCACAAGAGGATGGGATGTAACCATTGACAACGGTGATGCCCTTGCATAAAGCTAGCCATGGAAAGGAGTAAGACTGATTGGATGAAGATAGCAGGAAAGCAGAGGTTCAGAGGAACGAAAGCATCTCTATACGCTTATCTGAAACTCTCACCAATGAATTACATAAGTGTTCCTATCCTTATTTTATTACTTGATTTCGAAAACTCCATAACTGTTTTATACCTGCCTGACTGAGATTTACAAGGTGACCATAGCTTGCTTCATACCAACAATCTCCGTGGGATCGACCCTTACTCACGTAAGGTTTATTACTTGGACGACCCAGTGCACTTGCTGGTTAGTTGTATCGAAGTTGTGACAATTTATGAATTGAGATTAGAGCACCAAGTTTTTGGAGCCATTACCAGAGATCACAATTTCGTGCACCAAGTTTTTGGCGCCGTTGCCGGGGATTGTTCGAGTTTGGACAACTAACGGTTCATCTTGTTGCTCAGATTGGGTAACTTTCTTTTCGTTTTCTTTTCAAAAAGTTTTCAAAAATCTTTCAAAAAATTTCTCCTTTGTTTTCAAAAAAATTTTAAAATAAAAATGTTTTCAAAAATATATTTTTCTTCAGAATTTTTAAGAATGAATTCTAGAGTTTCATGAAGCATGTTGAAGCATGCTGGCTATAAAATCATGTCTAAATTCTTTTGGACAGAGGTTTTGGCTTAAAAAAAATTGAATGAATTACACTCATATTTTTACTAAAGCTTGGCTGGCTATTAAGCCATGCCTAACCCTTTGATTGGAGTTTTAGACTAAAAAGCATAAGATTCCTGGAATTCATATTAAAAATTTTGGAATCCTTATTTTTGTTTTTCAAATAATTTTTGAAAAAATACAAAAAAATTAGAAAATCATAAAAATCAAAAATATTTTTTGTGTTTCTTGTTTGAGTCTTGAGTCATGTTATAAGTTTGGTATCAATTGCATGTTCATTTTGCATTTTTCGAAAAAAATTCATGCATTCATAGTGTTCTTCATGATCTTCAAGTTGTTCTTGGTAAGTCTTCTTGTTTGATCTTTGCATTTGCATGTTTTGTGTCTTTTCTTGTTTTTCATATGCATTCCTGAATTCTTTATGTCTAAGCATTAAAGAATTCTAAGTTTGGTGTCTTGCATGTTTTCTTTGCATTAAAAATTTTTCAAAAATGTGTTCTTGATGTTCATCATGATCTTCATAGTGTTCTTGGTGTTCATCTTGACATTCATAGCATTCTTGCATGCATTCATTGTTTTGATCCATAACTATCATGCATTGCATCATTTTTCTTGTTTTTCTCTCTCATCATAAAAATTCAAAAATAAAAAAAAATATCTTTCCCTTTTTCTCTCTCATAAATTCGAAAATTTGAGTTGACTTTTTCAAAAAAAATTTTTAAAATCAAGTTGTTTCTTATGAGTCAAATCAAATTTTCATTTTGAAAATCTTATCTTTTTTAAAATCTTTTCCAAAAAATCAAATCTTTTTCATTTTTCTTAGTTATTTTTGAAAATTTTAAAAATATTTTTCAAAAATCTTTTTCTTATTTTTGTATCAAATTTTCGAAAATAACAATAACAATTAATGTTTTGATTCAAAAATTTCAAGTTTGTTACTTACTTGTTAAGAAAGATTCAAACTTTGAGTTCTAGAATCATATCTTGTGATTTCTTGTGAATCAAGTCATTAATTGTGATTTTAAAAATCAAATCTTTTTCAAAAAAAAAAGAAACTAATTTCAAAAATATCTTCTTATCTTATCTTTTTCAAAAATTTGATTTCAAAATATCTTTTCTAACTTCCTATCTTCTTATCTTTTCAAAATTGATTTTCAAATTTGTTTCAACTAACTAACTAATTTTTTGTTTGTTTCTTACCTTTTTCAAAACTACCTAACTAACTCTCTCTCTCTCTAATTTTCAAAAATATCTTCCCTCTTTTTCAAAAATTCTTTTTATTTTCATTTTTAAATCTTAATTTTTGAAAATTACTAACATTTTTCAAAAAACTATTTTCGAAAATCACTAACTCTTTTTCAAAAATTATTTTCGAAAATTCCTTCTCTCTCATCTCCTTCTATTTATTTATTCATCTACTAACATCTCTTCCTCACATCACCAAAAATCCGAACCCTTTCTCTCTCTCTCTGAGTTCAGATTTTTCTTCTTCTTTTCTTCTACTCACACAAGGACCTCTATACTGTGGTATAAAGGATCCCTATTATTATTATTATTATTTTTTCTGTACCCTCTTCTTTGACATATGAGCAGGAGCAAGGACAAGAATATTCTTGTTGAAGCAGATCCAGAACCTGAAAGGACTCTGAAGAGAAAACTAAGAGAAGCTAAAATACAACAATCCAGAGATAACCTTTCAGAAATTTTTGAACAGGAAGAGGAGATGGCAGCCGAAAATAATAATAATGCAAGGAGGATGCTTGGTGACTTTACTGCACTTAATTCCAATTTACATGGAAGAAGCATCTCCATCCCTACCATTGGAGCAAACAATTTTGAGCTGAAACCTCAGCTAGTTTCTCTGATGCAGCAAAACTGCAAGGTTCATGGACTTCCATCTGAAGATCCTTTTCAGTTCTTAACTGAATTCTTGCAGATATGTGATACTGTTAAGACTAATGGAGTAGATCCTGAAGTCTACAGGCTCATGCTTTTTCCTTTTGCTATAAGAGACAGAGCTAGAATCTGGTTGGTCTCTCAACCCAAAGACAGCCTGAACTCTTGGGATAAGCTGGTCACGGCTTTCTTAGCCAAGTTCTTTCCTCCTCAAAAGCTGAGCAAGCTTAGAGCTGATGTTCAAACCTTCAGACAGAAAGAAGGTGAATCCCTCTATGAAGCTTGGGAAAGATACAAGCAGCTGACCAAAAAGTGTCATTCTGACATGCTTTCAGAATGGACCATCCTGGTATATTCTATGATGGTTTATCTGAGCTATCAAAAATGTCATTGGATACTTCTGCAGGTGGATCTATTCACCTAAAGAAAACGCCTGCAGAAGCTCAAGAACTCATTGACATGGTTGCTAATAACTAGTTCATGTACACTTCTGAGAGGAATCCTGTGAGTAATGGGACGCCTATGAAGAAGGGAGTTCTTGAAATTGATACTCTGAATGCCATACTGGCTCAGAATAAAATATTGACTCAGCAAGTCAATATGATTTCTCAGAGTCTGACTGGAATACAAGCTGCATCCAAAGAGGCTTCTTATGAAGAAGAAGCTTATGATCCTGAGAACCCTGCAATAGCAGAGGTAAATTACATGGGTGAACCATATGGAAACACCTATAATCCATCATGGAGAAATCATCCAAATCTCTCATGGAAGGATCAAAGGCCTCAACAAGGCTTTAATAATGGTGGAAGAAACAGGTTTAACAATAATAAACATTTTCCATCATCCACTCAGCAACAGACAGAGAACTTTGAACAAAATACCTCTAATTTAGCAAACTTAGTCTCTGCTCTATCTAAGGCCACTGTAAGTTTCATGAATGAAACAATAAAGGTTGAAGGCCTTTACATCCCTGCTGATTTCATAGTCCTAGATACTGGAAAGAAAGAGGATGAATCCATCATCCTAGGAAGACCTTTCCTAGCCACAGCAAGAGCTGTGATTGAAGTGGACAGAGGAGAATTGATCCTTCAGATAAATGAGGACAACCTTGTGTTTACAACTCAAGGATCTCTTTCTGCATCCATGGAGAGGAAGCATAAAAAGCTTCTCTCAAAGCAGAGTCACACAAAGCCCCCACAGTCAAACTCTAAGTTTGGTGTTGGGAGGCCACAACCAAACTCTAAGTTTGGTGTCAAACCCCCATATCCAAACTCTAAGTTTGGTGTTGGGAGGTCTCAACAAAGCTCTGCACATCTGTGAGGCTCCATGAGAGCCCACTGTTAAGCTATTGACATTAAAGAAGCGCTTATTGGGAGGCAACCCAATGTTTATTTATCTAATTTTATTTTTGTTTTTCATGTTTTCTTAGGTTCATGATCATGTGGAGTCACAAAATAAATGAAAAATTTAGAAACAGAATCAAAAACAGCGGAAGAAAAATCACACCCTGGAGGAAGCACCTGCCTGGCGTTCAACGCTAGAACAGAGCATGGTTCTGGCGCTGAACGCCCAAAATGGGCATCATCTGGGCGTTGAACGCCAGAATTGCACCCTGGAGAGGAGCTGGTGCTGAACGCCCAGAACAAGCATGGTTCTGGCATTCAACGCCAGAAATGGGCAACAAATGGGCGCTGAACGCCCAGAGTTGTGTGCAAGGGCATTTTGCATGCCTAATTTGGTGCAAGGTTGTAAATCCTTGAACACCTCAGGATCTGTGAACCCCACAGGATCATCTCAGGATCTGTGGACCCCACAGGATCCCCACCTACCTCCACTCACTCTCTTCTCACTTCTCAATCATCCTCTATTCCCAATAAACACTCTTCCCCAAAACCCTTCACCTATCACCTCCATCCCTCTTCCTTATTAACCACTTCACCACTCACATCCATACACTCTTCCCCATAAACCTACCTCATAAACCCCACCTACCTTCAAAATTCAAAATCAATTTCCCACCCAAACCCACCCTTATGGCCGAAACTTACCCCCCTCCCTTCCCTATATATAGCCCTCCATTCTTCCTCATTTTCACACAACACAACCCCCTTTTCTCTTCTTGGCCGAAACACACCTCCCCCCTCCTCTCCATATTTTCTTCTTCTTCTTCATCTATTCTTTCTTCTCATGCTCGAGGGCGAGCAAAATTCTAAGTTTGGTGTGGTAAAAGCATAAGCTTTTTGTTTTTCCATTACCATTGACGGCACCTAAGACCGGAGAATCCTCTAGAAAAGGGAAAGGAAAGACAAAAGCTTCCACCTCCGAGTCATGGGAGATGGAAAGATTCATCTCCGAAGCCCATCAAGACCACTTCTATGATGTTGTGGCCAAGAAGAAGGTGATCCCCGAGGTCCCTTTCAAACTCAAAAGAAATGAGTATCCGGAGATCTGACATGAAATTCAAAGAAAAGGTTGGGAAGTTCTAACAAATCCCATCCAACAAGTCGGCATCCTAATAGTTCAAGAGTTCTATGCCAATGCATGGATCACCAAGAACCATGATCAAAGTAAGAACCCGGATCCAAAGAACTATGTTACAATGGTTCGGGAGAAATACTTGGATTTTAGTCCGGAAAATGTGATGGGACTTTAGCAAAGCTGAGTCACAATCTGAAAAGGTTCACCCAATTATGTGTCTGTGGCATTTATGTATCCGGTGGTAATACTGGAAAACAAAGTGCTTAGGGCCACGGCCAAGACTCATAAAATAGCTGTGTTCAAGAATCATCATAATGAACTAGGAGAATCAATAACACTCTCTGAACTCTGAGTTCCTATAGATGCCAATCATTCTGAACTTCAATGGATAAAGTGAGATGCCAAAACTATTCAAGAGGCAAAAAGCTACAAGTCTCGCTCATTTAATTGGAGCTATGTTTCATTGATAGTTTGGAATTTATAGTATATTCTCTTTTTTTTATCCTATTTTATTTTTAGTTGCTTGGGGACAAACAACAATTTAAGTTTGGTGTTGTGATGAGCGGATAATTTATACGCTTTTTGGCATTGTTTTTAGTATGTTTTTAGCAGAATCTAGTTACTTTTAGGGATATTTTCATTAGTTTTTATGTTAAATTCATATTTCTGGACTTTACTATGAGTTTGTGTGTTTTTCTGTGATTTCAGGTATTTTCTGGCTGAAATTGAGGGACTTGAGCAAAAATCAGATTTAGAGGTTGAAGAAGGACTGCTGATGCTGTTGGATTCTGACCTTCCTGCACTCAAAATGGATTTTCTGGAGCTACAGAACTCAAAATGGCACGCTTTCAATTGCGTTGGAAAGTATACATCCAGAGCTTTCCAGCAATATATAATAGTCCATACTTTGCCCGAGTTTAGATGACGCAAACTGGCGTTCAACGCCAGCTCTCTGCCCAATTCTGGCGTCCAGCGCCAGAAACAAGTTGCAAAGTGGAGTTCAACGCCCAAACTGGCACAAAAGCTGGCGTTCAACTCCAAGAATGACCTCTCCACGTGTAGACTTCAAGCTCAGCGCAAGCACACACCAAGTGGGCCCCGGAAGTGGATTTATGCATCAATTACTTACTTCTGTAAACCCTAGTGACTAGTTTATTATAAATAGAACTTTTTATCATTGTATTCGCAGTCTTGGTTACTCTGGTTCCCCTCTGGGGCCGAGACCAATGAACTCCATTATCACTTATGTATTTTCAACGGTAGAGTTTCTGCACTCCATAGAATAAAGTGTGGAGCTCTACTGTTCCTCAAAGATTAATGCAAAGTACTACTGTTTTCTATTCAATTCATCTTATTTCGCTTCTAAGATATTCATTTGTATTTCAACCTGAATGTGATGAACGTGACAATCATCATCATTCCCCATGAATGCGTGCCTGACAACCACTTCCGTTCTACCTTAGATTGAATGAGTATCTCTTAGATCTCTTAATCAAAATCTTCGTGGTGTAAGCTAGATTGATGGCGGCATTCATGAGAGTCTGGAAAGTCTAAACCTTGTCTGTGGTATTCCGAGTAGGACTCTGGGATTGAATGACTGTGATGAACTTCAAACTCGCGAGTGCTGGGCGTAGTGACAGACGCAAAAGGATAGTAAATCCTATTCCAGTATGATCGAGAACCTCAGATGATTAGCCGTGCTGTGACAGAGCATTTGGACCATTTTCACAAGAGGATGGGATGTAACCATTGACAACGGTGATGCCCTTGCATAAAGCCAGTCATGGAAAGGAGTAAGACTGATTGGATGAAGATAGCAGGAAAGCAGAGGTTCAGAGGAACGAAAGCATCTCTATACGCTTATCTGAAACTCTCACCAATGAATTACATAAGTGTTCCTATCCTTATTTTATTACTTGATTTCAAAAACTCCATAACTGTTTTATACCTGCCTGACTGAGATTTACAAGGTGACCATAGCTTGCTTCATACCAACAATCTCCGTGGGATCGACCCTTACTCATGTAAGGTTTATTACTTGGACGACCCAGTGCACTTGCTGGTTAGTTGTATCGAAGTTGTGACAAATTATGAATTGAGATTAGAGCACCAAGTTTTTGGAGCCATTACCAGAGATCACAATTTCGTGCACCAGTTACCAATACTCCCTTCTCTCCCTCCATACTCCTCCTCAAGCTCTTCGGTTTCCTCCACTACCTTTATTACTTCTCTTTCTTCTTAAGCAAGAAACCACCCAAATGAGGAAGAAAACCATTGTACAAAAGCCTCCTAGAGAAAAGATACACAAGCTTCCTGCAAAATCGAGGCCTTCTACTCGTTCAAGAGATCAAACCTTCACTCCCTCACCTTCTCCTCCTACCTCACCTCCTCGGACTAATCCTATGGGATGCACTAAGAACCCATCTAGGTTTCCACCTTCAGCCAAGCAGACACCACCGCCAAAGGAGCCTCCATCCAAGCCTGGTTCATCGCAACCGAGTTCATCAAAAGGGAAAAGACCAGCTGCGACTGAACCTACCTTTGAGCCCACACAACCAAAGACAAGGTCTGCTCCCTTGCATTCTCAAAGAGGTAAACCTCGTCTTCTTCTCAAATATGTTAGAGAACCATACATTGATCCTTTTGCTCATAAATCCCACTTTATGACATCTCACTCCAACTATAACCCCTATATATTCAAATCTGCCATGAACAATGACTTTTATGAAGGAGTTATTAAGTACCGTACCCTGGGTCACTCTTTTCTTGTTGATTTACCAACTTTGAAAAAGAAAGGCTTTCCTTTTGTTGAAAATCTAGAATTTTTGGACTGGAATCATCTTTTTAACATCAAAAAGCTTGTGTATCCTATGTTGGTCAAAGAATTTTATGCAAACATAACATATCATGAAGGAAGTGTACATTCTTATGTTAAGGGCAGAGACATTGTTTTAAATGATGAAACAATTAGTAATTCTTTGAAGTATACTAATGATGGGTCGTGTGCTTATACTTCTGTCCAGTGGGATGAAGGAGTAGGTATATCTTTCAATGATGCTTTGGCTCATATTTGTGAACATGTTTCCTTGATTGATGGCATTACACCCAATCACAAAGCCCTATGATATAAACGTGCTCAGTTGCACCGTATTGTCAACTACATCATTCTTTCTCAAAGTGGTTCATATCAAAGGGTTTCTTACACAGACACACTAGTTTTGTATGCCCTGCTCACTAAAACAGAAATTTCTTTTGCTTATTTGATGGTTAGATACATGTTTGACTCTGTTAGAAGTGAGAAAGACAAACCTCTTCCTTATGGCATATTTCTAACTTGTATTTTTGAGCATTTTGGTGTTGACTTGTCCAATGAGGATTATGATAACAGACATTCATATCTAAAAGGGGGTGGTTCAGTGAAACAGCAGAAAGGACCTACTCGTTCTGAGAGAGTGGTCTTAGATGATGAAGATGATGACTTTATTCCCAAGGAATCTCCTCCTCCTTCCACCGAGGGCACTTCCATCTCCACTGGACAAAAATCTGCTCTGCTGAATGTTGTTAGGGATGTGGTCCAAGAGTTTGTCTCCCAATCCAATCTCATGATTGCAATGAGTAAGGAACAAAGGAAGCTATCAAACAAGCATGAAAAATTCCTCTGAAAATCAAGGGATAGAGTGGCTGTATTTATGAAGTTCATTGATAATCTTCAACAAGATGAAGATCCTGCCACTGATGCTGAAGAGGAAGCTGATTCGGAGGGAAATGGTTCAGATGCCTAGATTTGTCTCATGAAACTGCTGCTGTCTGCTCCTTTTTTGTCTTATAAAAACTGTCTCTTTTGATACTTTGGAACTTATGTTTGTTATTTTTGGATGACTGTAATACCTTAACAAATGCTGCACTTAATTTTAATTTTTTTGATATTTTGGACTGTGCTCTAACAATTTCTTGTAGGATTTAAGGTGCTGTTTTTCTTCATCTTGCTTAGGCTCCACCCTTGATGACAAAAGGGGGAGTAATAGATGCTGAATGCTGAACTTTATTACTTTATTGCTGCCACTAATTTTTTTTGAGATTTTAAATTATGAATTTTGATTGATTGCTGCTGCTGATAGTTTTGAACATATAAATTTTGATTTGCAACTGTGCTGCTACAAAAAATGTAATGACATGACAATTGGGACTTGCTTTCATATATTGTTGGTTTACCCTTGATTAATCTTGATGATTTGATTTTGTTGCTGACATATTATGTTCAGTATTGGGATGGATTTGTAGTGTTGATTGTTTAAACTCTCTTAGTCAAAATAATTTTGTGTAGCTCTTTATGGTGTTCTCTATAAGTAAATGCAAACAGGAAAGAAGAGAAGAGCATAAATCCAGGGAGAACAAACTTTGAAAAAGAAAGGACGAGCAACACTAAAGCAAGTAACATAAAAAGGAAGTTTCTTAACTTAAATAAAATTCTTCTCCTTTTGATCATTGTTTTAAATTATGTTTGTCATCAAGGGAGAGATTGTTGAGTTAAAAAATTAACTAAATTAATTAATGATGACAAACATTATTTTTGGGCAATTATCTAACTAATGTCAATTATTTGTGATTAAGCATTGCAGGACACAAATCAATACAACAGCCCAAATTGAATGAAAGCGAAAACAAGGCTGGCGGGTAACAAACCAGTAAAAGCCCCAAAAAAAACAAAGAAAGAAATCCAACATGCTGAACTTGAGTGATAACCAACCCAAGCCCGATTTGATTTCAGCAAGCAAATCCCTCCATCATTGCTTCCAAAGCAACGTACACTTTTTCCTGCTTTGGTCAGAACTCAAAGAAAGTGTGAGAGAGCTTCTTCCCTAAGTTGTTCACTAAAGAAGAAAGAAAGAGAAAAATTAATCTTGAAAGGCAGAGGCCTAATCAACCATTTTAAACTACATCAAGCTAAGACAGAGCTAAAAGGTAACCCATTTCCTTATACATGCATCATATCTTCTTCTCTTCATCTTCAATGTTCTGCCTATCCATTCTGAGATACAAGGGAAAGATGATCTCTGCTCCCACTGTTGTGCATCTATAGTCACAAGTGAGTCTTGGGGACCAAGTAGCTTGTTAATGGCCAAGATCTGGGTTGACCAGTGAGGATATCTGTTTTCTGCTTTCCTATGATTTTCGGTCAACAAGAGAATGTCAGAACCAAAGCTTCTATTCTGAGGATTAATGGGAAAAAGGTGAGTTGGTGGGTTGGTGAAGCACAAGGCTCAAGAAGTTGACCTAGTGAGAGCAACCCAACAACATTCAAGGAGATAAAAGAAGATTTTTGTTCATTCAGAAAGCAAGGAGAGATAACCCAGTGTATTGAGGTTTTGTTATGTGAAGAATCTCTCTGAAGAAGTTCATCTACTTGGACAGTGCTTTCTTTCAAAGAAGCATTCTGCCAAAAATGAAGAACTGAATAAGAGACATGCAAATCTGGTTTATCATATAGCAAAGAGGCTGTTGAAGAAGTCAATCTCCTTCATGTTTTACAGATTATAATTTACTTTTCAATGTTTATCTTTCTGTAATTTCTTGAGTGAAAAGGCATATTAAGAGAGCTCAAGTAAAAGCCAATGAGTGAAAGAGGCTGAGTGATACACTTGAGAGAAAAATCTAGAGTCATCTCTAATTTCTTTAGGTAAGTCTGTGTCTTGTATCTTGTACCAGTGAGGTACCCCTTTCTTAGTTAGGTGAGCACTAAGAGTGAAGAGTTAGGTATTAGCATAGCCAATGTCAAGTTATGTTAGAACTTGAATGTGAAAGGATTGTGTCAATCTTGTGGAATTGGTGTATGTAATACTTTAACTATAGTGAAAATTCCACCACTGTTGTGGTGGAGACTGGACGTAGGTTGCATTGCACAAGGGCAACCGAACTAGGATACATGATGGTGTTAGCTTCTCTTTTCTCTGCTCTGTTCTATTTTCTGATATTCATGAGACAAAACAAAATTGTCTCATAAATTTCCGCTACTAAGTTCAAACAGAATCAGAATTGAAAGTTTGTTTTAAAAGGGTTAATTTATCGACATAAAAGAAGGTCATAGATTCAACCCCCACCCCCCTTCTCTAAGCCTTCTACAACCTTCACTTGTGAATTTTATTTCATGAGAATCAGAAATTCAATTTGCATCAGTATATCTTTCCATAACCGAGGGATATCCAGAATGATAAACCATAATTCATAGTTCCTTTCAAATATCTCATAATTCTAGTTAAAGCAATCCAATGATCTTTATTAACATTATGAGTATATCTATTCAATATATTTACAGCATATGTAATATCAGGTCTAGTGCAATTCATCAAATACATCAAGATATCAATTATACGAACATATTCAATTTGAGACACACTATCACATTTATACTTAAGTTGATGTAAACTTAAATCATATGGTGCAGATACAGGTTTGCAATCATATTATCCAAGTTTTTTAAGCATATTTTTAACATAATTATATTGAGATAACATGAAACTATCATTTTTTTATTATCTTTATTCAAAGAATAACATTTGCAACACCCATAATTGAGAAAATAGAAACTGTTTAGTTTCATTTACTTTTTCTAAGCATGTTTTGAAAATTAATAAATCATCAACATATACGCAAACAATAATACCAACACCATCATTTAATTTGCTATATATGCATTATTTATCAGATCCATTAGTCAGATATTGATTAGAAAGCATAACCTCATCAAATTTTTCATGCCATTATTTTGGAACTTGCCTTATACCATAAAGAGATTTGATAAGTTTACATACCTTATTCTCTTTACCTTTTACCACACAACCTTCGGGTTGATTGATGAGCGGATAATTTATACGCTTTTTGGCATTGTTTTTAGTATGTTTTTAGTAGAATCTAGTTACTTTTAGGGATGTTTTCATTAGTTTTTATGTTAAATTCACATTTCTGGACTTTACTATGAGTTTGTGTGTTTTTCTGTGATTTCAGGTATTTTCTGGCTGAAATTGAGGGACTTGAGCAAAAATCAGATTCAGAGGTTGAAGAAGGACTGCTGATGCTGTTGGATTCTGACCTCCCTGCACTCAAAATGGATTTTCTGGAGCTACAGTACTCAAAATGGTGCGCTTCCAATTGCGTTGGAAAGTATACCTCCAGGGCTTTCCAGAAATGTATAATAGTCCATACTTTGATCGCGTTTAGACGATGTAAAAGGGCGTTGAACGCCAGTTCTACGCTGCTGTCTGGAGTTAAACGCCAGAAACACGTCACAAGCCAGAGTTGAACGCCAGAAATATGTTACAAACTGGCGTTCAACTCCAAGAATGACCTCTGCATGTGTAACATTCAAGCTCAGCCCAAGCACACACCAAGTGGGCCCCGGAAGTGGATTTATGCATCAATTACTTACTTCTGTAAACCCTAGTAGCTAGTTTATTATAAATAGGACTTTTTACTATTGTATTAGACATCTTGGGACGTCTGGTTCTTAGATCATGGGGGCTGGTCATTCGGCCATGCCTGAACCTTTCACTTATGTATTTTCAAACGGTAGAGTTTCTACACTCCATAGATTAAGGTGTGGAGCTCTGCTGTTCCTCAAAGATTAATGCAAAGTACTACTGTTTTTCTATTCAATTCAACTTATTCCGCTTCTAAGATATTCATTCACACTTCAACCTGAATGTGATGAACGTGACAATCATCATCATTCCCTATGAACGCGTGCCTGACAACCACTTCCATTCTACCCTAGATTGAATGAGTATCTCTTGGATCTCTTAATCAGAATCTTCGTGGTATAAGCTAGATTGATGGCGGCATTCATGAGAGTCCGGAAAGTCTAAACCTTGTTTGTGGTATTCCGAGTAGGACTCTGGGATTGAATGACTGTGACGAACTTCAAACTCGCGATTGCTGGGCGTAGTGACAAACACAAAAGGAGGGTGAATCCTATTCCAGTATGATCGAGAACCTCAAATGATTAGCCGTGTTGTGACAGAGCATTTAGACCATTTTCACAAGAGGATGGGAAGTAGCCATTGACAACGGTGATGTCCTTACATAAAGCCAGCCATGGAAAGGAGTAAGATTGATTGGAAGAAGACAGCAGGAAGGCAGAGGTTCAGAGGAACAAATGCACCTCTATACGTTTATCTGAAATTCTAACCAATGATATACATAAGTGTTTCTATCCTTATTTTCTATCTATTTACTAATTATGTTCGAAAACTCCATAACCTTTTGATATCCGCCTGACTGAGATTTACAAGGTGACCATAGCTTGCTTCATACCAACAATCTCCGTGGGATCGACCCTTACTCACGTAAGGTTTATTACTTGGACAACCCAGTGCACTTGCTGGTTAGTTGTATCGAAGTTGTGAATGAAAAACGATTTATTAAAACGTGCGTACAGAGTTTCTGGCACCGTTGCCTGAGATCACAATTTCATGCACCAAGTTTTTGGCGCCGTTGCCGGGGATTGTTCGAGTTTGAACAACTGACGGTTCATCTTGTTGCTCAGATTAGGTAATTTTTTTTTTTTGTTTTCAAAAATTTTTCAAAAAATCTTTCAAAAATTTCTCCTCTGTTTTTGAAAAAATTTTAAAATAAAAATGTTTTCAAAAATATATTTTTCTTCAGAATTTTTAAGAATGAATTCTAGTATTTCATGAAGCATGTTGAAGCCTGGCTGGCTGTAAAGCCATGTCTAATTCTTTTGGATAGGGAATGTCAGGCGTGTCATATCTGAGTTACATACTAAAGCTTGGCTGACTATTAAGCCATGCCTGACCCTTTGATTGGAGCTTTAGACTAAAGAGCATAAGATTCCTGGAATTCATATTAAAAATTCTGGAATCCTTAATTTTTTTTTTCAAAATGATTTTCGAAAAAAAATTTAAAAATTAAAAGAAAATACAAAAAAATCATAAAATCATAAAAAATCCAAAAATATTTCATGTTTCTTGTTTGAGTCTTGAGTTAAGTTGAAAGTTTGGTGTCAATTGCATATTCATCTTGCATTTTTCGAAAAATTCATGCATTCATAGTGTTCTTCATGATCTTCAAGTTGTTCTTGGTAAGTCTTCTTGTTTGATCTTGATGTTTTCTTGTTTTGTGTTGTATGGTGTTTTTCATGTGCATTTTTGCATTCATAGTGTCTAAACATGAAAGATTTCTAAGTTTGGTGTCTTGCATATTTTCTTTGCATATAAAATTTTCAAAAATATGTTCTTGATGTTCATCATGATCTTCATAGTGTTCTTGGTGTTCATCTTGACATTCATAGCATTCTTGCATGCATTCATTGTTTTGATCTAAAATTTCCATGCATTGAGCATTTTTAGTGTTTTTCTCTCTCATCATAAAAATTCAAAAATAAAAAAAAAAAATATCTTTCCCTTTTTCACTCATAAATTTCGAAAATTTGGATTGACTTTTTCAAAAATTTTTAAAATTCAATTGTTTCTTATGAGTCAAATCAAATTTTTAATTTAAAAATCTTATCTTTTTCAAAATCTTTTTCAAAAATCAAATCTTTTTCATTTTTTCTTAGCTATTTTCAAAAATTTTAAAAATATTTTTCAAAAATCTTTTTCTTATCTTTATCTCCTAATTTTCGAAAATAACATCATCAATTAATGTTTTGATTCAAAAATTTCAAGTTTGTTACTTGCTTGTTAAGAAAGATTCAAACTTTGAGTTCTAGAATCATATCTTGTGATTTCTTGTGAATCAAGTCATTAATTGTGATTTTAAAAATTAAATCTTTTTCAAAACTAATTTCAATCATATCTTTTCAAAAATATCTCTTTATCTTATCTTTTTCAAAATTTGATTTTAAAATATCCTTTCTAACTTCTTATCTTCTTATCTTTTCAAAATTGATTTTCAAATTTGTTTCAACTAACTAACTAACTTTTTGTTTGTTTCTTATCTTTTTCAAAACTACCTAACTAACTCTCTCTCTCTAATTTTTGAAAATACCTTCCCTCTTTTTCAAAATTTCTTTTTAATTAACTAATTATTTTAATTTTTTATTTTAATTTTCAAAAAATCACTAACCTTTTTCAAAAAACTATTTTCGAAAATCACTAACTCTTTCTCAAAAAAAAAATAATTTTCGAAAATTCTCTCTCTCTCTCTGAGTTCAGATTTTCTCTCCTTCTTTTCTTCTACTCACATAAGGGAACCTCTATACTTGGGTAAAAAGGATCCCTATTTTTATTTTTCTGTCCCTCTTTTTCATATGAGCAGGAGCAAGGACAAGAACATTCTTGTTGAAGCAGATCCAGAACCTGAAAAGACTCTGAAGAAGAAACTAAAAGAAGCTAAATTACAACAAGCCAGCAAGCACCTGTCAGAAATTTTCGAACAGGAAGAGGACATGGCAGCCGAAAATAATAATAATGCAAGGAGGATGCTTGGTGACTTTACTGCACCTAATTCCAATTTACATGGAAGAAGCATCTCCATTCCTGCCATTGGAGCAAACAATTTTGAGCTGAAACCTCAATTAGTTTCTCTGATGCAGCAGAACTGCAAGTTTCATGGACTTCCATCTAAAGATCATTTTCAGTTCTTAACTGAATTCTTGCAGATATGTGATACTGTTAAGACTAATGGAGTAGGTCCTGAAGTCTACAGGCTCATGCTTTTTCCTTTTGCTGTGAGAGACAGAGCTAAAATATGGTTGGACTCTCAACCTAAGGATAGCCTGAACTCTTGGAATAAGCTGGTCAAGGCTTTTTTAGCCAAGTTCTTTCCTCCTCAAAAGCTGAGTAAGCTTAGAGTGGATGTTCAGACCTTCAGACAGAAAGAAGGTGAATCCCTCTATGAAGCTTGGGAGAGATACAAAGAACTGACCAAAAAGTGTCCTTCTGACATGCTTTCAGAATGGACCATCCTGGACATATTCTATGATGGTCTGTCTGAATTAGCTAAAATGTCATTGGATACCTCTGCAGGTGGATCCATTCACTTAAAGAAAATACCTGCAGAAGCTCAAGAACTCATTGACATGGTTGCTAATAACCAGTTCATGTACACTTCTGAGAGGAATCCTGTGAGTAATGGGACGCCTATGAAGAAGGGAGTTCTTGAAATTGATACTCTGAATGCCATATTGGCTCAGAATAAAATATTGACTCAGCAAGTCAAAATGATTTTCCAGAGTCTGAATGGAATGCAAGCTGCATCCAACAGTACTCAAGAGGCATCTTCTGAAGAAGAAGCTTATGATCCTGAAAACCCTGCAATAGCAGAGGTGAATTACATGGGTGAACCTTATGGAAACACCTATAACCCCTCATGGAGAAATCACCCAAATCTCTCATGGAAGGATCAACAAAAGCCTCAACAAGGCTTTAATAATGGTGGAAGAAATAGGTTTAACAATAGTAAACCTTTTCCATCATCCACTCAGCAACAGACAGAGAACTCTGAACAAAATACCTCTAATTTAGCAAACTTAGTCTCTGATCTATCTAAGGCCACTGTAAGTTTCATGAATGAAACAAGGTCCTCCATTAGAAATTTGGAGGCACAAGTGGGCCAGTTGAGTAAAAGAATCACTGAAATCCCTCCTAGTACTCTCCCAAGCAATACAGAAGAAAATCCAAAAGGAGAGTGCAAGGCCATTGAATTGATCACCATGGCCGAACCTGTAAAGGAAGGAGAGGACGTGAATCCCAAGGAGGAAGACCTCCTGGGACATCCAGTGATCAATAAGGAGCTTCCCTCTGAGGAACCAAAGGAATCTGAGGCTCACCTAGAGACCATAGAGATTCCATTAAACCTTCTTATGCCATTCATGAGCTCTGATGAGTATTCCTCTTCTGAAGAGAATGAGGATGTTACTGAAGAGCAACTTACCAAGTACCTTGGTGCAATCATGAAGCTGAATGCCAAATTATTTGGTATTGAGACTTGGGAAGATGAACCTCCCTTGTTCACCAATGAACTAAGTGATCTGGATCAACTGACATTGCCTCAGAAAAAACAGGATCCTAGAAAGTTCATAATACCTTGTACCATAGGCAACATGATCTTTGAAAAGGCTCTGTGTGACCTTGGTTCAGGGATAAACCTCATGCCCCTCTCTGTAATAGAGAAACTAGGAATCTATGGGGTACAAGCTGCTAAAATCTCATTAGAGATGGTAGACAATTCAAGAAAACAGGCTTATGGACAAGTAGAGGACGTGTTAGTAAAGGTTGAAGGCCTTTACATCCCTGCTGATTTCATAGTCTTGGATACTGGGAAGAATGAGGATGAATTCATCATCCTTGGAAGACCCTTCCTAGCCACATCAAGAGCTGTGATTGATGTTGACAGAGGTGAATTAGTCCTTCAATTGAATGGGGACTCCCTTGTGTTTACAACTTAAGGTTATCCTTCTGTAAACATGGAGAGGAAGCATAAAAAGCTTCTCTCAAAACAGAGTCAACCAGAGCCCCCACAGTCAAACTCTAAGTTTGGTGTTGGGAGGCCACAACCAAACTCTAAGTTTGGTGTTGAACTCCCATATCCAAACTCTAGGTTTGGTGTTGGGGAGTCTCAACAATGCTCTGAACATCTGTGAGGCTCCATGAGAGCCCACTGTCAAGCTATTGACATTAAAGAAGCGCTTGTTGGGAGGCAACCCAATTTTTATTTAACTAATTTTATTGTTCTTTCATGTTTTATTAGGTTCATGATCATGTGGAGTCACAAAATAAATATAAAAATTAAAAACGGAATCAAAAACAGCAGAAGAAAAATCACACCCTGGAGGAGGATCTCACTGGCATTTAAACGCCAGTAAGAAGCATCTGGCTGGCGTTCAACGCCAGAACAGAGCATGGTTCTGGCGCTGAACGCCCAAAATGGGTAGCATCTGGGCGTTTGAACGCCAGAATTGCACCCTGGAGAAGAGCTGGCGCTGAACGCCCAGAACAAGCATAGTTCTGGCGTTCAACGCCAGAAATGGGCAACGAATGAGCGTTCAACGCCCAGAACAAGCACCAATCTGGCGCTAAACGCCCAGAGTTGTGTGCAAAGGCATTTTGCATGCTTAATTTGGTGCAAGGTTGTAAATCCTTGAACACCTCAGGATCTGTGGACCCCACAGGATCCCCACCTACCTCCACTCACTTCTTCTCACCCCTCTTTCACACAATCCCATAAACACTCTTCCCCAAAACTCTTCACCAGTCACCTCAATCTCTCTTCCCTATAACCACTTCACCACTCACATCCATCAACTCTTCCCCATAAACCTACCTCATAAACTCCACCCACCTTCAAAATTCAAAATCGATTTCCCACCCAAAACCCACCCTTATGGCCGAACCTTACCCCCCCTCCCTTCCCTATAAATAGCCCTCCATTCTTCCTCATTTTCACACAACACAACCTTTTCTTCCCCTTCTTGGCCGAAACACATCTCCCTCCTCTCCTCCATTTTTCTTCTTCTTCTTCATCTATTCTTTCTTTTCTTGCTCGAGGGCGAGCAATATTCAAAGTTTGGTGTGGTAAAAGCATAAGCTTTTTGTTTTTCCATTACCATTGATGGCACCCAAGACCGGAGAATCCTCTAGAAAAGGGAAAGGGAAGACAAAAGCTTCCACCTCCGAGTCATGGAAGATGGAAAGATTCATCTCCAAAGCTCATCAAGACCACTTCTATGATGTTGTGGCCAAGAAGAAGGTGATCCCCGAGGTCCCTTTCAAGCTCAAGAAAAATGAGTATCCGGAGATCCGACATGAAAGCCAAAGAAGAGGTTGGGAAGTTCTAACAAACCCCATCCAACAAGTCAGCATCCAAATGGTTCAAGAGTTCTATGCCAATGCATGGATCACTAGGAACCATGATCAAAGTAAGAACCCAAACCCAAAGAATTATATTACAATGGTTCGGGGGAAATACTTAGATTTTAGTCCGGAAAATGTGAGATTGGCGTTTAACTTGCCTATTATGCAAGGAGATGCACGCCCCTATACTAGAAGGGTCAACTTTAATCAAAGGTTGGACCAAGTCCTCATGGACATATGTGTGGAAGGAGCTCAATAGAAGATTGACTCCAAAGGCAAGCCGGTTCAATTAAGAATATATTTCTGGACTTTACTATGAGTTTGTGTGTTTTTCTGTGATTTCAGGTATTTTCTGGCTGAAATTGAGGGACTTAAGCAAAAATCAGATTCAGAGGTTGAAGAAGGACTGCTGATGCTGTTGAATTCTGACCTCCCTGCACTCAAAATGGATTTTCTGGATATACAGAACTCAAAATGGTGCGCTTCTAATTGCGTTGGAAAGTAGACATCCAGGGCTTTCCAGCAATATGTAATATTCCATACTTTGATCGAGTTTAGATGACATAAAAGGGCGTTGAACGCCAGTTCTACGCTGCTGTCTGGAGTTAAACGCCAGAAACACGTCACAAGCCAGAGTTGAACGCCAGAAATACGTTACAAACTGGCGTTCAACTCCAAGAATGACCTCTGCACGTGTAACATTCAAGCTCAGCCCAAGCACATACCAAGTGGGCTCCAGAAGTGGATTTATGCATCAATTACTTACTTCTGTAAACCCTAGTAGCTAGTTTATTATAAATTAGACTTTTTACTATTGTATTAGACATCTTGGGACGTCTGGTTCTTAGATCATGGGGGCTGGCCATTCGGCCATGCCTGAACCTTTCACTTATGTATTTTCAAACGGTAGAGTTTCTACACTCCATAGATTAAGGTGTGGAGCTCTGCTGTTCCTCAAAGATTAATGCAAAGTACTACTATTTTTCTATTCAATTCAACTTATTCCGCTTCTAAGATATTCATTCGCACTTCAACCTGAATGTGATGAACGTGACAATCATCATCATTCCCTATGAACGCGTGCCTGACAACCACTTCTGTTCTACCCTATATTGAATGAGTATCTCTTGGATCTCTTAATCAGAATCTTCGTGGTATAAGCTAGATTGATGGTGGCATTCATGAGAGTCCGGAAAGTCTAAACCTTGTCTGTGGTATTCCGAGTAGGACTCTGGGATTGAATGACTGTGACGAACTTCAAACTCGCGATTGCTGGGCGTAGTGACAGACGCAAAAGGAGGGTGAATCCTATTCCAGTATGATCGAGAACCTCAAATGATTAGCCGTGCTGTGACAGAGCATTTGGACCATTTTCACAAGAGGATGGGAAGTAGCCATTGGCAATTTTTATCTCTCTGAACACAGAAATGATTTTGCCTCTGAACGCACATTCAGGAGAAGCTAAAATTTGTAGCTTCTGCGTTTCACGTTCACGGTTGCGGATTACCCTTGGAAAATTAGGTGAAAATTTTATTTCTTTTTTACCAACCCTACCCTTCATTTTTCTTCTATAAAAAAGATACCAGTAACTATTATCTTCACAGTAGTTCTTTGTAGTTCTTCCTACTTCTTCATAGTTCTTCGTTTTAATTTTTTTTTCATCAAAATCGTTCAGATTTGTTTCAATCACTAGCAAATTGAATATTTTAATTTTTTAATTATTTTTAGTACTCATTTTTATATTTTAATTTTTATATTTTTTATTGTATTTTTTATTTATATGATAAATATTTTTTATATTATTTGTGTAGTGTTCTGATTTCTCATATTATGTTTTTATGAGTTTTTTTTTATCATTTACTATACTATTTTTTATATGTATATTTTTTATAAATTTTTTTATTTTTGTTTGGCTTTGTTCATATGATTTTTTATTTATTTTATTGTATTTTTTTTATTCATATGACAAATGTTGTTGACTTTTTTTATGATATTTTTATTATTTTTTGTTCATATGAATTTTTTTCTATCCTTTACTATATTGTATTTATGTTGTGTATGAAATTTTTTATTTTTTTATTTGATTTTATTTTTTGTTAGCGTTCTTATTTTGCATGTATATAAAAAAATTATTTAAATTGATGTCTCTTTTAGTAATTTTTCATCTAAAAGTGATTTTGAGTAGTATAATCTAAATAACATTTATTTTACTATAATCAATTTTGATATAAGGATTGCCAAACATAAATCACGTTAACCCAAACTTACTTTTCATCAAAATCAATTTTACAAAATCAATTTTATACAAATTCCCATTAACAAACTGTGATCCAAACACACACAAAGTAGGAGTATATTTCAAATTACCCAAGTCACTATGTACAAGTTCTAACAATTCATGTTGCCTGTTAACTTGTTTAAAAGATTTCTTAGTCAATTTTGTTTCAACATATACATCACATTTATCTAAATAAGAATTATCAAACTTACTGATTAAACCCATTTCTTTTAATTTCAAAATATATACATTAACATGTCCAACTCTATTATGCCAAACATTAAGAGAATCAACCAAATAAATATAAATTGAATTTTCTCCTTTATTATTATCAATAACGTTTAAAACAAACATACCATCATTTTAGGAACCTTTTCCTATATAGGCATCATTCTTAAACAACATGACAATATTATTATCAAAAGTTACCTTGACCTTGGGGTTGTTGAGAAGTGAACTGACACAAGATAATATTTGATGGCCGAAACGTAAAGTAAATCTGATAATACAAGAATTTTTCAAATGTCATTTTTATTGACACCTTACTGATAAACCACTATTTTATAGTTTATCTTGTGCTTAATCGGGTGGTTTTTATCAAGACTTTGCACACTTATTCATACTAATTGTATGGTTTTATATTTTCCTTCCTAATCTTATGCTATGATTGAAAACATGTTTCTTGGGCCTTTAAATTGCTAATTTTAATCCTCTCTTATTACCATTCGATGCCTTGATATATGTGTTAAGTGATTTCAAGATTTATAAGGCAGGAATGGTTTAGATGATGGAAAGAAAGCATACAAAAGTGGAAGGAATACAAGTTGAAGAAATTGCTAAGCTGTCCAGCCTGACCTCTTCGTACTTAACTGACCGTAACTTAAGCTACAGAGGTCCAAATGAGGCGGTTCCAGTTGCGTTGGAAAGATAACATCCGGGGCTTCGAAATAATATATAATTTACCATAATTTTCCTGAAGATAAGTGATGCACACGCGTGGATCTTCGCAAATTCAGCGACCTGTACGTTTCTGAATTCGCCCCAGCGATTTCTAGACTGTTTTTGACCTAGTTTTCGGCCCAAAAAATATAGATTAGAGGCTATAAAGTGAGGGAATCCATTCATTCATTCAGACAAGATTCATTATTCACAATTTTAGGTTTTAGATGTAGTTTTCTATATTAGAGGCTATAAAATGGGGGATCTCTCCTCTATCTAGGTTTTAGGATTTAGGATTTCTCTTAGTTTTAGGTTTATTTCTTCTCAATTCCATGTTCAATGTTCCTTTAATTTAGTTTCTCTTCTACTTTTATTTATTCTAGTACTTTGGTTTATCTATTTCACTTGTTAATTACTTATTTTTCCAATTTGGTTTATGAACCTTCCAATGTTAGATTTGATTTTATATTTAATTACAATTTGAGGTATTTCATATTTATGATTTTAGTTTAGCTTTTTACATTCCTAGCTTGAATTGATTAATTGGTGACACTTGAGTTATCAAACTCCTTTGTTGATTGATAATTGGAATTTGCTGGTTGATTTGGATCCCTCTAAAGCTAGTCTTTCCTTAGGAGTTGACTAGGATTTGAGGAATCAAATTAATTAGTCTACTTGAATTTTCTTTATTTAGTAAAGGTTAACTAAGTGGGAGTAATGAACAATTCTCATCACAATTGATAAGGATAACTAGGATAGGATTTCCAGTTCTCATACCTTGCAAGGGTTTTCATGATTATTAATTTACTTTCTTGCCAATTTATTTCCTTATTTCCTTATTCAAAAACTCCAAAAAGATAATCTTCCATAACCAATAATAAATTACACCTCCCTGCAATTCCTTGAGAGATGACCCGAGGTTTAAATACTTCGGTTATCAATTTTATTAGGGGTTTGTTACTTGTGACAACCAAATTTTTGTACGAAAGAATTCTCTGTTGGTTTAGAAACTATACTATCGACGAGAACTTATTTGTGAATTTCTTTACTAGCAGAAATCCGTTCGTCAAAATGGCGCTGTTGCCGGGGAATTGCAAACGTGTGCCTTATTATTGGTTATTATAAATATTTGCTTTTTCGTTTCTTTGTTAGTGTTTCTAGTTTAAGGAGTTTATTTTCATTAATTTCTATTAGTTTTTATTTCATTTGCTACTATGAATTCTCACCCCTCTGGCTTTAAGTTTGATTCCAATGTTGTTGTAAGGAATGGAAGCTATAATGAGAACAGACATCAAGGTTAGAAGAATCAAAGATGGGAGGAGCCACAAGGATTTGATCAACCCTCTTGGCAACAAGCCCCTCCAATGCACTATAACTAACAACCATTCTGTGATGCATACCAAGACAATAGTTATGGTGGACCCTTTTGTGACAAACCACCTCCACCAAATTACTATGGTCAAGAGCCATTCCAGGGAGCGTACCAAGATGATGAATATGGTGGACCCCCTTGTAGTTACCAACAAGCCCCACCATATGCTTATGAACCACCTCCCCAACATACCTTTGAACCACCATACTCACAAGCCCCTTTACACCATTCACCTCCATATATGATCCTAACCCTTATCCACCATACCAACCACCCTATGAACTGTATGAACCATACATAGAGCCACCCCAATTCCAACCCAATTACTCGCAAGAACCACCACCTCCATATACACCATGTCCATATCCATCAATCTAAGAGCACTATGATCCTACTTATGATAGCCGAGCGCAACAAGAATCAAAGGATCGTCTCAAGGAAACAGTGGATCGATTTCATGCAACCCTTCATCAATTGGATCAAGCGATAATTCGATTAGCTTCCCAACGTTCAGACACTCAAGGAACTCCCACGGCTTCATGTGGAGAATCTACTGAAGAATGCAGCATGAAGGAGAAGCTAGAAACTCCGGTGGACAGTGAGCAGCATGACTTTGTATTGGAACAATTGGAGGAAGCCATAATCGTTGAAGAGGAAGAAGTGGTCGAAGACTTAGGAGATAGATGATCAAGAGATGGATTCAATCATTGATGAATTCTTATCTACATTTGAATCCTCTCCCATTGGACTTGACATGGAGATTAAAGAAGAAGAAGCACAACCTCCCATGCCCTTGGTGAACAATGAAGAAGAGATCGAATTGGAAGAAAGCTACCAAGAGGAAGAAGTTGATATTGAAGAAGCTTGCAAAGAGGTGGAAGTTGTCAAAGAAGAGCCCAAGGGAATGGAGCTGGAGATCACCTTGCCAAGGTTGTTGGAGACATCTCCCCCAAAGCCATCACCATCCATCCCTTCATTCAAGTGGGTAAATATCTCATCTCTAAGCTTAATTAGCCCACTTGAATATGCTTTTCTTGAGACGGATGGGCAACTTAGAGCTCTTTGTGGCTATAAGAGTAAGAGGGAGATGGTCAGTGGTTGGCAACACAATCCTAGGTTCATTATGGTAGGAAGCTTACGGTTGAATTATCATGGTTGGAAGAATACTAAATTGTATGGGTCTAGGAAGCTGTTTGGATGCCTCAGTGAGAATTCGAATTGCTTACCACCCAGTTGGAACAAAGATGGTCAACAAGAAGACGGGTGCAAAAGCAAGGTTTGGGACCCCAGAATTCAGTCTAGCAATCAACACTCTTGGGGCCTTGTCACTTGCTTAATCTTGCTTGAAGGCTCTTTGCACCTAGTTTGGGATCCCGGAAGCCATTGGAATTACAAACATTGGTGGGGATTCCTGGATGAGTTCAAGCACAAGCCACCATAACAAGGGGCTCACCGAATGTCCAACTTAAGGACTATAACTAAAAGTGGTAGGTGGGAGACAACCCACCATGGTATAATCGTTCTTTTTTATTCTTAATCTTATTTTATTTTATTTTTACTAGTGTTCATTCATAATTTTTGCATATTCACCTGCATTCTGCATACACATAAAAAAAAGAAAAAAAAGGGGGCAAACCACGCGTGCGCGCAGGCCACGTGTGGGCGTCGATAGCAATCTCGCTCCCCCATCCAACGAACAGAAAATTGTGATGGAATCGTGCGGCTGGTGTGCTCTGCGCACAATTCGACCCACGCGTACGCGTCAAGCACGCGCACGCGTGGATAGGAAAATCGGCGTAAATAGTATTTTGGACAGAAAGTTGTGCTGCCCCCACGCTGGAACTGTGCTAAAGGCAGAAGGTCATCCACGCGTACGCGTCCCTGATGCGTGCGCGTCCTTTTACTTCCAAGACCACCCACGCGTACGCGTGGGCGACGCGTACGCGTCACATGGCGAATACAGTTCTCACGTGCACGCGTGCCTTGCGCGCGTGCGTCGCGTCCCGACTTTTCATTCCCTTCTCCTTTCTTCCTTCATTCTTCTTATTGCATTTAATCATTTTTCTTTCTTCAAAAATTTTTCTCTCATGCTTAGTTATTTATGGTTTCTTTTTCATTCTTTTCTTTTTCTTCATGCATTTTTATGTTGGTGTTGGAACTTTATTTGGGTCTTATATTATTATACTTGAGCCTGTGGATATCATCAATAGTGATTTGATAATTAATATTAATTTTTGTGGTTGCATGCATGTTTGGAATTCTTGCTTTCCCTAACATATTTTACATGCATACCAAGTGTTTGTGAAAAGCCCGTATGGCATTGTGAATTCTTAATTATTCTATTCTTCTACTCTAATGCCTGTTTTTCACAAAATCCTTCCAATATTTTATTAATGAAATATGATTGTCAATACAAACGTTATTGTTAGTTTGTTACGAGTGATAATCCATTTTGGCTTTTAATGCTTGATCTACGCTACTCATGCCTTTGCCAGCATGCCAATAAACATCTTGCATTTAATGGCCTCAATTTATCATGCTATATTTCCATTGATGTCCTAATTGCATAGAGTCGCGACCATGTGTTAACGACATTCTTCTTTACCTTGGCATGATTATCACTCGTACTGCCCTCTTCCTTGCTCTATCCCTTTGAATTCATGCCCCTTTCTCTTTTCCCTTTTCAGGATGGCCACCAGAAAGGGTACAGAGAGAGCCTCTAATAAGCCACCAGCGAGGAGAGGAACGAAAAGCACAAGCACCTTCAACAAATCAGCTGCTCCCTCAGATACTTCAGAGGTTGGACCGGCTTAACCGGCAGGCAAAGCAAATGGAGCGCCGTAACAAGCGCCGATTTACATACCTCAAGGAGCTGATTGTTGGCAACCACCTACCTGAAGAAGAACCAGACACTCTAGACTCCACCTTACCTACCAGCACCGGGAGCCATGACGACCCCGACTGTGGTGATGCTGTTACCAACCCCCCTTTGTTCCTAACTGATGGCACCGAGGACGGTGCCAAGCTTTAAGTGTGGGGAGGTCGGTCAGTACCTGACTTTCGGAGGTAATTGTTTTTCTCAACACCAATAGGTTATTTTTCTTTTGTTAGGATATGATAGATTGCATAGTAATAAGTGTTTGCATGTATGTTCTACTTGGTTGAAAAATAATAAGTTTCTTTTTAAGACCCTATTTTTTAAAAGAAAAAATGTCACTAATTCAAATTAAAATTTTGGGTTAAATTTGTTTGAAGATTGTAATTTGGAACATAGTTTATAGCTAAGAACACACAACCTGTGAGATTTTGAGCTTAATTACATGGTTACATTATTTAACCATAATATTTTATTCTTGTATGTTTTCTTCTCTATGACTGCAATCTATATTTTGTTCCATTCTATATGTCCATTGTTTAGTATATTTACATGCTTGCATATGATTGAGGCCATCATTTGTTATTAGCTCACTTATCTCGAATAGCCTATCCTTTCAATTATCTTTGTTAGCCACCTTGAGCCTTTTAATCCCCCTTTGTTCTATATTTTACCACATCACTAGCCTTAAACGAAAAAAATAAGTAATTACCTGATTTGAATATTTGGTTGGCTTAAGTTAGAGATTGTGTATAAATTAAGTGTGGAAAACTGTGGGAACTTGGGTTGATGAAAGTATACAGTGTTTCATTGACAAAATATTGAGAATTTGGGTACCTACTCATGTAAGACTAGAAAAATTAAAAATCCATGTGCATTGATATGTTATGTTTACTTTTATATTTTTAATCAATAAAAAAAAAAAAAAATAAAAAAAAGGAAAAAGAAAAAATATATATATATATATACAATATAAATAAATAAATTAAATAAATAAATAAGGGGATAAAATTACCCCAATGTTAAGTTCAATAAAAGATCAATGCATATGTGGTAAAACTAAAGAAAAGTTGATACATGAGTATGTGATGCAAAAGTGGGAATTTTGGGCAACTAGGCACAATTTTAGAGTTACATAGAGTGTGTGTGTGTGTGTGTGTTAGGTGAGAACTTAGGTTAATTAAAGATTCATATTTTAGCTCACTTGGCCATACATGTACCCTTACTTTTACCTTAGCCCCATTACAACCTTGAAAATACCTCATGATGTTTGTATTGGTATACTAAATATTTGTTGATTGGTTAGATGAAGAATAAAGTTTAGAAAGCATAATTAGAGAAGAGTAGAGTGATTCACCTTAGACACTTGATAGATTAGAGTGCATATACACTACAAGTGAGGGTTCAATGCTTGATTCTATGTTCCCCGCTTTCATGAGCTATCTTCTTACAAGTTTATTTGTCTTTTATTGTATAATTTGAATTAGTAAAATCTGATTTATGTTTGTCTTGAAGAGCTTATTTATTTTTAACCAAGTAGGTAGAAACATCTTAGTATGTAGTTGCATTCATATAGATAGGTTGCATTTCATACATTCTACCATTCCTCTTCACTCCTTTATAGCTTCTCTTGAGCTTAGCATGAGGACATGCTAATGTTTAAGTGTGGGGAGATTGATAAACCACTATTTTATGCTTTATCTTGTGCTCAATTGAGTGGTTTTTATCAAGTCTTTGCACACTTGTTCATACTAATTGCATGGTTTTACATTTTTCTTCCTAATCTTGTGCTATAATAGAAAACATGTTTCCTGGGCCTTTAAATTGCTAATTTTAATCCTCCCTTATTACCATTTTATGCCTTGGTATGTGTGTTAAGTGATTTCAGGATTTATAAGGCAGGAATGGCTTAGAGGATGGAAAGGAAGCATGCAAAAGTGGAAGGAATACAAGAAGTTGAAGAAATTGCTAAGCTGTCCAGCCTGACCTCTTCATACTTAACTGGCCATAACTTGAGTTACAAAGGTCCAAATGAGACGGTTCCAGTTGCGTTGGAAATCTAACATCCGGGGCTTCGAAATAATATATAATTTGCCATAATTTCCCTGAAGATAAGTGACACGAATGCGTGAATCCACGCGCACACGTGGATCTGTGCAAATCCAGCGACCTGTACGTTTCTGAATTCGCCCCCAGCAATTTCTGGGTTGTTTCTGACCCAGTTTTCGACCCAGAAAATACAGATTAGAGGCTATAAAGTGGGAAAATCTATTCATTCATTTAGACAAGATTCATTATTCATAATTTTAGGTTTTAGATGTAGTTTTCTAGAGAGAGAGGATCTCCTCTCTCCTCTCTCTAGGTTTTAGGATTTAGGATTTCTCTTAGTTTTAGGTTTATTTCTTCTCAATTTCAGGTTCAATGTTCCTTTAATTTAGTTTCTCTTCTACTTTTATTTATTCTAGTACTTTAGTTTATCTATTTCACTTGCTAATTACTTATTTTCCCAATTTGGTTTATGAACCTTCCAATGTTAGATTTGATTTTATATTTAATGCAATTTGAGGTATTTCATATTTATGATTTTAATTTAGCTTTTTACATTCCTAGCTTGAATTGATTAATTGGTGACACTTGAGTTATCAAACTCCTTTGTTGATTGATAATTAGAATTTGCTGGTTGATTTGGATCCCTCTAAAGCTAGTCTTTCCTTAGAAGTTGACTAGGATTTGAGGAATCAAATTAATTAGTTCACTTGACTTTCCTTTATTTAGTAAGGGTTAACTAAGTGGGAGTAATGAATAATTCTCATCACAATTGATAAGGATAACTAGGATAGAATTTGCAGTTCTGATACCTTGCAAGGGTTTTCATGATTATTAATTTATTTTCTTGCCAATTTATTTCCTTGTTTCCTTATTCAAAAATCCCAAAAAGATAATCTTCCATAACCAATAATAAATTACACCTCCCTACAATTCCTTGAGAGATGACCCGAGGTTTAAATACTTCGGTTATCAATTTTATTAGGGGTTTGTTACTTATGATAACCAAATTTTTGTACGAAAGAATTCTCTGTTGGTTTGGAAACTATACTAGCAACGAGAACTTATTTGTGAATTTCTTTACTAGTAGAAATCCATTCGTCACTTACCTTTACCTAAAATAGGAACCTTGCTAGAATTCCCTAGGTAAACAACTTCATTCCCATTATTTATGGGAGTAAAATCGAAAAATAATTTTTTTTTTATCACAAATGTGCTTTGTGGTGCCAGAGTCCACAACTCAACCCTTGGAGTTCTTCACTAGATAGCATTTAGAAACCATTACCATTATGACTTCATCATTTTTGTAGTTTGCTATGTTTGTAACTATCTTTTCTCCCCGTTTCTATTATTGCTTCTATCTTCTTGATTGTTATTTCTTTTTATTCTACAAATTGATGCAAAGTGTCCAATCCTACCACAAATAAAACAAGCACTTTTTTTCTTTTGGAGGTTTCTTGAAATGAGACTTGGTCATTTTATTATGAAATTTGTTTTCATGATCCAAATGATTTTTGTGCACAATTTTAGCAATATTGACTTTAGCATACACTTCTTTATTATATTGTTCATTAGTCGTAGTTTTATTTTATCCTCTATTTTAATATGTACTATGATCTCTTGCAAATTCATGATTTTTCTCTTTTGCATGAAACTCAATTTATAATCTTTTCATGAATTCGGCAATTTATCAACAAAGTTTGAGGAGATAAGCCTCAAAGTGGTCCCTGAAGTTACACTCGAGTCTCATAGTAGTCCCTGAACTTAAAAATTACCCATATTCGTCCCTGAAGTTGCACTCCGGGACTCAGATTCATCCTTCCGACACATTTCGTCTACCTGGCACCACCGAAAAGCTGATCTGGACTCCTTCGTGACACGCTGGCCAGATAACGCTTAGATGACGTGGATTAGTAAACTTTTATAGTGCAATTTGGTCCCTAAATCAAAATTAAAAATTTTAATTCCCAAATTTAATTATCATTCCCTTCTCTACAGTAATCCCTTTTTTCTCTACAGGCATAGATCTTCATATCCCAAATTCACAAGATTTTTCTTTTTGTTTATTTTTAGTTGAAGTATCTTATAACAATAACAATGTAATACCCGGTCTAATCAAAATTAATTAAATAATAAGTTAAATAAGAGCGAATATGGTTGGAAGATTTGGCAATTGGAATTTGATAATTTAAATATGATATTTGGATTCAGTGAATTTTTCTGAGTCGGAAAACATAGTTTTCTACGTAAAAGCGCGCAGTAGAATTTTGACCGGCAGTACCGGCTAAGATCTGTCTGGTACTACAGCTGAGAAAATTGATTATGAGTAAATAAGATTAGGAAATGAGGAATTATAATTAGGGAAGGTAGAAATATCTAAAGTGCGATTTAGAGCGCTAATCTTAAAGGTTTTAGCCCAAAATTGGGCCAACGGACAAAAATAAGTGAACCGGGCCTAAGTGGGCCCAAGACCCAACATATATAAACATTAGTTATGAGCATTTCAGCTCATTTTACCCTAAAAAGAAGGGTTGAGGCGCTGAAATTGAGAAGAGAGAAAATCTAACTCTCTTTGATCTTCAAACCACCATAACTTGAGCTATGGAACTCCGATTGACGAGCCGTTTACGGCCACGCGTCGCTCTTTTCATCCTCTACAATTCTATCTAAGTTTTGTGGTGAGTATTCCATTAATCTCTGTCCAGTTTTCGAAATTCCCCACTGTTACACGTTTTTGGGTAGTTAGTGTTGAAATCTTGTGATTTTGGGTGTTTAGGGATACTCCAACATGGATTCTAAGTGGGTTCTATCCCTACTTCATATGGGCTGAGGTAAGAAGTGCTCAAACCCTTGTGATTTGTCATTTTTATGAGCCCTAGGTTGATGTATGTATGTGACATTGGTTATGTTAGTGTATTTGGTGATGTTGGTGCACAATTGGGAGGTTGGTATTGCTTGAGGAGCTTTGGTAAGGCTTGGAGCTAAGGTTGGTGAAGAATTTCAAAGAAGAGGCTCAATTGGTTTGGTTACAAGAGGTACGGTTTAAGTTTCATTTAAGTACCGTGTGTTGTGATGAAAATTCCTAGGCTAGATGCCCCTAGGATTAAGTTTGGATTGTCTAAATGATTGGTACTAATATACATAGTTGGTATGTAATGTGAATTAATGATTGGGTTGAGAATTGTGTGGCCTTGTATGCTTGGTGTATTGAGAATTTGATGTACTGGGTAATGGGTATTGATTTGTAGTTTATGCATTTAAATTGTGAAAATTGGGCCGGAGGCCATGAATTTTGGGCCGGAGGCCGGAAAGAGGTAAGAAAGGTAAGTCGATGTGTGCATTGTATGATGGCACGAGTGATTGGATGAATTTCAGATAATGAATATATGAATGATTAGGTTGGTTATTGAATAATAATGTTTGAGGAGTTGAAGTGTGGAATTTGGTAATTTTGGGTGAAATTATGTAGATGAGGTATGTTTGGTTTGGTTGAGATATATTATGTGGTCATATATGTGAATATGATTATTGATGCCTTGATGGTATGATGATGCATTAGAGATATGTATGTTATGATATATGCTTGAAGAATGATTAAGGTTGATTTGTGGATGAAACCACGTGATAGTGAGTATGATATTGATTATGTATAATGATGGTTGATTGGAAATGGTATTATTGGATATTGGGATGAGGAAGGATGTATGACATGATATTGTGTTTGTCCTTTAGCCATTTGATTGAGAAGTGTTAAAATGGTTGGATGTGGTTTTGGGAATCTTGGTGAAGTGTCAATGTGTGAGTTGAGGATGGCTTGATGTTGATTTTGGTACATTTTGATTGATTTCAAAAAGGGTTGAAATTGGCATGTTTTGGTTGATTTTGAAAATAGTTGAAAATAGCTTGTTTTGAAAATGGCACCTTGTGGTTTTGTATGAAAACATGATTTTTGGGCATATTTTGATGGGACATAACTTGGACTACGGATCTCTGTTTTGTACCAAATTTGTTTAGAAATGAAATTGGATCCGGGATGTCCATGCCGTTCGAAGAACGGGTGAAAAACGATTTAAAATGAGAGTTATGTCCGTCGAAAGATTGGGGGTTGAATCTGTAAATTCTGCAGCTTTTAACTTAGAAAATTTTTAGCAGAATGACCCTCCGCGCGTAGGCGCACTTGGCGCGTACGCACCGTTCTTCAAGAAAGCACCATCCACGCGTGCGCGTGGTGTGCGCGGGAGCGTCGATGCGCTGCACCAAATGCCCAGCCATTTTCCCGAGAGTTGTGCCAGTTTTGTGCCTGGGGCACAAATGTATCCACGCGTACGCGTGGCTGACGCGTGCGCGTCGTTTGGCTATTTTTCAACCCGCGCGTCCGCGCGTATGACACTTGCGCGTCGATGAGTTTTGTGGCCATCCACGCGTGCGCGTGGAGTGCGCGTACGCGTGGCCCTGTTTTCATGCCAAAGTTGATTTTTGAGTTTTTAAAGCCAAATCTCATACTTCTAAGCCTCCGATCTCGCCCCTTATGTATTAAATCATTATGATATGCCTAGCAATGAGAAAGGAGCTAGGAGATGTGGTAACTTGCGAGTGAAGCAAGGGGAAAGGTTACGATCAATGATGATCAAAGATGATTATATGAGATATGGAGGATGACGGTGGAAGTACCGTGTATGCCATGAGGCGAAGGGCTATATTTATTGATAAATGTCCGGTTCTTGATTGAACCATAAGCCGAATGGCTGAGTTATTGCCGGGTTACGGCAAAGCCATTACTGTTTATGGCTGAGTATAAATGCATATATGATTAATGAATGAATGTGTTAAATGGATAATAATGATAAATGCTAAAATATGATGTGTGACCCCGGGTAGTAGGCAGTGGCGTTGTCCACTTGCTCCGGGTATGAGACGGGAAAGGATGTTTATGATAAATGAGTTTAATTATGGAGTTTTGAATAAATGTGTATTTGTGATACCTGGGTAGTAGTAAGGGTGGTGGTTCATCCCGCTTACTCCAGGTTTATGTTTGAGATTTGATAACAGTGATGATTGTTTCTAAACTGAACGAATGTATGTTTTGAGATCCTGGGTAGTAGCAAGGGTTGTGGTTCGTCCCACTTGCTCCAGGTCAGAAATTGTGACGCCTGGGTAGTAGCGGCAGTAGTGGTGAATCCACTCGCTCCAGGTTGAGCTTTTAAACACCCGCCTGGGTAGTAGCCGCAGTAGTGGTTATTCCACTGGCTCTGGGTTGAGCGCGTAGTAGCAATGGGGTTGTAGCTCAAACCTACTTGCTCCGCGATGGGTGTTTTTGTCCAATGGTTAGCTACCAGGACATGTCGGGTTGGCTATATAACCGACAGATGATATCATCGGCCATAGGGCAGGCATTCATCATTTGCATATGTTTGAATTGTTTGGGTTTGCCTCTTTGTTTGGATTTCTACATCATATATGCCATGTTACCTGACTATATGCTACTTGTTCTACTTGTACCATATTTGTATATTACTTGCCTGTATTGCTTATGTTTGTGCAACTGAGAGGCCCCTCATGCTGGTGTCGGTGGGTGTTGAGGGCTGTTCTTGAGGAGATGAATTGATGATGCGATTGCATGATGATGATGATTATTGAATGAGATAATTGGAGCTCCCTGGGTAGACGCAGTGACGTGGTTTCACTAGCTCCAGGCGAGGGTATAATGTATTGATATAGAATTGCTGAGGCAGAACAACTGGTGATGGTTTTGCTTATGATTCTGAGTCTGATTCGTGGAAGAGTCAGCGAGTTGGGAAACATGTGAAACATGAATTAGATTTAGCACTCCCTTATGACAGTTGCCTATTCATGGTTTAGTGAGAACCTAGGATAAATAATTGGTGAAGAAGTTTAGGATGCTTAGTAAGTTTTTACTGCAGTGCATTGTATTTATTTGGCACTTTTACCGTACTGGGAACCCATGGGCCCGGGGTTCTCATTCCGTATATATCTCTTGTTTTTCAGATACAGGTCCAGGTGCTCAGAAGTGAGTTGTGGGTCGTCTGAGAGACGGCGAAGATCTTTATTTTCTCTACCCCTAAAATAATAAATATTAAATTAGGTAAATTTTTGCTATTTTTTGTTTCTCTAATATTACCCTTAATTAATTTAAAATACCTATTTAATTATAATAAAATCTTAGACACGTCATTTTAATGGAGATGTCATATGATTTGAAATCCCATAATATAACACTTTATATTAATACTATGTGAATGACAGTTAAATTAAAATGATGCATGGTTATTTTGGAAGAGGATTCATAATGTTTTTCTTTTTAATTAACAATAGTCATATTTTTAAGAAAATTAACAATAATCATAAATTAACTCAAAACTTTTATTTTTATTAAAATGTCTTATGTGGTACTAAATTTAAAATACAATCTTAAAAACACATGTTTCACTACCATTATGTTTGGATCAATAGAATTGAAAAGGAAAGAAAATGTAAGGAATGAAAATTGATGGAAAATAAAGTTTTTCCTTGATTGAATGAGCATAGAAATTAGATGGAAAGGGAAAACAAAGGCATGAGGCCCACATCTAAGTTTTCTTTCCAAATCTGCGAAGAAAACTACGGAAAGTTTCAAAATAAAGGTAAGATTACTAATATGCCCCTTGTTAATAAAATGCAAAGTAAAATTTATAATATTTAATTTTTTTTTCTTCTAAAATAAAAAATAAATTTCTTTTTTTTTTCTATCCATTTTCTCTTCATCCAAACAATATAAAAAAAAACCAACTTTTCCTTTCATTTTTTTCCTCTCGTTTTTTTCCTTCCATTTTCTTTTCTCACATTTTCTATCTTGCATCCAAACAAAATGTACTAGTTGGTGCCTTTTAGCCTGCGTCGGTAACAATGAGGCGCAACATTAGCCTCGTTCTTTTTGCTTTGGTGTCGCCCGAAGAGTGTTAGAGCAACTCTAATGGGCGGATCTTGAGGCCCTATTTCTAACAAAAAGCAGAAAGGCACCGTTGAAGGGGAGAAGAGATGAGTTCCTGCACGGGTCTCAAGGTGAGGAGTCCTTTTAAATAGGGACTCAAATCAACCAATAATAACTTGCCACTTGGCAAGTTATTATTAAAAAAAATTATTGAAAAAAATCAATTACATTAATTTTAAGTATTTTAATTAATTAATTAAGTGGGACCATAACAGATACTAAAATTAGTTTCTTTTAATGGAGAAGAAAAAAATGCTTTGAGTTCCTATTTACTGTTTATGACACAAAAATTTATGTGGAGTTATTTTTTATGACAGATAAGTCATAAATAAAAATTGAAATAAGTTCTTTACTGGAGATGTCATGTATGCTCTCTTTTTTGGTGGCGTGTCAGGAAATGACGTAATAGTTGACCCTATAACAACATTATTGGATTTTTGAAAGTTGTCACGTTTGCCCCAGTAAATTTTGTAGTTATCCAAGTTTTTATGCCAAAATTTGAAATCCTTAGTTTTTTTTTTTTTTTTTTCATGAAAATATTTAGTTTGAATATTTATTTTTTGGTGAATGATGTTTAGGCCTATCGCCTACTAGTCTTCAAACCTTTTGGTTTTTAATGGTAACACTGACATATGTGTCATGGCAAATATAATTAGGTTATGCTAAGGTGCTGAACAATAAATTTTTAGCAGGTGCGAAAGGTGCGTGGATCTTTGGAGCGTTTGACGTCTGGCAGCGGCGTTGATATTCGCAGACAGAGATATAGAAAGAACAAAAATTATCAGAAAGTGGGTTAATTAGAGGTGTTAGATTATAAGTTAACGAAAGTGAATAACATGTTGGGCTTTTTGATAATGTTGGAAGTTGTATTTTTGGTAAAAATAGGCTATGTGTAGTACTATCGATGAAGATGAAAGAAAATCAAGAAATTTTTTGATTTGTTGGATATATAATATTATTAGACTTATTTTTTAGTTTATACTAGTATTTTTATTCGTAATAACATTACGGGAATATACATTTTTTAAAATTACGGTTCACTTTGTTCTGACAGTATAGATTATATATGGCACAAAAGATTTATAAAATCAAACTACTTTTACAAAAAAAAGTCATAGATTGACAAAAGTCTTTGGCTAAAAAGACTAAGGTATCTATAGATAAAAAATCAAATAATTAGATTTTTAGTTATTATTTTTATATGAAAAAGCTTAATTTTTATTAATAATTAATTTTAACATTCGTTATCTAAAATTTGAAACAATTTAATATGTATAAATAATTAATTTTTATACTTACTATTTAAAAATAATATTTTTCTCCCTGTGTATATAAAAATATAATTAGATATTAGTATAAAAAAATTATACTGATAGTTATAAAATTAACTTAAAATTAATTTTTTAAAAAAATTGAATCTTGATTCTAACTTTTAATTATAACATTAGTATTCTCTCCAAATTATATGTAATAAATATTTGAAAAAAGAGAAATAAAAATATAGTAAAAATTTAAAACTAAATTAAAAATTTAAAAAATATGCATATAATAATAATATTTTTTATTTGAATTATATTATTTTGTTAATTTTGTTTTCTGTATAATAAAAATATAAAAAAATAGAGAATGAGAGAAAAGAGAGAAAGATAAAGATGAATAATGAGAGTGAGAATGAGAATTTGTTAATTTTGAAAGAAAAAATTTTATTTTAATTATAATAAAAAAATATCAGATGACATATTTTAATTTGTCAAATTACTAATATAAAATATAAATTATATATAGAATAAAAATAGTAGAGAGAAATAGAAAAATAGAGAGAGGTAGATGAGAGAATTTAGGAATGGAGTTTATTAATTTTGGAAAAAGATATTTTTTCTCAATTTTAATAAGAGAGTGTTATGCGACTCATTTGATTATTAAATTAGATAGTAATATATGATACATAATATAGGTATATTTCAATTTCAATATTTTAATTTTAATGCAATTAAAGAATGTCATGTTGCATATTCTGATTGTCAAATTAGTAATTAGTCATTGATATTAATATTAATATTAATAATAATATATAAAATAGATAGAGTGGTTGAAGGAATGAGAGAACTAGAGAAAAGAAGAGGGAGGAGGGAAGAATTCTTTAATTTTAGAGGAAAAGATTTGGTTTTAATTGTAATGAGAGAGTGACATGTGGCACATTTTAGTTGTAAAATTAGTATAGAGGAGGGAAGAATTCTTTCATTTTGAAGGAAAAGATTTAATTTCAATTACAATGAGGGAATGATATGTGGCACATTTTGGTTGTAAAATTAATAAAGAGGAGAGAATAATTCTTTAATTTTAGAGGAAAATATTTAATTCCAATTACAATGAAAAAGTAACATGTGACACATTTTTATTATAAAATTAGAAATATATAATATAATAGAATATAATAGATTCTTATCATATAATTTTATATTCTCAAAATACATACTTGTTTTAGTCTGAAATTATAAACACATTTTCTTTTTGTCAATCCCTGCATATAGGGCTATTCATCTACAAAAATATAAAGGTCTAATTCTAGCCAACAAATTAAAGAATTTAGTAACTTTTTTTTTTTTTTCATATTCATCAATACTCAATAGTACTACATATAATCTTTTGTTACCAAAAATACAACCTCCAGCATTACCAAAAAGCCCAACATATTACTCACCTTCATTAACTCATAATCTAACACCTCTAATTAACCCACTCTCCGACAACCTTTGTCCCTTCTGAGCCTCTGTCTGCACGTGTTAACACCACACTGCCAGGCGTTAAGCACTTCAAGAGGCCACACATCTTCTGCACCGGCTAAAAAATTTTTAGCATCCACCAACATAATTTTGAATTGGTGAGTAAAGGGATTAATTAAACTTTATGTCGCTATGGAAAGTGACAAATTTTGGTGATAAATATTAGACCACCACCCCATAGTATTTTTATGAGATACACTTAACCCATAATAGATATGACCAATGTCATTATACTTCACTGATAATAAAATAATCTTTATGGTGTGAGAAATGAAAATATTTTTAACTTTCTTTCTTTTTTTATCGCTAAAAGTAGAAGATGTTGCAGATGAACTTATCAATTGATACTAATTTTTTAATATATAAAAATAATTTTGCCACTATGTAACTTCATACAAGTTTGAGAATTTTTTTTTATTTGATAAAACTACAATATATTGGTAATGTCCTACCAAATATGTCAATTTATTTTACTAAAATTTTTGTTTCATTGTTAACAATAACTAAATTAATAATTTTTTAATTTTATTTCATAATCTTAATTTAAAGAATGAAAATAACTCTTTTTGTGAGTGTCTCAATATTTTATTGTAATTTTGAAAGTAAAATTAATTATATGAAAATTTATATATACAACGTATCGAAAAAAAAGATACAAAAATTAAAATATAAATAAAAAGAACAAATAAAAGTAAAAAAAACTTTAATTAAAAATAAAAAATAGATAGAGTACACCTTTGAGTTCAAAGTTCAAAAAAATTATTTAAGATTTTTATTTTTACTTTGTGATACTAAGGAGGTTGAAAATATTTTTGTGTGTCCAAGTATTTTTCAAAAAAACTAAACTGATTATAATGTTTATCCAAAATCCTATTTATAAGCTAATCTAATATTAATTGATAATTACTCTTAAAATATCTTCTTCGATTTTCAAACTTCAATTAGTAACTATTTCTGTACTTTTTGTTCCTTGACGTTCTATTACTAAAATTTGTTGTGATAAGATTATATGTGGATGTCCATTTCCAAAGTAGCTTGGTTTATCAAGGATGACTCTATTTATTATAGTTTGAAAAATGTTATCATGTACACCTATAAATAGAGGCTCAAGTCTCTGAATAAAAATACACACAAGAAATAAACAATTTCCTCTCTCTTTTATGTTGCAATACTTCTTTCTCTTTATATTTCATTATATTTGTTACCTCTTCCTTATTTATTTATTTACTTATTTTATAACACGTTATCAGCACGAAGCTCTAACGAAATTTTAGGAAGACTCCAGAGAATAAATTTTCATTATGTCGAAACTCTTTTATCTTAAATTTAATGCTCTTAATATATTTGGAAATAATTATTTATCATGGTTACTAGATGCTAAAATCCATCTTGTAATTCAATGGATCTTGAATATACCATTAAGGCTGAAAATAATACATCCCAGAAGGATAAAGCTAAATCCATAATTTTCCTTCGTCGTCATCTTGAAGTATGATTGAAAAATGAATATTCCATATTAAAAGATCCTACAGATCTGTGGAAAGACCTTGAAGAAATGAACAATGGACAAAATAGATCAATTGAGGATAAATGCTTCCATTGTGGTGGAAAGGGCCATTGGACACGTACCTGTTGTACCGCAAGGCACCTAATTGATCTTTATCAAGCATCCTTGAAAAAGGATGACAAAGGAAAAGAAACAAATTTTGTTTCAAATGATGAAAATTCCACCACTCATTATGATGTATCTAATTTCTTTAAGGATTCTGAAGAAAATATTGGCTATTTGATCAATGATGGAATAGTTTGATATGTGTATGTGTTTGTTAAGTATTCATGTGAATAATTTTTACTATGCATGTACTTTTGCTCATTTTATTATTATTATTATTATTATTATTATTTATTTTTAAAGAAAAATGGCAAGGACATATCCTGAAGATATTTGCCTTACGGATAGTGCAAGTTCGCACACTATTCTTAAAAGTACTATATATTTTACCCATCTTGTGCCAAAAGAAGAGTATGTTAATACTATTATTGGCTCGGGCAATGTGATAGAAGGCTCCGGAAGAGCTATAATTTTGTTTCCTGGAGGAACAAAATTTATAATAAATAATGCACTATTATCTATCAAGTCCCTAAGGAACTTGTTGAGTTTCAAAGATATTCGCTGAAATGGATATCATGTTGAGACAATGAATGAGGAAAATCATGAGTATTTATGTATCACAACTCATGATTCAAATAAGAAAGTTATATTAGAAAAATTACCTCCACTTTCATCCGGATTGTATTATACCAAGATTAGTGCAATTAAATCACATGCCATTGTAAACCAGAATTTTATTAGCCCAAATGAATTCATAAATTGGCATGATAGATTGGGTCATCCGGAAACAATCATGATGAGGAGAATTATTTTAAGGCCATCACCAGTAAAGATTGGATTTGAGTCTCCTGAATTCCTTGAAAGGATTCAAGGTGATATATGTGGACCTATTCATCCACCATGTGGATCTTTTAGATATTTTATGGTCCTGATAGACGCATCTTCGAGATGGTCACATGTGTGCTTATTATCTTCTCGCAACCTGGCGTTTGCGAGATTACTGGCTCAAATTATTCGATTAAAAGCACAATTTCCAGAAAATCCAATCAAAGCAATTCATCTTGATAATGCGCTGGTGAATTTACTTCCCAAGCATTTGATGCTTATTGTATGGCTAATGGAATAAGTGTTGAACATCCAGTAACTTATGTTCACACACAAAATGGGTTAGCAGAATCACTTATTAAATGCCTCCAATTGATTGCTAGACCCTTACTTATGAGAACAAATCTCCCAACTTCGGTTTGGGGCATGCTATTTTACATGACGCAACACTTATTCGTTTGAGGCCAATGAGTTACCATAAGTTCTCTCCTATGTAATTAGCTTTTGGCCAGCAGCCAAATATTTCCCATTTAAGAATATTTGGGTGTGCGGTATATGTTTCTATTGTACCACCTAATAGCACCAAAATGGAACCCCAAAGAAAATTGGGGATATATGTTGGATATGATTCTCCCTCTATAGTGAGGTATCTTGAGATACAAACTGGAGATGTATTTAAAGCCCGGTTTGCGGATTGTCATTTTGATGAATCAAAATTTCCAACATTAGGGAGAGAGAATAAGCTTCCTGAAAAGGAACTTAATTGGAATGCATCATCGTTGATGCGTTTAGATCCTCGATCAGCGCAATGTGAACTAGAAGTTCAAAAGATTATACATTTGCAAAGAATAACAAATGAATTTCCTGATACATTTTTCGATACAAAGAGGATAACCAAATCTTATATACCAGCGAAAAATGTCCCAATTCGAATTGATGTCCCAATAGGACAAGTAGCCACTGAAGTAAATTCACGCCAGAAGCGTGGTAGGGTGAAAAATGCCCCAATTCGAATTGATGTCCCAGTAGGACAAATAGCCACTGAAGCAAATTCACGCAAAAAGCGTGGCAGGCCTGTCGGTTCCAAAGATAAAAATCCTCGAAAGAGAAAAGAGGTAAATATTCCTGTTGAAAAAGACATAGTAAAGACACCTGCAGTTGTCCAAAATTCTGATATAACGCCAGAAGACGTTCAGGTACCTGAAAATTGTGAAAATGACGAGATCTCGATAAATTATGTCTTTACAGGAGAGAAATGGGACCGAAATAAGACAATTGTCAATGAAATATTTGCATATAATGTGGCATTAAATATCATGCATGAAAGTAAGGATCTTGAGCCAAGATCAGTCGAAGAATGTCGACAAAGAAATGATTGCCCAAAATGGAAAGAAGCCATGAAGGCTGAATTAGACTCACTTGCAAAACGTGAAGTCTTCAGACCTATAGTCCGTACACCAGAAGATGTAAAACCTGTTGGATACCGGTGGGTATTTGTGAGAAAGAGAAATGAGAAAAATGAAGTTGTGCGCTACAAAGCCCGACTTGTGGCACAAGGTTTTTCACAAAGGCCCGGTATAGATTATGAAGAAATGTATTCCCCTGTAGTGGATGCGATAACATTGCGTTATTTGGTCAGTTTATCTGCATATCATAAACTGCATATGCATTTAATGGATGTGGTAACAGCCTATTTATACGGCTCATTAGATCGTGATATCTATAAAAGTCCCTGAAGGATTAAAGATATCTAAACCATCCAATGAATATTCACAAGGATTATACTCAGTTAAATTGCAAAGATCTTTATATGGTCTAAAGCAATCTGGACGAATGTGGTATAATCGTCTTACTGAGTATTTGGCCAAAAACGGATTTAAGAATGATGATATCTACCCCTGTGTTTTTATAAAGAAAACTACATCTGGATTTATTATTATTGTTGTGTACGTTGATGATTTAAATATCATTGGAACTCCTGAAGAGATTCCAACAATTATAAAAACTCTAAAGGAAGAGTTTGAGATGAAAGATCTTGGAAAAACTAAATTTTGTCTCGACCTGCAGATCGAGCATACAAAAAATGGGATCTTTATTCATCAAACAACATACACATAAAAGATCTTGAAAAGATTTTATATGGATAAGTCACATCCATTAAGTACCTCAATGATTGTAAGATCTTTGGATGTGGAAAAGGATCAATTCCGTCCTAAAGAAGAAAATGAAGATATCTTTGGTCCTGAAGTACCATATCTTAGTGTCATTGGAGCGCTAATGTATCTTGCTAATAATACGCGACCCGATATATCATTTGCTGTGAATTTACTAGCAAGATATAGTTCCTCTCCAACCAGAAGACATTGGAGTGGAATCAAACAAATCTTTCGATATCTTCATGGAACGGTTGATATGGGATTGTTTTATCCCTATGGATCCAAGTCACAATTAGTTGGCTATGCAGATGCTGGATACTTGTCTGATCCACATAAAGGGAGATCTCAAACAGGATACATGTTCACATATGGTGGTACAGCTATATATATCATGGAGGTCCACGAAACAGACGATTGCTGCAACATCCTCTAATCATGCTGAAATACTAGCAATACATGAAGCTAGTCACGAGTGTTTTTGGCTGAGGAGTGTGCTCCAATATATTCTGTCATCATGTGGATTGATTGATCAGAAGATAGCTCCAACTGTCCTGTTTGAAGATAATACAACATGTATTGCTCAACTTAAAGGCGGATATATCAAAGGTGATAGAACAAAGCATATTTCTCCCAAATTCTTCTTCACTCATGATCTTCAAAATCAATGGACAATTGATATCCAACAGATCCGCTCAAGTGATAATTTGGCAGATTTATTCACAAAGTCACTCCCAAAATCTTCTTTTGAAAGATTGGTACATCAGATTGGGATGCACCAATTTCGAGATATAAAATAATGTCGGCAAAAGGGGGAGACTGTACTCTTTTTTCTTTGGTTAGGTTTTTTTCCCATTGGGTTTTTCTTGACAAGGTTTTTAATGAGGCAGTCACCATCACTAAAGGATATTGTACTCTTTTTCCTTCACTAAGATTTTTTTCCACTGGGTTTTTCTTTAGTAAGGTTTTAACGAGGCAATAATCCTAAATGGACATCCAAGGAGGAGTGTTGTGATAAGAATAAGATCACATGTGGATGCCCATTTCCAAAGTAGCTTGGTTTATCAAGGATGACTCTATTTATTATAGTTTGAAAAATGTCATCATGTACACCTATAAATAGAGGCTCAAGCCTCTGAATAAAAATACACACAAGCAATAAACAATTCCTTCTCTCTTTTATGTTGGAATACTTTTCTCTCTTTATATTTCATTATATTTGTTACCTCTTCCTTATTTATTTACTTATTTTATAACAAAATTAACAATTTTTTGTGTACTTTTTATTTTGACATCCTATTGTTATCATTAATAATTACATTTTTGACATAGTATATCCCATAATTTAGATCTAGTTCAAATTTTAATTAAAACTGTTCTTTTATATTGTCAATTAAAAGCTTTTCTTAATGTATTAAAATTGATCTTTTGAAAATAATATAATTTAGACATTAATATTATCTTATATTTATTTTTTAAAAATAATTCTTTTTA
>NC_029792.2:117232021-117239974 GCF_000816755.2 Arachis ipaensis
AATATTGTACTTTCTATTAGATAATAGTTTATCATATTTATCTTTTATCTTTTTTATTAAGGCCAATTTTACTATGTAGAGTATGATTTGTCTTTTATATGTATAGAATGATGCTGGCACTACTAAAAATTGATAAGTGTCTCTTTCACGAGACCATTTTTGTTGAAAATAGTAGAGATTGTGTTGTTGAATATTGTACTTTCTATTAGATAATAGTTTATCAAAACAAATATTTATCTTTTTTATTAAGGCCAATTTTACTATGTAGAGTATGATTTGTCTTTTATATGTATAGAATGATGCTGGCACTACTAAAAATTGATAAGTGTCTCTTTCACGAGACCATTTTTGTTGAAAATAGTAGAAAGAACAGATTGTGTTGGTCAGCTTTCATCACGCAAGTGAATTGAGATTAACAATGGATAATTATCATGATGACACTAAGTGAGATTAAAAATAATGATAAATTATTATTGGATGTTTGGCTTAGTCATGATGAATCTTTAAATGTTTTTTCAAGAAGGCTTTTGAAGACAAAAGAATGAGAATTTTTTGGAACTTTATTGTGTGGGCTTAGTAATCAATTTAAAAATGGTTGAAAGAAAGATTAAAGTTGCAATATATAACCCACTTGGGTTGGTCGAATGGTCAGCTTACTCGTCCACTTAAGCAACTATCGAGAGTTTGAATCCCGCCTTGTGCATGCAGCAACCCATTGGCCAGTAGAACTCAGATTCAGAACGAATTAGTCCTTGACCTATCAAGTTAGGAAATACCGTGGACAACAAAAAAAAAAAAAGTTGCCATATATAATTTAGATCATTTTATGACTACTATAAACTATTGTATATGACTTCACAAATTATGATATTCAATATAATAAAGAACACAAATCAATATCTTTTACAAAAATTACTCATGTAAATTCCACAAGTTCAATAAAATGCAAATAATTAAAAGGGCTAATTGCATAAATAAATAAACATTAAATCAATTATATTCGATTGCAACTTTTTCAAAATGGTTATATTTTGATCATGTACTTTCTTTATATAAATCGCCATAGGGTGTAAAGATTTAAAATATATACATGAATCATTATAAAATATAAATGTTCATGTGAAAAATGACTATCATCATAAATCGCTATAGAATGTGTAAATTTATATAAAAACTGACTATCATCGTAAACTCATACATGATGTTGAGATTTATATAAAAACTAATTATCATCATAAACTATTAAGGGAGGTGATATTTACATGTTTTCTTTTTGTTTTTTCTCCTTTCATTCACTTAGTCTATTCTAAAATAAAAAATATTTTGTGTGTATTTATATATTTTTTAGTTAAAAGAAAAAAATTACACTTGTCATATTGAAATTTTTAAAATGGTTTTAATTTTAAATTTCTTCAACAAAGAGTTCATAATAATAAAAATTATTAGTAGGCCAATTTTCCAGAAGAGTTCATGATAATAAATGAGGAAACATTCAATTTTTTTGGTGAACAGGAAACATTTATTTTATTGGTCAATTTCTTGAATCTCAAAATGCTTCTACGCAAGGCACCTCTTGGCAAAAAAATTTTATCCATAGTTGAAACTTCATTTCAAAATTTTTTGAATTGATTACTAAACCCACACAATAAAATTTTAAAAAATTATCATTCTATTGTCTTCAAAGTTTTCTTGCAAAACATCTAAGATTCATGAATGATTAAGCCCAATATCTAATAATAATCCATCATTAGCTTTAATTTCACTTAGTGTCATTATGATAATTATTCGGGCAAAAAACTAGAATAAGTCAAGAGAAGTTACAAATTATCTAAATAAGCCAAAGTGAAATTCGTTTCAGCAATGAGCCAAACCATATATTTATATAATTCGAACCAATGTGGTTCGAACTCGAATCATTAATAATTCGAACCAGCTTGGTTCGAATTACAAACAAACACACGCACACACATAATTCGACACAAACACACGCACACACATAATTCGAACCAGCTTGGTTCGAATTACACACAAATACACGCACACACTAATTCGAACCAGCTTGGTGCGAATTACACACACAATAATTTATGGTATAATTCGAATTATGCTGTTAAAAAATTAATAATTTATTAAAAAAAATTATTAAAAAAATTAATAATTTAAAAATTAAAAAATATATATTTTTATTTCATACGTTAAAAAAAACTAACACAATATTTAATTACGATACTTCTTTAAAATATTAATGAGCTATCAATTCGAATTCCATACAATACTTTTCTGTCCATTTTTAATAGTTCATGAATATTTTTTAATAAATTTTTTTAATAAATTTTTTTAAATTATACTACAAAAAATATTTTATCCTATGCAAAACAATTTTAAAAAAATGGCTTAAAAGATGTTATGAGTACTATAAAAGTTTGTAATATTCTAGTGATTTAGGTAAATACATGATAAAAATATTTTTTCTTTAATTTCTAAATTATTAGTGACTATGTGGAGTATTTCTTTAATGTCTTAAGTTTTTTGTTAACTTTTTTTTAACATATGAAATAAAAATATATATTTTTTAAAATTTAAATTATTACTTTTTTTATAAATTTTTTTAATAAATTATTAATTTTTTAACAGCATAATTCGAATTATACCATAAATTATTGTGTGTAATTCGAACCAAGCTGGTTCGAATTATGTGTGTGCGTGTGTTTGTATGTAATTCGAACCAAGCTGGTTCGAATTATTAATGATTCGAGTTCGAACTACATTGGTTCGAATTATATAAATATATAGTTTGGCTCATTGCTGAAACGAATTTCACTTTTGGCTTATTTAGGTAATTTACAACTTCTCTTGGCTTATTCTAGTTTTTTGCCCTAATTATTCAGTTGTTAATCTTAATTCATTCACGTGATGAAAGCTGAACAACACAAGCTATCCTTTCTACTGTTTTCAACAAAATGAATATCTTGAGAGAGACATTTATCAATTTTTAATAGTGTCAGCATCATTCTACTATTTTACACATGTAGAAGATAATCTATGCTCTATATGATATAATTGGCCTTTTATTAAATATAAGTGTGGAATTGAATTGACTTATTTGAGTGAAAAAGTATTTTTTTTATAAAAAAACAAAATATTTTTATTAAGTTTTAAATAAATTTAAATATATACTTTTAAAAAAGATAAAAACAAAAAATATTTAAATAACTGGTCCAAAAAAATTATGTGATAGACATTTTAACAATAGTCATGACCAATCCAATAAAAGAAGAAGAGGAAGAGGAAGAAATAATCTCTAAAAAAGATGAACCAACAACTTCAGTAAATTCTCTATAAACAGGATTTTCTGAAGTAAAAACTTCTAACAAATGGTTCACCTTTGATGATATTCCACCTTCAAAATACAGAGAAAGGCGGAATAAATTTGGTGCTTGGATTGAAACCAACATGACTAATCCAAATCTTTCAAGCAAACAGGTTCTTGCAGGCTTCATAAATCGAATGACTGGCAATCTTCGTAAATGGGTTAGCAACCTTTCTGAGTATGAAAGACTTCAACTCATCAATAGTACTTTTTCTCAGTTTTTAGGAGTACTACACCAAGAGTTTCTAGGAGATATCACAATCATCTAGAAAAGAAACTCCCAAGAGTATTTTGAAATGAAATGCTGCTCACTCAACAGGAAGGTCTTAGAAAAGCATTACAAGAGAATGGCTGTTAAATGTTATCCTCTTGGAAGAAATAGTAATCCACCCCTCAAATAAGTCTTCATGACATCCTTACCAGATGAACTCCAGCCAGAACTACAGCGGATGATGATGACTCTTTGAAAAGAAGTAGCTACCACCACCATCGGAAAAATATACCAACTAGCTCTAGCTGCCTTGGATAAGCTATGTGAACAACAACAAATGTTTAAAAGGCTCACTCAAAATTCAAGCAAACTCAAAAGAGCATGCAGTAAATTCTATCTAAAGATCAAATATAAAGAACATGACATTTGTGAGTGTAAGCCAAGAAAGAAAACACATTGGCAGCAGCAATCCAAGACGTTTCAACAGAAGACATTTAGAAAAGGCAGAAAAAAGCAAAGACCATTCCGCTATTTCGAAAGAAAAAACATTCATAGCAAGAAGTCAAACAAATGCTTCATTTGCGGAAAACAATGTCATTTTGCTAAATCATGCCCCAGCAAGACAAAGAAGGAAATCAAGACGCTTCAGTCTTTAATGGATGCAGTCTCCATAAAAGATAAAGAAGATCTTGAATCAGTACTTGAAGAGAAGGAGGACAAAGATAGTAATACCCAATATGTTTTTCAAGACTCTGATCCGGAAGAAAGCAGTTCAGAAGATGATTTTTCACCAGAAAGATCAGTCTTTACAATATCTTCCATTACTACAAGGATTCCTAAAGGACCAAAAATTCCGAAAGAAGAATTTGGATATCTTGGGTCCTTGAGAATGAAGCAGATTGATGGTACTGCTCGACTCCATTTCTATTTAAAGATCAAGACTTCTAAATATGACAAACCACTGAAAGCTTTTGCACTGATGGATACTGGATCATGTACCACCATTCTAAAATCACATGTCTTACCCGCAGAAATGTGGGCACCTTTCCATAAGAAGTTTTCAGCAGCTAATAAAAAAGTCTTCACCATTGATCTAATTTCCAGAAAACCCATTAGATTGGAAATATTTGCAGGCCAGACTACTTGACTCAGGGTATTGAAAAGTTATCTCCCAGAAAAGGATGTCCTGTTTGAATTTGATGTTTTTTTTTATCGAACCCATAGACTACAAATCAAGCCCACTAGGTTAAGTTACAAAAGACAGTTCTTACTCTAGACAAGGATACAAAGCATCCTTGAGATCCATGAAGCACCAGAAGAATATAAGGAGATCCAGCAACAACTCCTCAATGCTTGTTGCGACAGTCATGATCAATTATTCAACCACCCTGCACCTTTGTGGAAGAATCTAGATTTTTACGTTTATCTTCCTTTCAAAAGGAATGAGGGCATTAACCCAACTAAGGCTACCCACTCCGAGATGAATCCTGAAGATCTCAAATTAGCAAGAGCTGAATGTGCAGCTCTTCTAGTCCAAGGACTCATTGAGCCAACCAATTATAATTGGGCATGTCAAGCTTTTTATGTTGAGAAAAGAGCTGAGCAAAACAAAGGAAAAAAGAGGCTTGTAATTGATTACAAGCCGCTTAATCTCTTTTTGCAAGACGATAAATTCCTTTGACCGAGAATTCCAGTTATCACACAAAGGCTAAGTGAGGCAAAAATATTCAGCAAGTTTGATCTAAAAGATGGATTTCGGCAAATTGGACTCCATCCTGAAAATAGATACAAGACAGCCTTTTGTATTCCTGAAGTCCAATATCAGTGGACAGTAATGCTATTTAGACTCAAAGTGGTCCCATCTCTTTTCCAAAAAATAATGATCAAGATCTTTGAGCCCATTTTACATTTCACACTCATTTACATTGATGATATCCTATTGTTTTCAAAAAATAATGAGGCCCATAAGACACTCCTAACCAAATTCACTCAAATCATATAAGATCAAAGAATCATGCTATCATAAAAAAAGAGTTTTATTGTCCAAACAAAAATTGAATTCATAGGGATGGTTTTCGAAGACGGATTTTTCCAACCAGGGAATCATATTGCTAAAGAATTGATCCATTTTTCTGATGAAAACATGACCGTTAAACAGGTTCAACAATTCTTAGGAATTGTAAACTATATCAGAGACTTTATCCCAGATGTGACCAGACATAACAACCAACTGTCAAAACTCTTGAAAAATAAACTCTTCTTACTATAAAACGGTGTTCTGATCAATGATTTTTGTGCCAGACTTGTGATTTGGGGTTGTGGATTGATCTCTCTCTTTCTCTACTTAAGTCAAGTCCATTCTATCTTTACCTCTCTCTTTTCCTCTCTCTTTCTCTCTTCTAGTGATTGTTACTTAAGTGTCTGTCACTATCTCCTAGTCCATTTACTTGGTTTCAATTTGATTTGGTTCATGAATTTTTGATGTTTTCAACTAATTAATGTGTGTAAAGGCTCATAATAAGTGTTGATCATTTGGAAATTGGTTCAGGATTAGAACTTGAGAGATTTTGATAATGGCAGCCAATGCTTCTAATGGAGCAGCAAAGCAACCTCCTCAGCCATCTTCCTTGTGCTTCTCCAAGTTCTTTCAGGTCATCCCTCACATGGCATTCTATTATTCTGATTATTTTTTATTATTTTTGTTGCTTTGGATCATGTTATGTCAATGAATTGGTAATCTACTATTGATGATCTCTCATAAAGTTCTGTATTTGCATATACTCCCCTTCTCTTATAAATGAATCTTTGATTGTTGGATCTGGTAAATGTTACTCCTTTGGTTTCAAAATAGCTGTGAATTTGGATAATGTAACAAAGTATAATCTGTTTTGTAATCTAAGTTAGTCCATGGACTTTACAGTTTGAATCAACACAGCATGCTATGTTCTCAAATCTTGCTGGAAAAAAAATAGCATATCATACAATCTTATCCAAACCTGACCCTTCCCCTTAAGACTAATTATTTAAGCAAAATCAGACTAAAACTATCAAGTGATATTGTTAAAATTTTAAGGATGTAAAATATGCAACTATTAAAGAAGATTTTATTTACCACATTAGTAATAATGACCAGAGTGTAATATATACTAACCTTCAATTGCAGAAGCTGATCTGATAAATATGCACAAACATGTATAGGACATAATACATGTATGACAAATATGACCAGAGTGTAATATCATAGGCTGTTGACTAATGGTTCTAATGTTTCTTTTGTCTTTATGATGACAAGTCATCCTAGCCTATTTTAGCTAGTCTTTTTCTTTTGTTTTCATTAGAATTATGTTACATTTCTTGCACTTTAAGTTTCTGCTATTTAATTTCTTGTCCTTTACGTTTCAGCAATTTATTTCTTGTTCTCTTTACTTCAATGCAATTTAATTCTGTCAGCCACAAAACCATCAACCAAATCTTGATTCGCTTGACTAAATTAACCACTAAGCTAAAATTGCTCAATCCTTCAATCCTTGTGGGATCGACCTCACTCCCGTGAGTTTTTATTACTTGATACGACCCGGTACACTTGCCGGTTAGATTTATGTATTTTGGGAGAGATTTATTTTTCCTCCAAAATATCTCATCAAGTTTTTGGCGCCGTTGCCGGGGATTGATTAGATTGACAATGATTAAGCGAGGAGGTGATCTAGATCAAGCATTTTTTCTTTATTTTTCTTTAATTTTGACTAACTAACCATTGTTTCTAAGTGCTTGGGGAACAAGCAACTTTCAATATCATTGCAGAATATCATACAAGCCTTTGGAGAGATTGAGCATCATCAACCAAAGAAGCAAAAGATGAACATAAAGGGTAGCAATGATGATGATGAGAAGGAGGAAAGCAAGTGAACTCCAACAGGTTGTATTGTCATCCTAGCCTATTTTAGCTGGTCTTTTTCTTTTGTTTTCATTAGAATTATGCACTTTCTTGAGCTACAAGCAAGCCAATTGAGTAGATTTTCATGTTTCCCTTGATTTAACCAACCATATATGAATTCATGCCATTTCATGAGGTTTTATGCTATATTTGATTGCATATTATGAAAGATTGAATACCTCATGACTTTAAGCATAGCTTTGATAAGTTTGGTTGATTAATGATAGGTGAAGAAAGCTTGGAGAAAGGTTGAAGCAAAGAGGAATGGCTAGAAGTGAAGAGAGGACAATGGAATAAGTGAAATTGAACCGGGAGGCATGAAGTTAGCCCCAACGTTAGCCCCCTAACTTGGAGGCTAACGTTGGCAAGAGAAGTTCTCCCCTGGGCACTAACGTTGGCACATGAATCACAAAGGGGGAAGGGCCAACGTTTGCGCCA
>NC_029792.2:117240424-117246028 GCF_000816755.2 Arachis ipaensis
GGCAAATGTCCCCTCTTCAATAAGTGTAGATCCGTCCCTGCATGTATGTTTGATTACTGACTTTTGTGCCGTAAGAGAGTTGTTTGCATTGCTCGACAAGCAACCTATGCAAATTTTTAAAGAGGGTTTAGCAAAGCACTTTTTGTATATTTAATGATGTCTCTTCCATTTTTGATGATGTCCTTTCACTTTTTTCTGAGAAGTCTAGACATAAAGGTTTAGAGGTAAGGCCTAAAACTTTTACTCTATAATATAATATGGATATATGTATCATATGTATCTAAATATTCAGATCGACCTTCTTATATATAGACTTATATATATCGAATTTCAATTCCATTACATCATTATATCTAATGTACATAGTAGCTCCAATTTATTCTTTATTTCATGCAAGCTTCAGAATTTGATAATTTTGATTCCTTTTCTTTAACTAATTATCTTATTTCATTTTCCATATGGTTGCTATTCTTCCAATTTTGACTTTTAAATTGTTTTGGGAATTATAGTTGCCAATGTTTGTTTTTGATAAAGTTCTAGACATTGTTGTGGAAGATCCTGGGTGATTCGGAAAGGAGGCCTGCTACACATACAAGTCTTTTTGGCTTACAAGTCTTACAAGTCCAATAAAACACACGCATTACACTTAATTAACGCATTACACACTTTCACATTCAAGAGTAAATAAAACGCACGTTATTCAACAACTTCCTGTTTCCAAAGCACGCTACTCACCATGCATTATGAACGACTCTTCTTCTTCCTCCATGAAAACAATTTTCTTGCCAAATTTAAAGATAATGGAACTTTAGAAATACACCCAAACGATTACAGAAATACACCCCAACGATTACAGAAATACACCCAAAGGGTTACAGAAATACACCCAAACGGTTACAGAAATTCACCCAAACGATTATATAAATACGCCCAAAGGATTACAGAAATACACCCAAAGGATTACAAAAATACACCCAAAGGATTTAAGAAATACACCCAAAATTTGTTGAAGTACACCTTATGCATATTTCAGAACTCTTTCTCTTTCTCCTCCTCATCTTCTGCTGCTTCTTCTTCTTCAAAAATGATTTCAGAACTTGATGTCAAAAAACAATGAAATCGAGAATAACGAAGAAAGAAAACAGAGAGAAAAGCATGTAAATGAAGAAAAAGAACAGAAAGAGGAAGAAGAACGTGCAGCAAGAAGAAGAAGAAGAAGAAGAAGAAGAAGGAGAAAGAGAAGGCAAGAAACAAAAGAAAAGAAGAAGAAGAGGAAGAGGAAGAGGAAGAAGAACATGCAAGAAGAAGAAGAACGAGAAAGAGAAAGCAAGAAACAAAAGAATGTGCAGCAAGAAGAAGAAGAAGGAGAAAGGGAAGGCAAGAAACGAAAGAAAAGAAGAAGAAGAAGAAGAGGAAGAGGAAGAAGAAGAAGAACGTACCTTGCATCGCGTTTTTTGGGTTTATTCGTTAATTAACTTGTAAAGCATACAAGCCCTAATGACTTGTATGCAGAGCTTTTCTGTTCGGAAAAATAATAACAAATCTTGTTGGCAACTCGGTTAAAGTAAGTGTATTTATTTGCATTATTAATATGCATGTTGTATTAATTTTTTTCCAAGGTAGTAGCTGACAAGTATAAATTTCTTGCAGTTCGTTGAATGAGGACATATATTTGTCAAAGTTGATCTAGCAGAAAATAGAAAACCCATAATGAAAATTCAAAAACAGATATGAAGAAGCTGAACATGAAAGATCTTCCTTCTAGTTTTAAAGGGCTTAAAGTTATAGTGGTTGATGGAAAACCTATTAGAGCTGCTATCACAAGATACCATTTGATGAGACTTGGTATTCAAGTTAAAGTTGCAAACCGCAATAAAAAGGCTGTTTCGTTATGTGGGAAGAATGGTTCTTTAACTTCAGGGTAAGCTTCAGTTTTTTTTGTTTACTATCTTTTATGTTGTGTAATTGAGTACATTTACTGAAGTTCAAATAATTGGATGTGACAGATTATTTCAGTCTAATATTGTTTTCGTTGAGAAGGATTCATGGTTTTTAGGAGAGGATAATATTAGAATATCATAATTAGGGAAACAAAATCAAGAAAATATCAAAGAGAATTAGAAAAAAAATCAATGTAATTTATTAGGATATTATTTCATAACGAGCATACTCTTATCGTACTCTTGATCTATATATCAGTAAGAATTTTGTAAACCGACCAACCGAACCGAAAAAATCGAATGTGTTTTCTATAGATCTTGTCATTCATGGTAACTATTTACTTAAACTCATCTCAATCTAATAGCATAGTTTCGAATGTGCTTTCCATAGATCTTGATCGTAGGTCTCTTAAGTAAATTTTAGGTTGACAAGTACAATGGTTAATCTTTTTTTTGAAATAATTGTTCAAAGTAATCATAAAATCAAGTGCACTTTAAATAAAGGTTGTAGTGATCTATGTGTGTGGATCTTTTCTGATTGGAGTATTGGACATATCAGTGGTAAAATTTTAACATTGTTTGATAAGGTAGTCCCTAGAATGGATCCTAAGATGATGGTGAAGATTCATTGTGACATGATCAAGTGCTTTTTTCAATTATTATTGTTTTTATTATGTAATTGTCTTTTGATTTCAGGTAGATTTGCTTAAAGAAGTTTCATTATTTTGTTGGAGAGGACACCAAGACGTGGCTATATCTGTTGTTGGAAATTTGTTTTTATTTTTTGTTGTGTTGACTATTGAACCTTTAAACTTCTTTAATTGTCGTATTTTAATTTCTTTTGTTGTTGAATTTCATTGAATCAAGACTTTTGTTAGTTATGGTGTACTTGTATTCTATAATTTCAATGTTATGACTTTGCATAATAGTGTGTGGTTATTTTTTGATTTAATTGAAAAAAACCAAACAAACCGAACCAAACCAAACCGATTTTAATTGGTTTGGTTTGGTTTGGATGACCTTGACAAAAAAATCGAACCAAACCGAACCGCAGTTTAATTAAACGATCGGATCGGATGGCTTTTTCCTTAAAAATCGAACCAAACCGCACCGCGAACACCCCTAGTAATTGAGTACATTTACTGAAGTTCAAATAATTGGATATGGCAGATTATTTCAATCTAATATTGTTTTCGTTGAGAAGGATTCATGGTTTTTGGGAGAGGATAATATTAGAATACCATAATTAGGGAAACAAAATCAAGAAAATATCAAAGAGGATTAGAAAAAAATCAATGTAATTTATTAGGATATTATTTCATAACGAGCATACTCTTAGCGTACTCTTGGTCTATATATTAGTAAGAACCTTGTAATCACAGATGAAAAATATAAATAATAAAAATAATACTTTTTTAAATAATTTTTCGTTTCTTTCTTAAACTCTTTGTACTATGGTAACAGATAGAGTTTTCAATATCTGGCAACTAGATTGGAAACAGAATGGTCTTTTGATAAGTTTAGTAATGCCGAATTTGATAAGTTTAGTTATTGATCTTGTCTTGAGTGTTTATGTTATAGGATTATTTATTATTTTGATAAGTTTGTAAACTTATTATCTAATATTTAGTATAAATTTTATTTCTATATTTAAAAGTTTATTTGTATTAATTGTCTACTTTTTTTAAATAGAAAAAATAATTAAAAAATGTGGCTATTAAAATCGACGGTAAAGTTATTGCTTTTTAAATTTAAAATAGACAAAAGAAAACAAAAATATGGACAACGAACTTGTTGATATTTTAATAATTAAATTGTCGGCTCTTTTATCGATTTTTATGAATCAAATATTGACGAAAATATTATCGATTTTGTATAATAATATCGACGGTAAAACTGTTGATTTTATTAAGCAGGTAAAATTCTTAAACTCATATTATAGACGGAAAGATTTTCGATTTTAATGAATTATTAACGATTTGAAAAATCAACAAACTTAATAGCGACCTCATCCGCCGTCGATTTTACCGTCGAATTTTAATATTATCGATAGCCTAGCCGTCGATTTTAACGGTATTTCTTGTAGTGTCTTGATGAAGATCTGAATTCTGAATATCTAAATGATAGAGTATATGCCTTACCACCTAGTCCAACCAGGATTGATGCAGGGATACCCAATGACATTGAAGTCCCATATTCAAACCTATATGACCCATATCTACAAGATATTCAAGATTCTAATGAGGAGAACATTGAAGATCCACTTACCTATTTACCGGACCAAATATGACTTGTGATGACACATCATCCTTCTCAGACAGTGATAGGACCCTTCCAATGACTATTTTAAGCCGTCAATCTATTAAGGCAAGAATTCTCACTATGCATAATTATTAAGCGCATTAAAATAAAGTGACAACTGTCACTTATTATCTAGCTAAGTCAGGAAGAGATAAGGCTTATCCTTATCTTCCAGTTGGCATTGTATAATAAGCTTGTTTAAATTTTTTAAGATATGGTTGTCAATAAGAGACTTCTATAAAAAGAGGGGCTCTTCTCAGTTGTAAAATATCAAACATTATAATATATTCATCCTTTCTTATCTCATAAAATATTCTAAATCTCTTTTCTTTCTCTAAAAAGTTAGTTAGTATTATTTTTCTTCTTTTATCTAGTGTCATTAAAAATGCTCTGGAATTGTCTGTTGTCTCAAAGGATCCTGCTCTTCAAAATATAACATAGATAAGATCTACGAGAATATTTAACAACAAAAAAAATACTCGATCTTATAACATCAAATTTTGTTTGAACCCTTTAAATTTTACCTAATATAGTGTTATAAACATCGATCTCCTGAAGATCCATCCTGTGATATAAAAAAATAAATATTTTTTCAAAAGTGAATCTAAATGGACCTAAATCTTTATGTTATTTGCGAGCGTTTTGCTTTTTTATGAATGGAAATTTTGTTCTTACAAAGAAAGTTTTAAAACCTGTTCAGATATGTTGACTTGTTAAGGACTGAGTGGTGAGCAGGTTTAGAGACTGAAAAATTTTGAAGCTTTGTTGAATACCGTTAGAGTTCAGGTAAAATTGTCAAGACATAAGAATTCAATTCAATTGAAGTGGAGGATGGAGCCAGGAGAGAAGAAGAAGGAGAAAGAGGAAGAGAAGATGTTGATGACTGTACTGCACGGCGCAGTGATCATAACCATGGACGATCAGAATCGAGTTTTCAAGGACGGCGGCCTCGTCATCGAACACGATACCATCAAGGCCATCGGCCACTCTTCGCAGATTCTTGCTCAATTTTCTCATCTTGCGCACCACCTCGTAGATCTCACCGGCCATATCCTCCTCCCTGGTCCGTTTAATTTCTTTCTAGTATAATTTTTTTAAATAATTTTAGTTTAGTGTGTTTGACCATTTTTTTTAAAGTACTAGAAAAATGATTTTCTTTTTAAGTTATAATTCTCATTTTTTAAAAAAAAAGATTTTTTATTTTAAAAAAAATGTTTTCACATAATAAATAAATAAAAAAATATTTTTATATTGTTATATTAAAAATAATTAATAAAAAAATAAATATTAAGTGAATAATTTTTTTTGTAATTAAGTTATTTTTTTTACTTCTTTTCTTTTCTCTCCAACTTAAATTTTTGGC
>NC_029792.2:117246053-117250209 GCF_000816755.2 Arachis ipaensis
AATTTTTGGCTATTAATACTTAAACTATTGGACTAATTTTATTAAACTTAATTATCAAAATGACATAATTATATAAAATTATCAAAAAAATACTTTTACTTTTTTAAAAATTACTTTTATTTTTTTTAGTTATTTTAAAATCAGATTATTTTTGCTTTTTTAAAAATATTTTAAAATAATTACTTAAATTTATTTTTAAAAGTTGATTCAAACAAGCGTCATGTGTTGATTTTTTGTAATGTATGATTGGATGTGTCGGTAATGCATGAAAAAAGTTAAATTGATATAGGATTGATCAACACCCACGTTCATACTTCCCAGCAACTGGGAAGAGGCATAGCTGATGACGTGGACTTAATGACTTGGTTGCATGACCGCATTTGGCCTTATGAATCCAACATGACTGAACATGACTCTTACATTTCCACCTTGCTTTGTGGGATCGAACTCATTCACTCCGGCGTAAGTGAATTTAGATGCACTTGGAATCACTTGTAAAAGTACTTTCTCTTTTTGTTTCTTGTAGTGAAAGCTATCTGGATTTTTGTTTAAAAGTGCTTTTCTTTTTTCTTTTATGAAAACCTCAGGTTACTTGTTTTGCTGAAGCTGGTGGCCAACATGTTTCTGGAATGGCCAGAGCAATCAGCTTGCTTGGTATGCGTGCTTGTCTTGCCGAGTCAATCATGGACTCTGGCAATGGCTTGCCTTCCTCTTGGGCTGCTCGGACTACTCATGATTGCCTTCAGGTCTCCCTTAATTGATTCTTTTTCTGGTTAAAAATTCTTACTCGCTCTATGCAGAAATAACTCTCATCTAGACATAATTTGTGTATGTAAACATCCAAAACTAAAAAATGATCTTACTTCTGGACAGATGATGTACTATTTTAGTTCCTTTTGTTAACTTTTCTTTGTGTTCTGAAATGGTATTTGGTTCAATTCTCCATTGCAGTCTCAAAAGGACAATTACAACAAGTACCACAATACAGCAGATGGGCGCATCCGAGTCTGGTTCGGAATTAGGCAAATCATGAACAGCTCCCAACAGTTACTTCTCGAGACAAGAGATGCCGCAGCACAACTGAGAACAGGAATACATATGGTGCTTATCTCTTGCATTTCTCCCTTTCCTCCATCTCTCTACGTCTTTGTATCATGCAATGGCTGCACCAAAATATTCTTAAACCAGATGACTTTGGAATGTTAACTTGAATGACTTCATCTTAAAGTATATTTATATATACTTGTTACATACTTTTTGACCTTGATGCCTTTTATATATTTTCCAATTCTAAAATATGACTCCCTTATTTTTTATACGTTTACTATGTTGTATCTTAATGAAACGTGTATATTGATATATGAATCACACTTGGTTCAATTGGCAATTGTTAGCATGTTGCAGAGATACCGTATGAGAACCAGCTAGTGATGGATGTTCACAAAGTAAATCATGGAACTGTTACTTACTTGGAAAAGATCGACTTTCTTCAAAAGAATCTGTTAGCAGCTCACTCGGTTTGGGTTGATGATAATGAGGTAAAAAAAATTTTCAATCTCTAAAATGTATTCAGCTACATCGAATTTTGAATTTACAGAAATTCCAAAGTGACAAATATTTTGGAATATATAGAGTATGATTTTTATTCACATTATGCTTCGCTTCTTTTCTGAGTTCTAGTGCATTGCTATGGAATAGAAAACGAGGAGTGCTAGGAGGTCAGCACTTTTGTTAAATTCTGTCCAGCACTTAACCATCAAAAGAAAATTGAATGATTCTACACCATTAGATGCAATCTCACACCATTAAAAACATCATTGATGGCTAATTGATGGCTAAAAACCACAAAATCTGCTGGCCCCTAGACTTTCTCATAGAAAACTCTAGAGGTGCAGGGGCAAGGAGTGAGAACTACTTCCTATATGCGTTGGTGAATTTTCAAAGTTTTACCAACATAAATAAAATAGGCCTAAAAAAAAGGCAGAAACTAACTTATAAAGTGCAAAATAAAAAGTACTTTGAAGTTTGTAATTCTTTATTCGAAATATAAATCAATTATGAGTTATTGTCAGTAATTATTATTGCATTACATTTTCAGATATCTCTTTTTTCAAGAGCAGGGGTTAAAGTGTCTCATTGTCCTGCTTCTGCAATGCGCATGCTTGGATTTGCACCTGTAAGGGAGATGCTTGGTGCTGGCATTTGTGTCTCTTTAGGGACTGATGGAGCTCCATCAAATAACCGCATGAGCATTGGTCCTTCTTTACTAAACCTTAAATCCTTTATGTTTCTTATGATTTGAAGAATTTTTCATTTCAATATACTATGTTCTCACAGTGGAAATTTTCATGCATAAATTATATTTTCAGTTGATGAAATGTACCTGGCTTCTCTTATTAACAAAGGGCGGGAAGTTTATACTAATGGGAATACAGATCCAACAGCATTGCCTGCTGAAACTATTCTTAGGATGGCAACGGCCAACGGCGCAAAGTCGGTCTTATGGGATGATGAAATAGGCTCTCTTGCGGTTGGAAAGAAGGTTGGTACCGGTTTAGATTATTTGTGTTTCTTCTTGTAATTATTTTTAGTTTTCTTTTATGAATATTTATTCATCTAGGAACTAGGATTGAGTACAAGAATAGACAGAGTATCTCATTCTGTGCCAAATCAGGCTTTATAGTTTATATGCATGGTGTACAAACTAAAAAGCAGGATAGATCATCATATTGTATTGTACTGTGCAGAAAGTACAATTGAATAATGAAAGGCTTAATAATTGTTGATAATTAAGATATTTCATTTTCTAAGCTCGAAAAATATATTTATTGTCTGTCTATGCAGGAAGAACTCTGTTAATAACAGTATATTGCATATAGAACATTGTTTTTCATACTGCTATTAACACAAGCTGCTTGCTATTTGGCACTTTGGCAGGCTGACATTGTTGTTGTCAATCCTTGGTCTTGGCCTATGGTTCCTGTTCATGACTGGTACGAATAAGCGGTTACTTGATTGGTAAACATAAAGATGCATTAGAAAAGAAACGCAACTAAAGAGAAGGAACTTTCAATTTCATTCAACACAATTACAATACAATGCTAAACATTAACATTACTATATTTATATTATTCTTAATAACAACTAACTAGGCTCATATTATAATCTCCCATCATGCCATCCCAAATTTTCTTTTAACTTGAGGTTCAAGAAATATATGCAGGGTTTCCAACATAGTGTATTGCATGCGGACAGAAAACGTGGTTTCTGTCATGTGCAATGGATTATGGATAATGAAGGACAAGAAGATTATGAATGTCGACGAGGTATGTCCGCTGAAGCATCTTCCTTTGCACTCTCATTTTCAGGAAGGAAACATTCATTCCTCAACGTGATGTTAAGTTTTTATAAGCAAAGCAATTTGACTTTTGTTGCACATGACAGGAAGAGGTAATTTTGAATGCAAAAGAGGCTTCTGCTGAACTTGTGAAGAGGGCAGGCATCACATTACCAACAAGAATGAATGTCATCTGAGCTTCGTTAAAAAAATTGTCGTTTGCCAATAAATTATTATATGTACAAGATAGAATGAAATCGACTAATTTAAATTGGTTACTTTATATTGTTATAGTTGGTTATGTAGTTAATTGTGCAAGAATGAATTTGGTAGCAGTGTCTTTAAGGATTTCAGTTTACCGTGGGTATTGAAAACAATTTAAACGGTGGATATCCTAGTCGGTCTATTAAAAACTTGTCATGATCTGCATATGAAAATAATAATAATAAAAAAAGAATTATGTACGTACGTGTTGAATAATTGAAGAGCACTAAATATAAATATATAATGGCTTCATTCAACACGTATCCCAAATCCCAAATAAAGAAGAAACTCTGTATGAAAGGAATCCATGCCGATATCCGAAATCTTGTAGAAGATAAGATTTAGTTGTCTTTCAACTTCGGCAGTCAACGCTGTGTGAAATGATAATTGACTCTTCTAACATCATTTCAGAGACTCAGACGTGTCAACGCCTCCAACCTTTCTCTCAGGGTCCTTCTTCTTCCGTATTCTCCGTAGAGAGTGGAAACGATTGTTTTCTCTTCCCGGGTGAAAAAAAATAGAATTCGTCTGCCGAACGAATAGAGTATTTATACA
>NC_029792.2:117250363-117252549 GCF_000816755.2 Arachis ipaensis
TTATTTATCTTGTTTGTTTTCAACAAAAAAAATATATCAATATATTCGTATTATCGTCTATATGCACAAAACTAAGCTAATAATAAAGATTGATATATAGTACAAGTAAAATTGACGAGAGACTGTTATATCTGATAGAAAAATATTGAAAATTAATCTATATATTAATTTTTTTAGAAATTAAAATGTCTGTTTTTAAAATTTTTAAAAACTAATTTAAATCATTATTCTATCAAAAAAATAAATTGAGAACTAATTTATTTATTGAAATGCCCGGCGGACCGGCCCGCCCCGCCCCGCCAATTTGGCGGTGCGGGTTTGGCGTTTTTTTTAATTTGGGCGGGCTCCAAATCCTAGCCCGACCCGCCTTTTTAGCGGGTTTAGCGGATCGGCCCGACGGGCTCGACCCGTTTTGCCACCCCCTAATTGTTATATATGTTGATCTTTGAATTCAATGATCTTTTGCACGCAAGCCTTGGTTTAATGGTTATCAACTATGCCTTGTAACAAGTGTACTTGGGTTTAAAATTCAGCTACGTTAAGTGGTGGATAAAGCTTTTAAGTTGTGTGTGTGTGAGTATAATATGTGTAAGTGTATAATGTTTAAAATGAGAGGTTATTCAATTCATTGAATAATACAAAAAAGAATTCAATGATCTTTTGACCAATAAATTATTAAACGGAAGTTTTGACAACCGTTTTTAGAAAATTTTTCATAGAGAAGAGAGATTTTCTTCTTCAAAATTGATATACATTTTTCTACATATATCATGTTAGATATCGCTAGCAAATTTGAGTAGTCAGTCTCCTTTATGTCCTAAAATAAGTGTAATAATTCGTGGTGTGATAAATTTAAAAGAGTTTCGCTAGAGAGATAATAGACTATTTAATTACAAAATGAACATTTTTATATTATCTAGAATAATTATTTGAGTACTAGGAATAATAAATATCTTCCTAAAAGTTTAAATTGATTTTTGGGTTTATCAATGATCGAACTCTTGACCTTTCGGATCTAGAAGTCTAATACCATGTCATGATACTACTCATTTTAAAAACTTCAGCTAATAGAAAAAGGTAACAGTAATGGTTATATCTCTAATACTCCCTAAACTTCCATTGTACATATTGTATAAATATTTCATTGGCTCCTCATACTTTTCCAATTTAAAATTATAATTTGAAGTTGTTTTGTTAAAATTAATTTGAATTATAATTATTTGATTAATAAAAAAAATAACATATTAATTTGGTATTAATTAAGTGTATCAATTTTAATGTAGTTATTAATTGTTTTTATTAATCTACTTTAATGGTGAGTACGGACGGCGCGACGGTTGGACGGTGATGACGAGCATGTGACGGCGCGACGGGTTTGTTTATGTCGTTGAGTAGTCGCTAGATATGTTCATTTATTTGGGTTTAGGATTGTTTGTTGACTTAGTTGTAACATGTAACACTTAGACCCCAATTATAATGAGTTTCATGATCCTAATAAGGAGGAAGACGAGAATTACTAGGTAAATTTATGAAAGTAGGTGAGGTAGTTAAATGGGTGAATTAGGAAGTTCTTTGCTGTGATTGTCTTTGGAATTGGATTAAATGGGTTGTGCGTGTGTTTGTATTTGTAATATCTATTTAGTTTAATTTTTATTTTTATTATATGTTATAGTTATTTTTAAAATATTTATTTAATACACCATGTGCTAATACTAAGAGTATTTTTTTAAAAAGGTATATACGTAAAAATAGATATAATATGATTACAGATATAACATAAGCAAATATAATAAATAAATGGTTAAACCAATATGTTTACCAATACATTTGTTAAGTTTTACAAATCGGAGAATAAATATGTATTCGGTTGCTTAATAATTACGTAGATAATTGAGTAATTGTGTTACAAATTGATACTACAGCGTGTATCTTATTTTTTTTCTCATTTCTAAATAAAAAATGGGAATTAAGAGAAATAAGTAGTAATATATCATAAAAAAGATAAAAGATAGATTTTGTATATGAATAAATAATTGTTACAAAACAAAATCTCGTTGTGAAATATTAAAATTTCACATATTGCTAATCATGAAGATCAACCTCAATGTAAAGGCCACTTCTCCCTGATTTTGACTATGATATAAGCTCTCCTTTTCTAGTCAAGAGTCCAATAACATCTAATTAAA
>NC_029792.2:117255368-117264061 GCF_000816755.2 Arachis ipaensis
GCCCAGACCACCCGCTAGCACGATATTGTCCGCTTTGGCACACAAGGCCTCACGGTTTTGTCTTTGACGATAGGGATGCTAGCCGAAGCCCCCCACACTCACTCGTCAAAACGCGTCATGCTAGGGAGAGGTGTCCACACCCTTATAAGGCATGCTTCGTTCCTCTCTCCAACCGATGTGGGCCTTACAATCCACCCCCTAAGGGAGCCCAGCGCCCTCGCTGGCACATCGATCCGGGCTCTGGCTCTGATACCATCTGTAACAGCCCAGACCACCCGCTAGCACGATATTGTCCGCTTTGGCATACAAAGCCTCACGGTTTTGTCTTTGACGATAGGGATGCTAGCCGAAGCCCCCCACACTCACTCGTCAAAACGCGTCATGCTAGGGAGAGGTGTCCACACCCTTATAAGGCATGCTTCGTTCCCCTCTCCAACCGATGTGGGCCTTACAAATAAGAAAATTGAAATTATTGTCAGAAATTTTACGATCATTGACTATATTTATTATACGTGACTCATTCTTAAAAGTTATTTTATACACGTGTATAGTTAGAAGATAAATTACGCTTGATTCCTCAATCACAAAATTTGAGAAGATATAGACCCTTCTCTTGATTAGTTCATTTTCAAACATCTTTGTTAAATAACTCTTGATTGAATAATGAATTTTATCACAATGTAAAATAAATTAAATATAAAAGATATTAACACTTATAAAACTATTAAAAATATTTATAAATTAGACCTAGTATCACTTGAAAGAATCATGAAAAATAATCAACTAACTTTACCATCTATTAGAACTATTTCTATGTAAGTCATCTTGCTTTTGTCAAATTTGGATGAGATTTTGCATAATCTTATAATTCTTGTCCTTATTTTTCAAATTTTTTTATCACATAATTTATCTTAGGTAAAACTATTAATAGAATAGTAACTAGTTAAACTTATTATCAAAATTTAAACACAACTAAAAATATTATTGGACCTGTAAAACTTTTAATAAATATTATTGTTGATTTATTCGTACTCAATCATTAATTATTTTATTATTTGTTTACAATAATTTTACATAGTTAATTAAAATAATTGTCATATCAAAATAATATTTATTATTTACAGTTTTTTTAACTTAATTATTTTTTTCTTAATTATACCGAGAGCAAATAAAAATAAAAATAAAAATAACTTAAAAACTGTAAAAAGAAAGAAATTTCATATTTAAAAATTAAAAAATAACATATTAAAAAAATAGTCATAATATATAAATTGAGCCAACAATTTAAATTTAACTTAATCTAAAATTAATTTAATTAAATACTAACATTAGAACTAAATTACTTAAATAATATTTAATCTATTCTAGTCTTTAGACACGTTAGATTAGAGCCATTCTCGTGACGACAATCAATTAAAACAATATCATAAGTTTAAACATTTAGATTTCGTGCAAGTTCATATCATCCCCTTGTTAAATAAGTTTCATCATTCGCTATTCATGCAATGCGACAAGGTATAGAATTACCACACCGAGAAATTAAATTGACCTTTATTCTCTTCAATGGCATTGCTGCAAAAGAAGGCCGATAATTTTTGAAAAAAATCACAATATGTTATAAAATTATTTTAATTACGACAAGCTTAAAATAAGAAAATTTGAATATATTACCAATCGTTGAAATTGTATCTTCGAGTTTGACACGAATTTACCAAAACTGAATTTCAATTGAGAAAATTCAATCTCATTATGTGCTCCACTTCAAAAATTTCCGGGTAGACGTAGAAAGCATGAAGGGGAAGGAACTTAAACTTGGTCTACAAAGTTCCGTAAAAACAATTCCTCAATAAAAAAATCAAGCTCCTCCCAAGAAAACTAACTTTATCCATATTCCATTAGGTTGGTCATAATATGTTAGTAGATCCAACCATTCTTCGATAAAATAGAGTTTACTACCCTTTCGTTGGACGCTTACATCCATGTAATTAGAATCCGAATCAGTAAATACAATTTGAGATGGTATTTGAATGTGATGCATTATAAACGATTGTGGCAAAAGATAATCACACTAGAACACTAGACGAAAAGAATAAGTTGGAGTAAGAACAATTATTAAATTATCAAAAGAATAATATAATAGAATGAGTATATAAAAAAAATTATAAATTGTACCTTAAAAGGATCAATTTCGATAAAAAACGAAAATACATTCTTATTTTCTGAATTAGTCAAGAAAGAATAATAAATTAAAAAAAATAAGTTGACTCTCAGATCTAGACTCACGAACAAAAAAATGATAATGCATTAAATATTAATTTTATATAATTATAATAAAAATATTTTTTTAAATTAGTATAATTGTAAGACCCAAAACTTTTGAAAAAAGGCCATCATGAACTAATTTCAAATTCAGTATTTCACTGTCTTGATGCGCAGCCATCACACACATGGTTTTCCCTCCTTCCATGAACGAAAGAAACAGAAGCAAGAAATGGAAAGGGAGACTGGGCCGCAAAAGAAGGGAAGAGGCGAGGAAGGAGATCGCGTCGGCGCGCTGGGCTGCACCGCTGCCGCTGCGCCTTGTTGTCGCGGCCTAACCGCGTTGCTATCGACCCGTGACGCTGCCGCCAGAACCGTGCGAAGGACAGAGGGGGAGAGAGAGAGAGAGTTTACGCCGGAGGAGAGAGGGAGCTCATGCCTCACCGCCGTCACCCATGGAGCCACGAGCTGCGCTGGTCGCCGCCGCTTCGCGTCGAGGAGGAAGGCCAAGACTGAGCGACGCTGGGAGAGAGGAAGACGCGAGCTGGAGGAGCAAGATGAGTCCTTCTGTCTCCGTTATTCTGGTCCCCTGAGAAAGGGAAGATGCTGCCTTTGTGCTTCACGCGTCGCCGACGAGCACGGAGAAGAGTAGCTGTGTCCGCGTCACTGTCGTTTGGGGGGCTGAGCTTGGCCACCGTTGTACCGCCCTGCTTCACCGTGGTTGAGCTCTACCACTCCCTGCCCTTTGGGCTTGTGATGTTGTTGCGGGAATCGCGACAGGAAGAGGAGCAGGCTGAGTCACTGTGATTTGGATCGCCAAGGAAGGTTCCTTGACTTCCAGGACCACTGCCGAAGCCTCGAGCCGAGCCTCTGCTGTCGGAGAACTCTTTTGGTAAGGGTTTTAATCGAGGTTTCTGCCTCTTTGGGTTTCAAGAAGGTTTTAATGCTGCGTGATTTTTATAGTTGATCCACCGGAGCTTCTGGCCGCCGCCGGAGCAGTTGCCGGGCCGGTTCGAAATCGCAGCTGCCCCATTGTGTTATTCGGTAAGAAATTATATTTAAAAAAACCTCGCGTTAGTATTCCGTTATGTTTGGTTAATGAATATGAGTTTTGATAACGTGGGGTCAAGTCCTGATTATTGTATGTTGCGATTAGTGTTGCTATGGTTATTGCGAACGTGACTGGGACCTAAGGTTTTGGTTGCTGTCAGTTCGGGTTGAGGCAGAAAGGACTCTGTGAGACGTTTGGGTTATGAAATTGCGTTTTGAGATAGGGGCGCTTTCCAAAAACTATATTTTTATATATTGGAATTATTACATATGGATACTGATGTGAGAGAAGGTATATTTGGTGATTGTATCGGCCTTATGTATGGTTTGATTTGCCTCGGTTGATTATGAATGTCTGTTGGTTGAATTGTTGTGTGGTTTTGTGAAACGAAATGCTTTGTTTCTTTGAAACTTTAAAAATGAGTTTATTCAGCTGATAATGATTTGATTATTGAAAAGGTTTCCTTGAAATATGGAATTGAGATAACTGTTGGATTTGGCTTGCCTTGAACTGATTTTGGATTTTGGACTGTTGAAAAGGATTTTGGAACGGTTTAGTTGGGACCCAAACCGGGTGGCAAAGTCCAAGTTTTAGGGGAGGTGCTGTCGAAATTTCTATAAAATCTGAGTCTTTATCGAAATGTTGTCTAGAAAATGATGAGTTAAATACTTCTACTATTTTATTTGAATTATCGAGAAAATGATGATTCATGCCTTCGAAATGAATTAGTAAAGAGGAAATTGTGATTGTCTTGCTTCTTAAGAAAGGCATTGTATCTCTTTCAGGAGAAAGTTATTTGGATGAAACTTGTGTTTTAAAGCTGTTTGAATGTGAAAATGGTTTATGCCTTTGAATTTGACTTGGGGGTTTCAATTAAAGAAGTTTCAATGACTTTGAAAGAACCTGACTGTCTATTGACAAGTTTCATTTTGAAATGTTTTGAGAAAGGTTTTAAGTACTCTTTGAATTCTGAATTTTTGCAAGACTAAAATAATTTTGAACAGTTGAAACGCCTTAGAATTTATCATGGGGTTAAAGTTGGTTTTGCCTAAGTAAAGGAAACGGCTTTGAAAGAAGTAAATGATTACGTGACTCGGTTTGGCTTAGACCATATTTTATTACTCAAATCGGAAAGCCAAGGTTTTAATGATTTTAAATGAATTTGGCGAAATGAGTTATATTAATTTCCCCTAAAGACTTGGGACTCTGCCGAGAAACTTTGTTATAAAATCCCATTGTTGGATGGATGATTTTGAATGTTTCAAAATGAATCTTTAACTTTCCATGGTTATGGAAGTTTTGAAAAGAGGATGCCGAGAGTGGCATGGTTTTAAAAGAGGAATTTACCTTGAGTAAAAGTGGCTTATGAGCCTGAGATGATTTGAGAAATGAGATCTTTAAAGCCAAGACTGAAAAGAGTTGAAACTTGATTTCAAAGTGAAATGATTTGGGAAAAAGTGATTTATGGCTTAAATGCCGATTTTATGAATTGATGATGTTGAATGTGGAAGTGTTGTTTTGTTGTGAGCCGGAATGGCTGTGTATGATTATAAATATTGGCTGGTTCTAGACTGAACCGTGAGCCGGATGACTGAGATGGATGTTGATCTATGGATGAGATTGAATGCATGTATATGTTGAATCATTGATAAATGTGAATGTTGCACTTCCACTATCGGAGATAAGAGTTTCCCTAGGAGAAAGCAGTGGCTAGCCACCACGTGCTCCAGGTTGAGACTCAAAGCTCTTTTGACCCTATGTCGTCAGGGTGGCCGGGCACTGTGAAAGCCCCGGATGAGCTCACCCCCATAAATATTCACCAGTGAGGGTGATGGATATGGATCATGATTATGATCAAGTTTATATTGAGTATAACTCGAGTTGGGGAGACACGACAGAGAGACAGTCCAATGGTTAGCTACCAGGACTTGTCGGGTTGGCTCTATAACCAACAGATAATATCATCAGCCACTAGGAACAGGCATGCATCATATGCATTTATGTGACATTGTTTGGGTGTAAATATTGTACTTGGTTTGCCTTTGTGACTATTTGAGATTTTCTGCTACTTGCGCTACTTGCTGTAACTGTTTGTTTGTACTTGAACCTCCTATCTGTGTTTGCAACTGGGACTCTGTTGGATTGTGGTGATTGGTTGTTGTTGGATTGTTTGGGCCTAGGGCCGTGGTTGAAATGAGATGGACCGATGGTTGGTTTTGGTTTTGTGTTTCTGATTTGGAATAGTATGAAAGGCTATTTTTGGTTTAGCATAGATAAACCTTTTGAAAGGCTTTCGAAATATTGTTTTAAATGAACAATTTTCTCTTTCAGAAAAAGATTTCAGATTTTCTCTTTTACTGTAAACCGTTATTTTGTAAAAGAGGCATAAGTCAGTTATTAATCACTGGTACGGTCTATCTTCACGTATCCTTGATGACATGTCACCATGTCATGTTTTTCTATGCTTTTTCATGCAAGAAATTGATAATTAGTGCTTAATTATTGCATTCTTTTGTGCTTAAATGGTATATTTCCTTGATCTTTTGATTTTATAAATTTTGCAGGAAATAAGTTGAAAAAGAAGCAAAATAGCACAAAATAAGCTTAAAAGAAGAAAAGAGGAATTTTGGGACACACTTTGAAGTTGGAGCACACTTTGAAGCCCTAGGCCACGCTTTTAAAAGCGTGGCCCATGAACATGAAGCCTGGGCCTTATTATCATGCATATGGTTATTAATGCTTATACATGCATGAAACTTAATTACTAATGCCAATGAAAATGAATGCATGCTACCTGGGCTTATTCACGTTAGTATTATGCCATATTCATTAAATGAAAGCATTGGCATTAGTAATTAATAAAGCAATGAAAGCATGCAAACTTTAATTTCTAATGCAATTAACGTTAATGCACTAAAACATTATTAAAGCCATACATTGCAAATAAGTGCTCTAATGTTAATGCATTAAGCTTTATTAAGGTAAATACAAGCATGCATGTAAGGTTGCAAAAATCTCACCCAGGGAAGCCAAAAAGCTTGCGCCAACGTTTGCCTCAAACTTTGAGTCAAACGTTGGCGCCATTTGAGTATGAAGAGGAGTTCCTGATTGAAGGTTCAATGTTAGCTTGACTAAACTAATCATCCACTAAAGTTGCTTGATCCATCAATCCCTGTGGGATCGACCTCACTCTAAGTGAGTTTTACTACTTGATGTGACCCGGTACACTTGCCGGTGAGATTTGTGTGTTTAGAATTCGCTTCCACAAAAAAAACACCATCAAGTTTTTGGCGCCGTTGCCGGGGATTGATTTAGATCAACAATGATTAAGTGGGTGAGAAGTCTAGATCAAGCATTTTCTTTATTTTTGTTCTCTGTTCCAAGTTGAAACCAAGGTGTTTGAGTTATTGCCTCACTAAGAAATTCATCTCTCAGATATGAATTTCAATTTTCCTTGGTGTTGTGTTTTACAAAATTCAAATGGAGTTCAACTCATCTTTTGATCAAACAAATTTTATGGGATATTACCCACCATCACCAATCTCTAATGGTGGCTGGGAATATCACCAAGAGAATACACATTCTGAGCACTCAAATTCATGGAGATTTGCTTCAGAGACACAAGATGAGCAAGAAAATCATATAGAATACCAACCACCACCACAAAATGATTCATATCATTATCCTCATGGTGTATGGAAGCATCACCAAAGAATGGAAGAGCATCCACCCTCACGTCCCAGTTTCTCATTTGAAAGTTCTTCATCACTTGATTATGCCTCAACACAAAGTTTCCTCCAAAATCCATACAAGTCATCCCATCAATCATACAACTCATTCCATACACAAAATCCCCATCCTGGAAAGAAACCATCCTCAAGAAGATGAATGGGCCCTTAGAGCAAACAAGGGGGAACTTAGAACCATCAAACAGTGAGGATGAAGACCAATTTGTGGGTGAGGAAGTGGAAAAACAAGAACCAAAGGTCCTTGTGTCAAGTGAAATTGTACTGAAGAATGAGGAACATGAGCCAAGGATTTTACATTCACAAGAACTAATTGAAGTGACAATAGAACACGAAGACTCCCTCCCAAAGGACTTGATAGAAAGTTGTGAAAAAGGAATGGAGGAGGACAATCAAGAGAAGTCACACTCAATTGAAGCAGAGAAGTGCATAGAGGAAGGGCTCATGGAACCACTAATTCAAGAGGCTCTGGATGAAAATAAAACTCCAACAATCACACAACCACCAAGACTTAGATTCAAGAAAGTGAAGGCAATTAACAAAAGCACCGAGAAGAAGATTGTGACCAAGCTACAAAGGACAATATTCATGAAGAAAAGAAGGTCAACTACAAGCAATCCTCCCCCTGATCCAGCAAGCAAGCTCAATCAAGCCATTAACAAAAGAAAGCCTGCTGAGGAGAGACCAAGACAGGGGGTAATAGCTGAATCTTCTCCTCCCTTGAGGTCATTCCTCTTAACAAACTGGAAGAAGAGGAAGAAAGTGAAGAACAACATGTCAAGCTAATGACACTAAAAGAGCACTTGTTGGGAGGTAACCCAACCGTAGGTAACATTTCTTATCCGCTTTGTTTTCTTTTTCTTTGCTTTGTTTAAATTCAATAAATTGGCATATGGTTACATTCTAAGTTTGGTGTTGCCTTGCAACAAATTATTTTCAATCTTTTTGGATGATTGCATCAAATCAAAAAAATGAAAGTGACACACCAAGATTCTAAGTTTGGTGTGCCACTTATTTTTCTATGCAAATCATTCAGCAACACCACTTGTTTGCATAATCATAATGTTCTTTGCATTGTTATCTTTCTTTTAGTTAGACAATTTTAGTTTTCTCTTTGTTTTTAGTTTTAAATGCTTTCTTTTATTTACTGTGTTTGTTAATACACTACCAAGAGAGCTTTAGCTTTATTCATGACAGATTCTTGGTGATTGTATTTAACATATAACAGTTTCTTTCGTTTAGTTTTATTTCAAATAAATTGACATGTGGTTGCATTCTAAGTTTGGTGTTGCTATGCAACAAAATTTGGTTCTAATCCTTACAAGATACTTACATCAATTCCAAGTGAAAGTGTCACACTAAGTTTGGTGTGCCACTTATCTTTTATGTAATGTATTGTACACACCTTCTTATCTATGCAATCAAAATGTCTCTGTCTCTTATGCCTTGTTTATTATCTTTAATTTTGCTTGCTTAGAACAGTATTACTAACTTTTCATTGTGTAAGACATTCATGATCCATCTTAGCCCCATAGCCATTGTTCTAATTGTTGCTTGAGGATGAGCAAGCATTCTGAGTTTGGCAAGGGAAGAAGGAAGAATAGAGGAAAAAGGACAACAATAATGAAGATGAACTA
>NC_029792.2:117264101-117276334 GCF_000816755.2 Arachis ipaensis
TTAATTGCATTGGATTTTATTTAATTGAAGTTTTCATCTAGGACATTTTGTGAAATCTTTTGAAAATCATGAAAACCTTGAAGAAGCGAATACAATTAAAGCAAGAAAAGAAAAAGGGAAAGAATGAGAAAGCTGAAGGCTCTGAGTACCAATGACAATTTATTTGTTAAGTACTTGTGGTGTTTATGTATCAAGCCAAATGCTTGAAAACAAAACACTTAGAAGTCAAGGTTAGGCTCAAAGTGCAAAAGCACTCCCTCAAAGCTCAAGGCTCTGAGCATCAATGATTAGAAAGTCAAGAAAAGAAAAGAAAAATGAGCTTAATGAAGTCCTCTAATTAAATGCTTGTGGTGCTTATGTATCAAGTGGTAATACTTGAAAACAAAGCATTTAGAATCGTAGCTTTGTTATCAACTCAAGGGGCAAAGCACCTAAAAGGAGAAGCTAATAAGAAAATCAAAAGCTTGTTTCAAGGAAAAATTATAAGAAAAAGATTTCATAAAGTGAGCTAGATAGAAGCATCAATCATGTACATTTCTTTTGTGATTGTAGCTTACATTGAAAACTAGCTTACCATGAACATTGAGTTGCTATTCTTCTTACCTTGGATTGTCAATTTTTAGTGCATGATTCTTTTCTTGCTTGGGGACAAGCAATGTTTAAGTTTGGTGTTGTGATGACATGTCACCATGTCATGTTTTTCTATGCTTTTTCATGTAAGAAATTGATAATTAGTGCTTAATTATTGCATTCTTTTGTGCTTAAATGGTATATTTCCTTGATCTTTTGATTTTATAAATTTTGTAGGAAATAAGTTGAAAAAGAAGCAAAATAGCACAAAATAAGCTTAAAAGAAGAAAAGAGGAATTTTGGGGCACACTTTGAAGTTGGAGCACACTTTGAAGCCCTAGGCCACGCTTTTAAAAGCGTGGCCCATGACCATGAAGCCTGGGCCTTATTATCATGCATTAATGTTCATGCATGCATTATCATGAATCAATAGCCAAAGCATGCATGCATATGATTATTAATGCTTATACATGCATGAAACTTAATTACTAATGCCAATGAAAATGAATGAATGCTACCTGGGCTTATTCACGTTAGTATTATGCCATATTCATTAAATGAAAGCATTGGCATTAGTAATTAATAAAGCAATGAAAGCATGCAAACTTTAATTTCTAATGCAATTAACGTTAATGCACTAAAACATTATTAAAGCCATACATTGCAAATAAGTGCTTTAATGTTAATGCATTAAGCTTTATTAAGGTAAATATAAGCATGCATGTAAGGTTGCAAAAATCTCACTCAGAGAAGCCAAAAAGTTTACGCCAGTGTTTGCCTCAAGCTTTGAGTCAAACGTTGGCGCCACAACAAGCACACCCAGGGAGAAAAAGCTTGCGCCAACATTTGCCTCAAACTTTGAGTCAAACGTTGGCGCCATTTGAGTATGAAGAGGAGTTCCTGATTGAAGGTTAAATGGAGCCACGTTGGCCAAGAAGCATGCAAGGGAGGATCCACGTTTGGCTCAAAGTTTGACCTCAAACTTTGGCTCAAACGTGGATGACAGCACGGGAGGCTAGCTGCTAAAAAAAGCTTGAGTCAAAGTTTGCCTCAAACTTTGACTCAAGCTTAAATGGTTCATGACCCGGTTCACAAGCGGATTTCTTCCCAAGTCCAAGAGCAACCATCCGGATCCATCTTCAACCCAATTCCACTCCAAAGCAAACAAAGTTGACATCACTTAAAGGCACAAGAAACAATTTGATTAGGAATTTTATTTTCTTTGTAATTTGCTTTCAATTTCACTTTCATTTGTCATGTTTGTAAAAGCCTATAAAAGGCATCATTTTCATTTTAGAAGGGGGCGCTATTGAGGGGTGAGCTCCATCAGAGAGCACTAGGGAGCATTAGGATTTGAGAGTTCCCTTTCTTAGTTTTCATTTTTGTTTTGAATCTTGGGTTGAGAATTGAAGAAATTCTGTTTCAATCTCACCTTGAGAATTCTCTCTGTTTACTCGTCTGCATAATTTCAAGAAATTGTGATTTGGATCTAAATTGTCTATACTGCTTTCATCTCTATTTTCTTCTACAATTATTCTCTGTTGGATCAAGGAAGGAATTGAGATCTAGACTTGGTCTCTAGTCTCATCCAACCCCTGAGATCTTCAACTTTCCTTTAGTTATTGCAATTGAGCTGCATTTCACTTTCTGTTTGGTTCCTCAATTCAATTTACATTAAAGCTTGCTGCAAATCTCATTTACATTTCCTGCAAAACTTTAAATTCCTCTGTAATTGCTCTGAATTTTGATTCACCGAAATTTTGCTTCTCTATTTACATTGCTCTCAGTTTACTTTCTAGCAATTTAAGCTTTCTGCAGTTGCTCTAAGTCTTGATCTATTGCTTTATTTAATTTCCAGCACCCACTCCCATTTACATTTCATGCTATTTACATTTCTTGTCATTTAAGATTTTGTCAATTTATATTTCTTGCTCTTTAAGTTTCTGTCCAATTTACTTTCTGCAATTTTAAATTTATTGTCATTTACTTTCTGTTGGCTACAATTTCACACAATTCACTTCAATGTTAGCTTGACTAAACTAATCACCCACTAAAGTTGCTTGATCCATCAATCCCTGTGGGATCGACCTCACTCTAAGTGAGTTTTACTACTTGATGCGACCTGGTACACTTGCCGGTGAGATTTGTGTGTTTGGAATTCGTTTCCACAAAAAAAAAACACCATCAATCCTATTACAGTAATTCCCAAAAACCCTCTACTGAGAACCCTTTCGAAGATGATGTTCTCACCCCCCTACATTTTTCCCCTTTCAGGATATGGATGCAGAAGTCACGAAAAGTTTATTTAATTGTTGTGGAAATGCTCTGTGTTGCTTTAGATTATTATTTATTGTACCCTCGCCTTCAACTTGATATATTTTGTCAGAGGGATAGGGATTGTATTGGTTAATGTCTGTAATATTATTTATATATATGTATGTATATATATGAATGTACTCTTTATGAGTTTCTGTAAGTTGTATGGTATGTATGGATGTACGTTGTATAGCGAAAATATTTTTGGGAATGATATTGCGGTTTAATGATTCGTTAAAATAAAAAAAGAATAAATGACCATTTGTATCCATAAAAGATGAAAACACTAACATATGTATCCATACTAAATCGAAACTAAACTTGTACCCATACAAGATGCTCTTTGTGTAACAAGAGTATCCTATCTTTGGAAGATTAGAGTGGCACGTAGGGTACTTTTGTCACACAAAAGATATTTTACGTGGATACAAGTTTAATTTCCATCTAATGTAAATACATATGTCAACGTTTTCATCTTTTATGAGTATAAATAGTCATTTATTCATAAAAAAAATTATAAACTTAATGAAACTAAAACAAACACTAATTATTAGTCAAAATAATAAATTTTGGCGGTCGAAAATTGTGAAGGGATAATTAATTTCAATTTACGGGTAGTAAAGATAATAGGTTCCTGCCTGCTCCCGCTGTTTTATCTCTTCCGAAAAGACGGCCACGCTATCTTCCTCTTCGCACTCACTCAATCCTTTTTCCTACCAACTCCCACACCCAACCGAATAGCCCACCGTTTTTCCTCTCTTTCTTTCCTCTTTCCTTCTACACACACAAAAAGGACGAATTCAATCTCCGCAGGGATGGAAAAAGGAAAAACCTGCACAAACTAATGTCAATCCTCAACTCCAACTTCATTTCCACCTTAAAAAAGCTGATCACAATTCCTTTAACCAAACCTACCACCAAACCTAACTAACACTACCCACAAGAAAACAAAATGGATGAAAAGCGCCGAACCGTCGCGTCCCTTGTATCGAAGCTAAGCTCCGTATCCGAACGAACCCGAATCGACGCGCTCATCGAGCTCCGTCAGATGTCGAAGCTCGACCCGGAAACCCGCCCCATAATTGCCGAAGCTGGCGCCATCCCTTTCCTCGCTGAAACACTCTACTCTTCCTCTCATCCTTCCCAAGAAAACGCCGCCGCCACGCTCTTAAACCTTTCCATCTCCGCAAAGGAACCGTTGGTTTCCACGCGCGGTGTCCTCGACGCCATAGCGCACGTGATCTCCCACCACAGCTCCTCCTCCTCCGCCTCCGCCGTCCAATCCGCCGCAGCCACAATCCACAGCCTCCTCGCCGCCACCGACGACTACCGCCCCTCTGTCGGCGCCAAGCGCGACATCGTCTACGCGCTTGTGGACGTCCTCCGGTGCCACGTGTCGTCCCCTCCGAGAACCATCAAAGACGCGCTGAAGGCGCTGTTCGGCATTGCGCTGTACCCTCCGAACCGCGCCACGATGGTGCATCTTGGAGTGATCCCCGCGCTTTTCGCCCTTGTGGTGAAGGACGGGCGCGTGGGGATCGTCGAGGACACCACCGCGGTGATCGCGCAAGTAGCCGGGTGCGAGGAGAGCGGTGAGGCCTTCCGGAAGGTCGCCGGGGTTGGGGTTCTCGCTGATCTCCTCGACCTGTCTACCGGCGCCAGTATGCGAAGCAAGGAGAATGCCGTCTCGGCGTTGCTGAATTTGGCGCGGTGCGGTGGCGAGAGCGTTGTGGCAGAGGTCAGGGAGGCGCTTACGGATATTGCGGCCAATGGGATCGATGATGTCGAGGATAATGGAAGCGCCAAGGGGAAGAACAAAGCAAAGTTGTTGAAGGTTTTGTTTGGTGATGATGATGTTAACGATGATAACAGTAGCAACAGCGTTTTGAGTTCGGGTGGAGGTTCGCAGTTTGATTCATTCTAGTTTCTTCGATCGACATTCTTCTCGAGTTTTGGGTACAGGAAGCCAATGGTTTTAAATTGCGGCTGCAATTGCAATGTGATTCCGACTTTTTAATGTGAGAGCAATTGCTTGATAATTGTTCGAAAATGGGGCTGATGTTAGAACTTGTTCTAGTTATCTGCAATTTAAAACCATGGATGGGATCATAGGAATGCGTTGCAATTGCATGATTCATTTTGTTCTTATGGTGGATTAAGACTCAGGTTTGGGGAATTAGTGTACAAAAAATAGGTGTTTATTTGTTCGAGTGTTGTATTGCTGTGATTCCATTGATTTTAATATGAGCAATATCATGCTATATTGTACATTATATGTTTCTAACGAGAAAGTTTGTCTTATGAGTATCAACTTTTAGATTGTTCTTTTATTTGTCTCGCATTATTCTTCTGTTGTGTCTTTGCACTACAGGCTACTCATTACATAAAACTGTAGTTCGATATTAATTGATTATATTATACAAGGATCTTCAGAGGTGAACTTATGCATATTAAGTGTGTCTATCTTTATACAATTTTTCTGAAAAAATAGAGCTGATTTAAAGCGCCAGTACATTGTTTATTGGTGCTTGAAACTAATGAAGATAGATTATAATTATCATATTATTGTTAAAGGACTACTCAAATATAATGATTAATGATTAATCAAGCCTCACCTCAAAGACTTGTTGTATACATACTCCCTTTCTGGTTACTCTTGACATTTTAGTCCAAGGAGGCTGTCTACTTTTTGTACCACTTGTTGTGAACTTCTGATATTGTTCTATGCACAGATAAGATATTCCTCATTTGCATGAAGTACACTTACCTCCCATGTATTGGGGTTGGGGTAAATTCACATCATGGTTCTTGAGATTTACGCAATTACCAGGAATGGTCATCGAAATCCAAATTTTTTTTAGAGTGGTCTTTCAGATAGAATTCCGGACACCATAGTGGTCATTTATGGTGCTGATTCAGCTGTCAGAGTACTAGTGTCGCCATTTTTTATCACGTTGGATAGTTCCAATGGCTGAGTGATGTGTATTCATTCCAATTTGGTCTCTCCCCCAATTTATAACCCTAATCCATTGTGCAGAGCGCTTCTTCTACATCTTCTTCTACAGTTCATAATCGTTAACAACCATTCCTGTGTTTTTCCTTCAATTTACAAGTTCATAATCGTTAACAAACATTCATCTACAGTTCTACACTACATTCTCAATTCAACAGTTATCTGATATGAACCCAAAAGTTATATTCATTCAACAAAATTTGAAATGCATACTTGTTATCCATGAACTGATTGAGCGGTTCCTGGAGATTCGAAGGGAAAGCTTCAGGAACCAAAGACAAACGCTTCTCATTCTCTACGCACCGCTTTTGCAAATTCTTAACGATATTGAGCTCCAATTCCTTGTCGTCGCGAATCGGAACCTGTTCTAAATTGGATCCAAAATTGAAATGAATTCACTTTATTTAGTCATTAGAATTGTACGTAATAAAAAATGGCTACATTAACATTTAAATAGCTGGTTGAGCATTGAAAATGACACGGAAATTACTATAGTGGCTAGAGTTTTATCTGAGAGAATATAGTAAGAAAATTTAGATATCTAAGAGAATATGGTAGGAGAATTTAGATCTCGATGTGTGAATCTTAGGGATCATTACAAAAATTTACTTGTTAGGTTTAACAATGAGTAATTTACTGATAGGGAAAACAAATATGATACTATTATTTATGCAAAATAAGGTTATATATAATTAGAGTGAATCAAGCTGAGTTGAGATAGACTAAATTTAAACTCCATTAACAAATAGTAGAGTTTATTTGAGAATCTTAAATTCAACTCACTAAAAATNTATCATTATTTTAAATTAAAAGTATGAAATTTATACTATATTATTAATATAAATAATTATAATAAATAATATATGAGTTAAGATTATCCAAATTTAAGTTTGATTCATGAGTTTAAATTTATTAAACTATAAATGAGTCGAACTTAAACTAATTTACGAGCCAAGTAACTTAGTATTCATATGTATTAAAATCTTGCTTGATTTAATACAAAAGAAATTATAGAAAAAATAAATGAACATAATATTTAAAACATTAATTTAAGGGTAAAAAACCTTAATAAGCCAAGTCAAGAATCATGTAACGTAAATACGCCAAAGCGAAAATTGTTTTAGCAATAAGCCAAATCATATTTTTATATAATTCGAACCATGCTGGTTCGAATTCCATTTCTACATAATTCGAACCAGCTTGGTTCGAATTATACACAAACACATGCATACACGTAATTCGAACCAGCTTGGTTCGAATTACACACAAACACACGCACACACATAATTCGAACCAGTTTGGTTCGAATTACACACAAACACACGCACACACTAATTCGAACCAACTTGGTTCGAATTACACACAGTAATTCATGGTATAATTCGAATTATGCTGTTAAAAAATTAATAATTTATTTAAAAAAATTTATTAAAAAAATTAATAATCACCAAGCTGGTTCGAATTAGTGTGTGCGTGTGTTTGTGTGTAATTCGAACCAAGCTGGTTCGAATTATGTGTGTGCGTGTGTAATTCGAACCAAGCTGGTTCGAATTACGTGTATGCATGTGTTTGTGTATAATTCGAACCAAGCTGGTTCGAATTATGTAGAAATGGAATTTATATAAAAATATGATTTGGCTTATTGCTGAAACGATTTTCGCTTTGGCGTATTTACGTTACATGATTCTTGACTTGGCTTATTAAGGTTTTTTACCCTTAATTTAAATATCTCAAATAGCCAATTTATAATTAAGGAAATTACTGAAGCATTAATTTCTTAAAAGTAAGTAACAAAAAAATAGAATAGTGAATAACAGAAAAAGGACTTAAAAAATGAATGATAATTCTATATTACTGAAGTGTAAAGGTAATCTAACCTTACACATATTTTATATATATACAAAAAAAAAAAGCAAGATCCACTAATAAAAAATAACATATTGTAATCTAAACACTAAAATTGACCAAAATTCTAACAAACTAACCAACTGCACTAATTAATTGAGTGTTATCATTAATAGCGTCCCTTAAATTAAGAGTAGGTTTCTGAATAATTCTCAGTTTGTACTTGAATTTGATGACAGAGGCTTTGTCAAGACATTTGCAACGTAGTCATTTCTTGGAATATGAACAACATGCACTTGCGTCTGCCTAATTAAGTCTTGGACAAATTGTATATCAATTTGAAAGTGCTTGATCTTTTCATGAAGAAGAGGATTTACAGTCAGAAGAACCGTACTGAGATTATCACAGAACACTACAGGAGATGTTGCCAATCCGCAACTCAACCAACAAATTTTTGAACCAAACAATCTCAACTCCACAATCAGCTAGACTCTTGAACTCTGCTTTAGTAGAAAATCTACTAATTGTACTTTATTTTCTGTAAGACCATGATAGAATATTAGTACCCAAAAACACACAGAAGTCAGAGACAGATCTCTGATCCTCAAGATCTGATGCCCAGTAAGCATTAGAAAAATCATAGAGCTCGAAATCTTGGCATTTATGAAAAACGAGGCCTTGATCCTTTGTACCCTGCAAATACCGAAGATCCTTTTCACTGCTTTCCAATGAACCAGTTTAGGAGCACGCATATATTGGCTCACTTTACAAACAGCAAAGGACAAATCAGGTCTAGTAATAGTGGCATCGTGAAGAGATCCAACCACAGATCTATACAGCTTGGGATCCTCAAAACCCTTGCTTGTGAGCTGCAAAGAGGACAATATGGAGGTTGGCATAGGACTAGCAAACTGCATTCCCACTTTTGAAAGAAGATCAATAACATACTTAGTTTGAAACAAGTACAATTTATCTGTAGTCCTCACCACTTCTATGCCTAAAAAATAGTTTAAATTCCCTAAATCCTTCAAAGAAAATATGTTGTGCAGTCTCTTAATCATATAATCAATTTCAATAGCATTATTTCCAGTGATAATGATATCATCAACATAATAAAGAATATAAATAACAGAATTAAAAGTGGTGCAAATAAATAATGACATATCAGACTTTGAATTAGAAAAACCAAAAGCTTGTAGAGTGGTACTTAATTTTAAAAACCACTCCCTTGGAGCCTGTTTAAGACCATAAAGAGATTTATTAAATCTACAAACCTTGTATTCAACATCTATTTCAAAATCCAAGGGCTGTGTCATATAGATTTCTTGATGCAAGTCTAAATTGAGAAAAGCATTATTGAAATCAAATTGTCGTATAACCCAATCTCTAGATAACACAATGTTAAGAACTAACCGAATAGTGGCTAGCCTAATCACTGGACTAAATACCTGTTCAAAATCAAAACCTTCATTTTGATAAAATCTTTGGGCCACCAAACGTGCTTTATACTTCTGAATCTGTCCATTTGGCATCCTTTTGATAGTAAACACCCAATGACAGCCTATAACTTTAGCATCCCTTGGTGGAGACACAAGTGTCTATGTATTGGTTCGAATAAATGCTTGATATTCATCTTGAATTGCTTGAAACCAATGAGGAATACTCAAGGCAGATTTAATATTCTGAGGCAATGCAGCATCTATGACTTGAGAGTTCAAGCAAGAAAATGTTGCTTTAAGTTGACGAATACCTACCTTGGACCTGGTGACCATGTGATGAGTATTTTTGGGGGGTAGAGTCAGGTTGTATAGTTGGTGTAGTGAACATAGCAGTATTGGTAGGATCTGATTGGGAACAGCTGGGGAGACATTGGTGACAGCATCTTCAGATTACAAGGAATGAGTGGAGTCATATTGCAAAACAGGATCAGGAGGCCTTAAAGCTACTGGTCTAGGAACAAAGTCATTAGTTGAAGTAGTAACAGGATGCAATAGAGACTCAGAATCCCCAAAGAATAACAAAGGCTATGGAAACATATTCTCATCAAATAGCACATTTATTGAAATATACACTTCACCAATTAGGAATAAGCACTTATATCCTCTATAGTTCTGAGCATAGCCTAAAAACACACATTGATGAGACCTATAGCTAAATTTATTTTTATTATAGGGCCTCAGGTTAGAATAGCATGAACTGCCAAAGACTTTTAAGAGAGTATAATTAGGTTAATGACCAAGAAGGACTTCAAAAGGTGACTTACTATCTAAGACAAGGTTGCCAGTCTGTTAATGAGGAAAGTAGCTGTCAAAACTACTTCATCCCAAAATATTAAAGGCATATGAGCAATGGAAAGCATGGCCAAAGTCATCTCAGTGAGATGGCGATATTTTTTCTCTGTCCTTCCATTCTGCTCATGAATATAAGGACAAGAGAATCTATGAACAATCCCACACTGTTGTAAAAAAGAAGAAAAAAAATTGGAGATATACTCCTTGCCATTATCAAATTGTAAACACTTAATATTGTGACCAGTTAATTTTTCAATGTAAGCTTTATATTGAAGAAAAGCATTAAAAACTTGAGATTTATTTACTAACAGATAAAGACATGTATATCTTGAGAATGCATCAATAAAAATCACATAATGTCGATATCCTAAATGAGAAATCATGGGGCTAGGTCCCCAAACATCAGAATAAACGAGTTGTAAAGGAGAATCATATGAAGTAAGTGAATCAGGAAAAAGTAATTTGTGCATTTTAACATAGGCACAGTCATTGCACAGCACATGTATAGAATCATTATTATTAGACAATTATAAAGAATTACACTGGTGAAAAATAGATTTAACAGTGTTGGTTATGGCATGTCCAAGTCACTTATGCCATAATTGAAAATTGGAAGAAGAAACAGAAAATAAAGCAGGTGAAAAAGATGATGTAAGTCTTGGAATAACAATATTGTGAAATTGGCAGAGACCTCTAATGTTAAGACCTTGTAGAAGAATTTTTTTGGTGTGCTTGCACTTCACAAATCAAAAATCATTATGAAATTCAAAAAATATTGCATTATCTTTTACAAATTTAGATACATTCACAAGATTCTTAGTAATATCAGGTGCAATTGCAATTTAAACCACCTCCTAGAATTAAGGGCATGCAAATAAGAATAACTAATATGCTTAATATGCATACCTACTCCATTATCTATATGAATCTGTCCAGAACCCGAATACTCAAAACACGAGAGCAAGTTAGACTAATGAGGAGTGATGTGATAGGAGGCCTCATCATTAGAAAACCACGCTGGATCAGAAATGGAGGATGGCACGGCCATATAGGCAGAGGAATTATGAAAAGATTATGGTGGTGGGGGTGGAGTTGCTGAATTTGATGAACATGAAGCAGAAAAGAAGGAGGCACTGGATTGTGAAAATGTGAGATCTGAAAAGGTGGAAGTTGTTCTTGATTAAATCTCTGGAAACAATATCAAGCGATATGACCTAAATGGCCACAAACTTAACATTGGGGGCAATTATTATTATGAAAGGAGGAAGGACTACCTCTGAAGAATCTTCCACCACGCCCCCTTCTACCCCCAACACCTCTACCAGCCGAGGATGATGAAGGAAATGCAGATTGGGTGAGATGTACTTGAGGAAGAAAAGACTCCAATTTACGAATTTTTCAAGCATATCATCATGAGACAGAATGAAGGTCTCAACCTCTTAGAGAGAATACAACTCTGATTTAGTAGAAATAGCAGTAATGAGGTTTTGGTAATCTTCATTGAGACCTTCTAAGAGAGGAATCAATATGTTCATCACTAGTTAAGAAAAAATCCAGAAAAGGTAAAGAATCAACAATTCTCTTGATTCGTAAGACATAATCCGTGGCAGTAAGACCTTGCTTCTTTGTAAGCTTCAGTTGGGATTTCAATTGCTTGACTTTGTATTGAATAGATTTAGAGAAATAATCCTCAATTCTAATCCAGATATCAGAAGTAAAAACACAACCTATCATTTTATTCTTGAAGGTTTCATCCATGGAAGCAAGAAGCTAAGAAATAATATTGTAATTTTCTTGCCTCCATCTTTTGTAATCCAGTGAAAGAATTTCAGCAGCACGATCATCTTCAGAAGCACACTGTGAAGGTATTCTATCAAGATGTAGATGATCTTCAAGAGCTTGCCCAAAAATTGTAGCCAAAGCCTGTTGTTGCAAAGTCTTATGATTATTTTTATTGAGTTTGTCACCTATGGGATGATTAAAGGATCGTAGAGTGAATGCTGAATTAGAAGATGAAGATGAGGTAAGTGAGAAATGTGAATTTGCAGCACTAGAAGCCATGGATTATGTACAAAAATGAGGCTCTTGATACCATAAAGAAATTACTGAAGCATTAATTTCTTGAAGGTAAGTAACAAAAAAAAATAGAATAGTGAATAACAAAAAAAAGGCTTAAAAAATGAATGATAATTCTGTGT
>NC_029792.2:117276539-117299218 GCF_000816755.2 Arachis ipaensis
GTTATCATTAATAATTATATAAATTAAATATCTAAAAAAAATTTAATATTTTAAATAGTTTATTAAATTATTTAGAAAAAAATTGCAATAAAATAATTATTATAGAAAGAAAAAGCCTTATTAATTGGTCCATATAAATTCACATGCTATTATTTATAATTAAAAGGAAGAAGGGACAAAAATACACCTGCAAGTTTACACGCTGAACACGACTACACTTGAATCATTTAATGAGTCACGTGTGTACAGTATTTATACATTCCGACAAACACATTCACTCTTCCGGCCATCGGCGTGTGGCCTCATTAGTTTGAGTGAACACGTGGGTGTCTTTACTCCTTGCTGGCAATGTTAGTTTGAGTGAAGTGTCCCCTTGGTGCCAACTCAGAATAACCCATTTAATTTAATGATTAAATTATTAAACAAAATTAATTAGAAACCCTCCATTAATTGAATTATGAAGCGTCAATGTCGTTTGTTGTTCAACGTAAGAGAGTTTGCACGTTGAGAGAGTTAGAGAGCCCTAGTAGAGAGGCAATGCCATTGCTCTGAAATTCTCGCTCGCTTGACCATTGGAGGAGTTCTTTGTTAACTTACTTGAAGAAGGCAACCCATACCACCATAGCAATGATCACGCACTGAAGTCAGCGACGATCAAAAGGTACTAACTTTTCTATTTTCGACTATACCGATTATGATCGAACATGCTATTAGATTTTTGTTTAGTTACTAGTTAGTGATTGTCCCAAAAAATGAGGATTTTCTGGGTTTAGTAGTGATTATGAGAGTTTTGTTTTTGTTGTAGATGTCAAGTCACATCACGCTCGTATATTCCCATAAGGGGAGGTTAGAGAGAAATTCAAAAGGAGTTTACAGTATACAGTGGTGGTCAAGTGTCCTTAATACCGAGAGTCAATGTGGATACGCTGAACCTTTTTTTCATGGAGGGGTTATTCAAGGATTTGGAATATATTCTTTGGAAGAATTTTTACTGGGGAAAGTCCAATACCGGGTGTGGTGTTGCTCTTAAGCTAGTTACTTAGGCTTGATAGGGATGTGGTGAACATGTATGAGGATGCAATTAAAAATGATGATAGGGTGATATATGTGTATTGGGAGCATACTGTAGACATTCCAACTGAGGTTGAGGTGGTTGACATAGATGCAGAAGAGGTGTTTACCTCCGAAACAAAACCATCTAATGTGAATGCAAATACTGTAAACAAATCACCTAGTGGAGGATGAAGAAGAGGACACAAAGGACTCTAACACCAGCCAGGATTCTGAGACCAAAAAAACTAACAAATGCAGTAGGCCAGCATTCATCCTAGACATCCTTAACTTCAACTAGAAGAACCAACCAAAGGGAAAGACAACCAAAAACCACACAATCTGATAGAGCCACTGGAGCTCAATCCCAGCCCAAACCAATCCCACCCACAGCCCAAGTCCAACCCAAACAAGTTAATCTAGCACCTGTGACCCAAGTCCAACACACACAAACCGATCCACCACTTGTGGCCCAAGCCCAAAACAGACAAATTGAACCACCAACACTGTTTGAGGATGGCACTCAACCACAATCTAAAGTTGCACAAAATGAGATCCCTACTTAGGAATCAAGAGGAAAGCAAAAGAACAGAAGAGCTTCTTACAAGAGGCCAGCTCCTAGTGGACAGATCTTTGTGCAAAGAGGTAAAGGCTGTTTTGTTTATGAATAGTCATAGTAGTGACATTAATCACTAATTTTCTGAACACGACAGAAATACCTAATTAAGAGGCAAAGTCACACTTTATACATAGTACCAGACACCAAAAAAGAAAAAAGTGTATGATTAAAGTTGACAATTGCTTATTTTGTCCCTAATTTGCATTACACAGGTTTACACTTTGGGTTGTTAATGGTTGATGTTACACAAATTACAATACGAAATTTACAAGAAAATAGAGCTTTTTTTTTTCATTTATTCAATACAAGTTTTAAAATGATTACACATGATCCTCATTTCTGAGCATATATCATAAAAATTCATAATGCACAAAATTCCAACCCCAAACAAAGGCCTATAACTATATTCTTAATACACTTTATTTTATCACTAATCTAATTAGCTGTCTTCTGCAATTTTTGTACATCTTCTTTTACCTTTGTTGCACCCTCTGTAAGTTCAATCATCTTCTGGTATAATTATTTTCATGGCCTTTCTTCAAATACAACCTCTATCCCCACATTTTTTTATTTTTCCTTCAATTTCGTCTAGCCAAACAAAATATTCACACTGATGTTCAGCACTCTGAAAATTTGACACAATAATCAGAAGGGGTGAAGAAGGAAAGAAATGGATGAAACCCTAACACTAGTAAGAAAAAGCAATGCAATTTTAAAACCTACCTCCCACAGAGAACATTACAGAAACAATCTGTCTGGATTTCAGTCTGTTCCAAACTTTAGTACCACAGCTTCAATTCTATGCAAACACTTACTATTGTTGTAGTCAAATTTCTTCTTATTCTTCTTGTTCCTCAATAACAAAGATCTGCCACCAACAGCGCTGCCACAATTTAGGGATAACGAGCTCGATTTTTCCTAGAATGAACCCATGTTTTTAATTATCCATTAGAGTTTTAACATAAAGCATCTTCTTTCTAAAAAGATAAAAGAGATGGAGGGTTTCTAATTAATTTTGTTTAATAATTTAATTATTAAAATAAATTGTTTATTCTGAGTTAGAAGCAAGGAGATACCTCACCCAAATTAACGTTGCCAACAAAGAGTAAAGACACCCACGTGTCCACTCAAACTAACGAGGGCACACGCCGATGGCTGTAAGGGTGAATATGTCCGCCAGAGTGTATAAATATTGTGAACGCGTGACTTATTAAATGATTCAAGTGTAGTCGTGTCCAGCGTGTGAATTTTCAGGTGTATTTTTTTTCCTTCTTCCTAATTAAAATTAAATAAAAAGTAAAGTGACAATTAGGTTCTTGAAGATTTCGACTTCGGACTAAATAGTCCGTACAGAAAAAAAAATACTAATTTGGTTCTCCAAGATAGCAAACGGTGGAGACATAATGTCCTTCTATTAATTCATCAACTAAAACTTAACAGTGATGTTTATATGTACTGTTAATTATTCTAACGTGTCTATCTATGAAAGATAGTCATATAGATAACAACTTTTGGAGTGAAACTTCACTTATTTTAATAGAATTTGTGATAAATAGAGAGCCGTTAATAAAGAATATATGAAAATACAAAAGATAATAAATATTTCACTGTCCAAAATTGCATCGTTTTCTTGCTCATGTGACAGTAACAAGACATATACCACTGTAAATAACAAAATATATGAACAATTCCGTTTCATTTCACACTATTCATTAATAAAATGATATACATATCCACTATTTATTATTTTAAATGATCTAATTAAAACTTTTTTTTAAAGACTAATTAATCTATGATCAACATCTTTAAAAATCTAATTATCACTTTACTCTTAAATAAATTGACTACTTTTTTTAGCTTACAGTATCCTGTAATCTATCGTTATAAATATAAACTCTTTTTAAAAATCTAACTTACTCAACCAATCCAAATTAATAAAATTGACGGCCTTTAATAGAGATTAATACTAAAGTGATAATTCAGACTCCAAAAATAATATAAATAAAAAATAAATTGGGCTGTGTTTGAATTGAATAATTTTACCACCAAATCCAGTCCAGATGTCTACTTGTCTTACTCTGACCCATTCCCTCTCTTATCCATCTCTCCCTAACTCCCTCTCTGAACCCCATTCTTCTCCATCATGGACGGATCTCCTCCGCTCCCAGGCTCAAGCCTCATCGTTCCACGAAGCCATCTCCACCTACACAGCCATGATCGCTGCCGGCGCTTCTCCCGACAACTTCGCCTTCCCTTCCGTCCTCAAGTCCGTCGCCGCCGTCGGCGACCTGGATCTTGGAAAACAGGTTCACGCCCATGTAGTTAAGTTCGGTTACGCCGGCGCCGTGCCCGTGGCCAACTCCCTCGTCAACATGTACGGAAAATGCGGCGACATCCACGATTCCCGCCAGGTGTTCGACAAAATCTCTGACAGGGACGATATCTCGTGGAACTCGATGATTGCCGCGGCGTGCCGGTTTGAGCTCTGGGAACTGTCCCTACAGCTCTTCCGCTCAATGCTGTCAGATTTCGTGGATCCCACGTCATTCACGCTCGTAAGCATTGCTCATGCGTGCTCCAACATTGATGATGGTTTGTGGTTTGGAAAGCAAGTGCATGCTTATGGTTTGAGGAATCATGGTTTGGGACCGTTCACTAATAATGCTTTGGTGACAATGTATGCCAAATTGGGAAGGGTTGATGATGCTAAAGCTTTGTTTGATGTGTTTGATAATAAGGACGTGGTTTCTTGGAACACAATTATAAGTGCACTGTCTCAGAATGATAGATTTTTAAAAGCTTTGTCATATTTAAGGCTTATGGTATGTAATGGTGTTAGGCCTGATGCGGTTACCTTGTCTAGTATTCTCCCTGCTTGCTCTCAATTGGAGATGTTGTGGGTTGGGAAGGAGTTGCATTGTTATGCAGTGAGGAGCGCGGATTTGATTGGGAATTCATTCGTTGCTTGTGCCTTGGTTGACATGTATTGCAACTGCAAGCAAGCTGAAATGGGTAGGAGAGTTTTTGATGGGGTGTTGAGGAGGACTTTGGCTGTGTGGAATGCTATGATTTCTGGTTATGTGAGGAATGAGTTCTACGAAGAGGCGTTAGAACTCTTCATTGAGATGCTTAGTGTATCAGAACTTTGTCCAAATACTACCACATTGTCTAGTGTTTTGCCTGCTTGTGTGCCTTGTAAAGGATTTTTGGATAAAGAAGGGATCCATGGCTACATAGTGAAAAGGGGACATGAGAAGGATAAGTATGTGCAGAATGCACTTATGGACATGTATTCCAGGATGGGAAAATTAGAAATTTCGAAGAGGATATTTAGCAGCATGGATAAAAGAGATATAGTGTCTTGGAACACAATAATCACTGGCTGCGTTGTCTGTGGTTTCCATGATGATGCGCTTAATCTTCTGCACGAAATGCAAAGTGGTCAAGGAGAAAATAGGAGTTACATATTGGGTGATTATGAGGATAATGGAAGCCTCCCTCTCAGGCCAAACTCGGTGACACTGATGACAGTGCTTCCCGGTTGCGCAGCTTTGGCTTCTCTAGGTAAAGGCAAGGAGATTCATGCTTATGCTATCAAACAATTGTTGGCAACAGATGTTGCAGTGGGAAGTGCGCTAGTTGACATGTATGCAAAATGTGGTTGCTTGAAGCTCTCTAGAATAGTCTTTGATCAAATGCCTATGAGGAATGTTATTACTTGGAATGCTCTTATCATGGCCTATGGAATGCATGGTAAAGGGAAAGAAGCTTTGGAGCTTTTCAGAAGAATGGAGGCAGAGGAAGACAACAATGGAGGAGTAAGCCCAAATGAGGTGACCTATATCTCCATTTTCGCAGCATGTAGTCACTCAGGGATGGTGGATGAAGGCCTTAGTTTATACCATACAATGAAAGTTAACCATGGAATTGAACCTACGGCTGACCATTATGCTTGTCTTGTAGACTTGCTTGGTCGTTCTGGTCAGGTGGAAGAGGCATATAAACTGATCAACAGAATGCCATCCAACATGAGTAAAGTTGATGCCTGGAGTAGCTTGCTCGGTGCATGTCGAATCCACCAGAATGTAGAAATTGGTGAAATTGCTGCCAAGCATCTACTTGACTTAGAGCCATATGTAGCTAGTCATTATGTTCTGTTGTCTAACATCTACTCTTCAGCTGGACTTTGGGATCAAGCAATAGATGTTAGGAAGAAAATGAAGGAAATGGGAGTGAGAAAAGAACCTGGTTGTAGTTGGATTGAGCATGGTGATGAGGTTCATAACTTTTTGGCTGGTGATTCTTCACACCCACAGAGTAGGGAACTCCATGAATATCTTGAAACACTGTCGGAAAGAATGAAGAAGGAGGGATATGTACCTGACACTTCATGTGTGCTTCACAATGTTGATGACGAAGAGAAAGAAACCATGCTCTGTGGGCACAGTGAGAGACTTGCAATAGCTTTTGGCCTTCTAAACACCCCCCATGGAACTACCGTTAGAGTTGCTAAAAACCTTAGAGTTTGCAATGACTGCCATGCTGCTACTAAATTCATATCAAAGCTTGTGGACAGGGAGATCATTCTAAGAGATGTAAGAAGGTTCCATCATTTCAAAAATGGAACTTGCTCTTGCGGTGATTATTGGTGAGATGTGTAAAGTGAAATATCTGGTTTCCTTACTTTCTCTTTCCTCTCAGCTCCCCTTTCCTAGAACATTGAAACCCCAGAGTTGAACAACAAAGCCTTATGTCAATAGATGGGGTTGGCCGCATGAGTTAAATGAGCCACTGCATGTTGCCATGAATCCTGTCTAAACCCAGCCTCATTCATGCTTAATTTTTTTCCAATCGGTTGAATCTTCCTAGCCACTAAGTTATCTCTCATATGATCTACTCACTTGACGGGTTTCTTTTTCTCTTCTCCCAACATGTCGAAATCACCTGTAAGATCTCTTTAGAACGGAATACTAGCTCGGTAGGAGTTCTATTGGGCGAGTCCTAAGGATACAAAATCGTTTTTTGAGGCATGGATTGATTGTGAAATGGGTAGTGTGGAGAACTAGGAGACTGAAAATATTTGAAAATGTTGATTATAAGTTAGAATATGTATGGAAGTCCCTTGTGTTACACTGTAATGACTAATGAATGGTCCATGGGATTAAATATGAAAAATAACCCACACTTGGGTGTTAGAAAAGTGGTACTGGATGATGTAGGTTTTGGAAAATAAATTCTAGTTATGTACCTCTTACATGCCGGATGAAGACCCTTGGTCGATTGGGCGTTATTATTATACATGGAATTGCATAATCCTTACATTTTCTTGTGATTTTATGGTTATAGACTCTTTCTTTGTGATTGATATCAGTGCACTTGAAACATCAATTCTGTTTATAATGGAAGAGAACATTTGTCAACTGCCTCAAGTGAATATAATTACCTCAAACCTGTTGCTGGTGACTTGGACAAAAAGGGGAAAAACAATTCAATTGGAACATGAACTTCTCAAGAACAGGTTCCTTCCAATTTGGTACAAAAGCTACAGGATCTAAATCTGTGCTTATCAAAGGAAAATGAGTGGAGGATTTACTGTATGTGGTGTGAGTTTGCATATTATTCCAATGGGTCAAATGCTATTAATCTTCTCCATATCTTTCGCTATGTTATGCCCTCTTTATTGGTAGAAAAAAAACAAAGATGGGAGACCTTGAGCAGAATCAATATCTTTGCTATTAACTATATTCAATTTTCAATTATATTCACCACAGTTTATTAGGCACTATGCTGTATGATCTCACATATGAACTCACAAATACTAACATTCCTGTGGATCACTAACCCCTAACCATAAGTTACTAACTAAACACATAATAAAATACGAAGCTCACATATCTAGTACGTCATAATCTGTCATCACAAAGAAGCAACATTTCTCACAGTTCAAAAGGTTGAGACAACACTTTTCACCATTTTGCCACAAATATTTGTCCATTTGCAGGTTTCAAAGAAGTTCAGAGCTTAACATTATGGTCAAAGACATTGTTACAATAGAGGTTTCGAAAACGAGATCTTAAAACAATTAACCCATAGAAAGTCAATGTACAACAGATAACTAAACTAATGACTGAATAATCTGGTTTGTATATCAGTATATGGTTCGATTATGATAAGGGTAGTGATCATACCCTGGGTCGAGCTACATGATCCGGATTAATCGAAGACAAGAACGATCGACCTCGCATAAAGGTTGGTCGACATCGACCTCTCCCTAAAGAACTCGGCCAACATCTCCACAGAGGCCCAAGCAGGCCCAAATAGAGGGACGCATCCCACTCTAAAGGCGGCGGGCCAAAAAGATAAGTGACCTCGCCCAAATATGAGATAAGATAACCAACTTATCTCAAAGAAAGGTCACTCAATACTACTATAAATATACTGGAGCACCCAAGTATAACTTACATTCTGATTCTACACAAAATCCTGCCTAAAGCACGTGCTAACTTAAGCATTAGAGTCTCTTGCAGGTACCACCACCCTCCGGTGATCAAGGATCAGCAGCACCACCAAATCCAACAAGTCGGACACGACTGCTCCGGTCACAACAGCATATCTCATCCGAGATCGACCTACAGTTTCAGGTAACCCTCGGAACATTGGCGCCGTTGTCGGAAAACCTGGAAGTCATCCTATCGTCATGGAGGACAACCTTGACAACGATCACAACTCTGGTCTGGAAGACAGAACGCCGCATAAGAATACGGATACCACACCGAAGGATACACCTCAAAACAAGGGTGACAAACAACTCCTGAATACAGAAATTTTGGAGGCCATCCGTGTGTAAGGTATCAGTAGCGTGTTGAGAAAGAGAGAATCACAGTGCAGTAAAGACAATGAGCTGTGTTAAGAGAGAGAAGAATAGAGAGAATGGTGAAGAGTGCATTGTTGATTTAGAAGAAGAAGAAACAGAATTACAAAAGGTATCTGGTTGTTGAGCTGAAGTGCATATATATACAGGGAGTGAAGGTGTGTGTGTGTGTGTGTGTGGTGTTTCAGCTCAAGTTGGTTAGGGAGGTTTGTAACTGATTTGGGATGAGCTGGCACAACTGCCTGAGGTGTAACTACTTTATAGTTACTGGAAGGTTCTGGAGGTGCACACTATACTAACATGCCCCTTCAAAACAAGGGCCTTCTAGGATCCTGCATAAAAAACTCTTAACAGGCTTCTGAACTTAAGGAAGGCTGCTGCTGACAGAGGTTTGGTCAAGGTGTCGGCCAGTTGATCATGAGCTGGAATGTGTTTGATAAAAATTTCCTTCCTCGAGACATAGTCCCGAACAAAAGACTAGTTAAGTGCAAAGTGTTTCGACTTGTTGTGCAGAATTGGATTGGCAGATAGGAGAACTGCGCTCTGGTTGTCACAGTACACCACAGGCTTGGCAGAGCAAGGAATTTTGATCTCAGTAAGCAGGTTTTGCAGCCAGACAATTTCAGTTACATCATCTGCTATTCCTCTGAACTCGGCATCTGTGCTGCTTTTAGAGACTGCTGTTTGCTTCCTGCTGGCCCAGGAAACTAGATTTGACCCAAAAGTAGATACCATAGCCATTAGTTGATTTGCGGTCGTTAATGTCACTGGCCCAATTGGAGTCACAGAATCCATAGATTCTGAGACTTGTAGATCCGCTGAATCTCAGACCATACTGCGTTGTGCCTGCTAGGTATCGAAGAATTCTTTTGACTGTCTTCCAATGAGATTCAAGAGGGTTATGGAGAAATTGTGCCACCTTATTCACTGAAAAGAAGATCTTAGGTCTTGTGATTGTGGCATACTGCAAGCCACTTACAATGGACCTGTATAAAGATGGATTGCTGAATGCACCATCTCCAAAGGCAGATAGCTTCAGTGATGAAGTCATGGGGTGGGCACAGGTTTTGCATTACCCATTTCAGCTCGTCTCAGGAGATCTCTGATGTACTTTGTCTGCTTCAGGGTGATTGAGCCATTTAGGGTCTTGGCTACTTCAATGCCAAGGAAGTAGTGTATCTCACCCAGCTCTTTTAGGGAGAAGGTGCTGTGAAGTTGATGAACAAGTTCCTTGATTTCCTGCTCCGAATTTCCAGTGACCAAGATATCGTCAACATACACCAGGATGTAAGTGGAGGAAGAGGAGGTGAATCTTGTGAACAAGGAGACATCGGACTGAGTGCTTGTGAAGACGAAGAGGAGATATCGTCAACATACCTTGAGGCCATAGAGGGACCTTTGAAGCTTGCAGACTTGATGAGGGTTTGAGGATGTGAAGCCTTCTGGTTGCTGCATGTACACGGTTTCATGGAGATCTCCATTGAGGAAGGCATTGTTGACGTCAAGCTGGAGAATTTTCCAGCCTTTGGTAAGAGCCACACTGAGCATAACCCGAATTAAGGCCGGTCTGACCACAGGACTGAAGATCTGATCGTAATCAACACCTTGTTTTTGATGGAAGCCCTTGGCTACAAGGTATGCCTTGTACTTCTGGACTGTCCCATCAGGGTTCTTCTTCACTCTGAAGACCCATCTGCAGCCAATAAGCTTTGATTGCAGAGGCGGGTCAACTAGCTGCCATGTGCAATTTTTCATTAGGGCCGAGTATTCCTCCTCCATGGCCTTCTTCCAGTCAGGGGTTGCTAGAGCCTCAGCAACTGACGATGGTGTGCTGCAGGTAGAGCCTGGATCAGTATTTACTTCGGCACTGAAGGCTTTTGGCTTGAATATTCCACACTTGCTTCTAGTCATCATGGGATGCCTATTTTGGGGAGCTACAGGCATAGCAGCATTGGAAGGTTGAATGATGGGACTAATGACAGTAGTTTCAACAGAGTGTAGATGTTGAGCACGCTCAGCAGATGCTGCATTGGGGAGCTGAGGTGCAGCAGTGGGTAAGGCATCGCTTGAAGGCTGGACACTTGAACCAAATGCAACCTGCAGGGAAATTCTTTCAACAGAATCTGCATGTACAACAGTGTCAGGAACAAGTGAAGAATTTAATGACATAGATACAGCATTGCTATTAGTGGGAGATGAATCATGGGTGTCTATGCAGTAAGGGTTAAAGATGTATGTGGTTGAAGGGATGGTGGTGGGCTGGTGAGGTTGGTTTGATTGGTTTTTATGGTTGAAAAGTGTTGGATAGGGAAATTCATGTTCGCAGAAGACAACATTCCTTGTGATGTATACTTTGCCTGAGGGAGACAAGCATTTGTAGCCCTTATGGTCACAGGAATACCCTAGAAAAATGCATTTTATAGAGTGGTAATTGAATTTATGCTTGTTGTAAGGTTTGATCCAAGGGTAACACAGGCAGCCAAAAGGTTTTAGGACAGTATAGTTGGGTGTGATGTTGAAGAACACTTCCAGTGGTGTTTTGAGGTTTAGGACTGGTGTGGGGAGTCTGTTGATTAGATAGGTTGAGGTGAGGACTGCCTCATCCCAAAAGGAAAGGGGTAGGGAAGTTTGGGAAAGAAGGGTGAGAGAGGTTTCTACTAGGTGCCTGTATTTTTTCTCAACTTACCCGTTTTGCTGATGAGTGTGAGGACAGGTAAGTCTGTGAGTTATTCCTTGGTTGGTGAGGTATTTTTTGAAGGAGTTGGATAGGTATTCGCCTCCATTATCTGTTTACAGAGCTTTCAATTTTTGGCCGGTCTTGGTTTCAATCATTGCTTTGTACTGAAGAAAGGCTTGAAAGGTTTGGCTCTTGGTTTTGAGAAGGTAAGTACAGGTATACCTGTTGTATGCATCAATGAAGCATGCATAGTATCTGAAGCTAGATCTGCTGGGATGAGGAGAGGGACTCCAGAGGTCAGTAAAGACTAATTCTAGTGGCTGGGAGTATTTGGTTTGAGAGGGAGGAAAGGGTAGCTGGTGTAGTTTGCTGTTGAGGCAGGGGTTACAGGAGTTGTTGGTGGTTTGGGTGAAGGGAACGTTTAGGCTTTTGAGGATGGCTTTGGTGATATGGTGAGAGGGGTGGCCAAGCCTTTGGTGCTAAAGGTCAAGGGATACCGTGGAGTTAGATTTTGGGGCTAAATCTGTTGGTGAGGTGTTACTAATTTTGGAAGGTCTTGTTGTGGGTAGTTGTTTGGTAAGAGGGTGTTGTGAATCATAATTAGTGTGATCTGGTTTTGGTGTGGCTGGTTGACTATGAGAGTGTTTCATGTCAAAATTAGTGTGCTCTTTGGTGGCAAAATTGGTTGTGGCATTTACAAGGAAGGCTGGAGGTTTGTTTTGAGTGGCTGAATGAGAAAGGAGAGGTAAAGTGGTAGTAGAGGTGTTGGAACTGTACAAGTGCAGAATTTTGTAAGGATTATCAAAAAAGGAATGCTCATGATTAGCCGCAGTAGTTTGAAAATTATTACAGGAATCATCAGTTGTACAACAAGGATCATAAAGTGTACTGCAGGAATTACTAATTGCACAACAAGAATTAGTAGTTGCAAAATTATCAACTTTATAGACATTGTCAATTGCACTATGCTTATTGCTAACAGTTTTGGTTTGCGAAATTACACAAGAATCACTGGCTGTAGAATCAATGCTACCAGCTTTGGAGTCAATAGATGCAGATTGGCCAAGGGATCTGCATAAGCTATTGCTCTCATTGCTATTTTTTTGTTCTTTATTATTGCTGCCTATGGCTCTTTTATTTTTGGCTTTGTTTTCTGTTCTTGCAATATTTGCACATGCTTTTTTTTTTTGCTCAGCATCAAGTAGTTGAGCTTTATTACAGTTCCACAGTGGTCTTGGTATTTGTATATCATCAAACTTATACAGACCATTGCTAAGCCTGCCCTGGAGCAGAGTTTTTCTGGTTTCCTGACATTTCACAGCACATAAATGGGGCCAAAATTCAAAGAACACTTTGTTGTCTAATGCAAAATTTGAAACACTAATTATGTTCTTAGAAATAGTGGGTATATGAAGCAAATTCTGAAGTTTAAAGAAGGTTTTTGACATAAAGGCATGCATGATTGATCTCCCAATGTTAGCAATACTCATATCTTTGCCATTACCTCCAAACACTTGCTCAGGACCTGTGTATTCAGAGCTGTTGATCATATTCATCTGATCGAATGTGATGTGATGGGAAGCTCCCGAGTCTGGGTACCATCCTTGGTCAACAGAGGTGTTGGTGGCTAGTAAGGCTTGAGGAGGGTTCTGATTGGTGTTAGTTGATTGTTGAGCTTGCTGGTGAAAGCCAAGATTTGGTGGTGGAGGACCAGTGTTGAAGGTCTACAGCTGTGGATTGTTGAAGTTCTGGTTGAACCGGTGAAAGCACTCCTAGACAGTGTGGCCGACTCTGCCGCACAGCTGGCATTGAGGTCTGTTTCCTTGCCACCATGACCTTCCTCCTCGAAAGCCTCTTCCTCTGCTCCTTCTGTCAGGTTTCTCTCTGCTATAATTGTTGTAGATCTGATAGGATTCCCCCGGTGAAGACTCGTTTCCAGCTCTGCTTGTGCTTGACTCCTTATGAGCCAGATTCGCGTGCACTAATGTTAGATCTGTCTTTCGAAACCTCTCATTTACCTCTTCTTGGGAGAGAAGCTGAGATTCAAACTTGCTAACCGTCATGTGATCAATTTTGGAGTTCACCATAGTTATGAAGGCGCTGAAGTCCTCATCCAAACCTTGCAGCGCTGCTTCAATGTGTTCCTCATTCAACAATGGTGCTCCAAGAGCAAATAGAGAGTTTGCAACCTTGTTGATCTTGGAGATGTATTCAACCGCAGAGGCACCTTGTTTCTTGATCATCTTTAACTGCGCTTTTAACATTCGAATCTTTGATTTTTGCCTAGCAGCAAAGTACTCCTCCAACGCTTCCCAGATCTCGTGTGCGTATCTAAATTCTACAACCTTGTTGACGAAGGGTTCGTTCATGGCAGAGAGCATCCAGGCTACCAAACATTCATCACGCTGTTCCCAATCTTCAAACTCAGGTGACACTTTTCTGGCAATCTTGTCTTGATCTGAATTGAACCTTCTTGGGATTGATAGAGCAGTAATGTGATTTTGAAGTTTGTTGGTCTTAACACACGCTAGTGCTTGTCTCTTCTAGGCTTTGAAGTTTTCTTCGTCCAACTTGATCGTTGCTGGAAAATTTGCTATAGACGCCATTGAAGCTGTTGGTTGCAACTCTGAAGCTCCAGTTTCTTGATTCTGTGAAGCAGAAGACGTTGAGTTTTCCATGGATCTGAACCGTAAAGCTCTGATACCATGTAAGGTATCAGTAGCATGTTGAGAAAGAGAGAATCACAGTGCAATAAAGACAATGAGCTGTGTTAAAAGAGAGAAGAATAGAGAGAATGTTGAAGAGTGCATTATTGATTTAGAAGAAGAAGAAACAGAATTACAAAAGGTATCTGGTTGTTGAGCTGAAGTGCATATATATACAGGGAGTGAAGGTGTGTGTGTGTGTGGTGTTTCAGCTCAAGTTGGTTAGGGAGGTTTGTAACTGATTTGGGATGAGCTGGCACAACTGCCTGAGGTGTAACTACTTTACAGTTACTGGAAGGTTCTGGAGGTGCACACTACACTAACACCGTGAACAACAGAATCTCCTTAAACAGCTAGAACAAGAAGCCGACCGGCAGCGGGAGGCTGAGCGAGATGAGAAACCAGAAGGCGTCGAGAGCTGGAAGATAAGCTCCTCAAACTCGAGGCCGACTTCAAAACAAAGGCTACTTGGTCCAATCGCGAAGATAGCCCCCGCAAGGACCAAGACCCATTCACAAAGGAAATCATGAAAGCTAAAGTTCCAAAAGACTTCAAAGCTCCTGAAATGACTCCCTACAATGGTACGTCCAACCCCAGTCATCATCTCAGTAACTTTAGAAGTCGGATGTATCTTACGGATGCCTCAGATGCAATTCGTTGTAAAGCCTTCCCGACTACCTTGACTAAAATAACAATAAAGTGGTTCGACAGCTTACCGCCAAGGTCGATTGCAAGCTTCGATGACCTTGCCAAGAAGTTCCTGGTTAGGTTCTCCATCCAGAAGGATAAAACCAAGCATGCTCCAAGCCTGCTGGGGATCAAACAAAGAGATCGGGAGAGCCTCCGCAGTTATATGGAAAGATTCAATAAAGCATGTCTTGACATACAGAATCTCCCCACAGAAGTAGCAATTATGGGACTTATCAATGGTATGCGAGAAGGACCCTTTAGCCACTCCATATCCAAAAAATACCCAACATCTCTGAATGAGGTACAAGAACGGGTGGAAAAATACATCAATATGGAGGAGAACTCTCGATTAGGAGAAACTTCAAAATCCGGATTCTCCTACCCACCTCGGGATAAGGATAAAGAGTCCAGAAAAAAAGAAGACCAACCTACTGAAAAACCTAGAAAGTACCACAACTACACCCCTTTTCGTGTGTCCCTTGTAGACGTTTACCAAGAGATATGCAACACTGAAAAGATCACACCGCCTCGCCCGATTAAACACAAAAGAAGAGAAAGTCGGACAGAGTATTGCGAATACCACCGAATCTACGGGCATCCTACCAATGCGTTCTTCGACCTAAAAAATGTTATAGAAAATTGGCACGAGAAGGGCGATTAGATCGATTCTTAGCCAACAGAGCAAATAAACCAAAAAAGAGAAGAAGGGATGAAGAGGTCGGATGAGCTGAACGTCCCCCTCACACCTTGAGAGACATATCCACATGATAAATGGTGGATTCATAGGAGGAGGGATCTCTAAGTCATCCCGCAAAAGACACCTTAAAGAAGTGTACTATGTCGGAGAAGGGGACAGGTCACCCGACCTCCCCACTATTACCTTCACTCAAGAAGACGCCACAGGCATCATCCTGGGACATGATGACCCCGTGGTCATTACCATCATACTAGCCAATGCCAATCTCCACCGAACATTGGTAGACCAAGGAAGCTCCGCAGATATCCTGTTCAAATCCGCCTTCGACAAGCTCGGCTTACAAGAGAAAGAGCACAGAGCATATCCAAATAGTTTGTTCGGGCTCGGAGATGCTCCAATCCAGCCACTTGGGTACATCCCAATGCATACAACATTTGGAAAAGGAACACGGTCTAGAACGTTGAGCATAGACTACATCATAGTCGATGTAAACTCAGCATACAACGCCCTTATAGGTCAGACAACGTTAAATCAGCTCGTCGCGGTGGTCTCCACTCCACACTTATGTATGAAGTTCCCAACTACAGAAGGGATCGCTACCATAAAGGGGGACCAAAAACTCGCGCGACACTGCTACAACGAAAGTCTAAACCTTAAAGGCGACCCCAGAGGAAAGGAAACTAATACTATAGAACTCGGGACAATCCGAGCTCAGGAGGAACTCCGCCCTCAACCAGAAGGTGAGACCGAAGTTCAAATCGGAGACATTCAAGACAAAACAACAAACATAGGGGCAAATCTACGAGGAGACCTAAAAGAGCTGCTAACAAAGCTCCTAAAGGATAATTTCGACCTCTTTGCATGGAAGGCCGTCGACGTGCCCGGTATTGATTCCGGACTAATGTGCCATAAGTTAGCCATATATCCTGGATCTCGGCCAGTGCAACAGAAGCGTAGGAAACTTGTCCCGGAGAGGTCGCAAGCCGTGGAGGAGCAAGTAAAAGCCCTGTTGGAGGCAGGGTTCATAAGGGAGGTAAAGTACCCATTATGGCTAGCCAATGTGGTATTGGTCAAGAAGTCAAATGGGAAGTGGCGGATGTGCACTGATTACACCGACCTCAACAAAGCTTGCCCAAAAGATCCCTACCCACTCCCGAACATAGACACACTAGTTGACGCTTCGTCAGGCTATCAGTACCTCTCCTTCATGGACGCTTACTCGGGACACAATCAAATTCCAATGTATCAACCCGGCCAGGAGAAAACATCATTCTTAACCCCAAAAGCAAACTACTGCTATATAGTCATGCCCTTCGGACTCAAGAACGCAGGGGCTACATACCAAAGACTGATGAACAAAGTCTTCGCCAATCACATTGGGAAGCTGATGAAAGTTTATGTCGTTGACATGTTGGTAAAGACACAAAGAGAGTTAACGTTGCTATCCGACCTCACTGAAGTGTTCGATACCATAAGAAAGCATGGGATGAGACTTAATCCCGCAAAATACACTTTTGCGGTAGAAGCTGGCAAATTCTTGGGCTTTATGCTCACCCAAAGAGGAATCGAAGCAAACCCAGATAAATGCCAGGCCATACTCAGCATGAAAAGTCCGACCTGTGTCAAAGAGGTCCAGCAGCTCAATGGAAGACTAGCAGCTCTGTCTAGGTTCCTAGCTGGATCAGCCTTAAAATCTCTCCCCTTCTATGCAACATTAAGGAAGGGAAAAAGGTTTGAGTAGACCCCAGAATACGAACAAGCCTTCCAAGATTTCAAGAAATTTCTGGGGCAACCACCCATCCTTACTCGACCTTGGGAAGGCGAAGAATTCATACTATACCTCGCCGTAGGAAGTCGGGCAATAGCTTCAGCACTAGTCAAAGAAGACGAAAGTAGGCAACAACCCATCTACTTCATCAGTAAGGCTCGGAACCCAAAATGCAAACAAGCCTTCCAAGATTTCAAGAAATTTCTGGGGCAACCACCCATCCTTACTCGACCTTGGGAAGGCGAAGAATTCATACTATACCTCGCCGTAGGAAGTCGGGCAATAGCTTCAGCACTAGTCAAAGAAGACGAAAGTAGGCAACAACCCATCTACTTCATCAGTAAGGCTCTACAAGGGGTTGAACTAAACTATCAAAAGATAGAAAAGTTTGCCTACGCCCTCATATTCACTTCTCGACGACTTCACCCATACTTCCAAGCTCACACCATCAGAATACGGACTAACCAGCCCATAAAAAGGTATTTTATAGAAAACAGATTTGGCTGGAAGAATCCTACAATGGGCAATCGAGTTATTAGAATTTGACCTCAAATATGAAGCTCGGACAACTATTAAGTCAGTTTCTGGCCGACTTCATCGTAGAATACACTGACACCCCTGGTATTCCCATAAAATGGAATCTCTACATGGACGGCTCATCGAATAAAATCGGGAGTGGCACAGGCGTAATTATAGAGAGTGACCAGGCAACCCAAATCGAGCTCTCATTAAAGTTCGAGTTCCCTGCCTCAAATAACCAAGCTGAGTATGAGGCACTACTGGCTGGTCTGAGGCTGGCTGATAGTTAAGAATTTATCGTCATTCTAGATTTTCACAAAATAGAATTTCGTCGTTGAAAGTATAGTGTAGGCCAACAATTAATTCCTAAATCAAATGTTTAAATCCAAATCAAATAACCGAGATCAAGAGTACATCAACCTCGGGTCGTTCTTCCTAGGACGTGATGCGTGAGCATCTTTCCTATCTTTTCCTAGTGAATTTGCATCTAAATTGTTGAGTTTAATAAAGAATTAATTATCTTTTAGCCAATATGGATGCTACTTTGAATCTTGTGCAATTCTGTTTATTTTAGGTAGTATTCAGTTGGATTTGATGGAGTTTCTGCAGAAGAAGAGATGAAGGCGAATGATGCTGTCAACCCTAACCTCTCTGCACTCAAACCTGAATAACTCGAGCTACAGAGGTCCAATGAATGTGATTTCAGTGGCGTTGGAAAGATAACTTCTATAGCTTTCCAAAGATATATAATAGTCCATACTTCTTCTCCGAACTCGCTGCCAAGGCTGCGCCTAACTTGAGATTTCTCAAGTTAGGCGCAAGACACAACAACAATACGCGAGATTGGTCCTGCCCACTTCAAGTTAGGCGCACTAAAGCCCAAGTTAGGCGCACTAAAACCCAAGTTAGGCGCAGCCTCACTCAACTAAACTCCAATTCATGCTGCCAAGCCCAAGTTTGGCGTGGATCCTAGTGAAGCCAAGTAGTCTCCATCCATCAATTGAAGATTTGCTGATTGCTATAATTAATTCTAATTTAAATTCAAATTTTAAAAATCGGAAAAGATATTATTTTAGTTTTAAAGATATATTTTAAATTAATTAGGATTAGATATAAATAGGGGGATACCACCTCAACATTATTCGATTCCAGACTTCCAATTCTTTACAAATTTACATTCCGTAATTCTAGTTTTCTACTCTGAATCATGAGCAACTAATCCTCCATTGTTAAGGTTAGGAGCTCTGTCTATTTGTATGGATTGATTTTATTGCTTTATCTATTTTAATTCATGTATGGATTTATAATTTAAGAATTATTTTCGCTCTTTATCTTATGAATTTGTGTGGAACGGAAGTATGACCCTCTTTCTATTTGAGTTCTTGTATAACTTGGAAAAGCTCTTTACTTGAACAACAGCTTGAAAACATATTCTCCTAAATTTTAATTATCTGGATTTAACGGGATACGTGACATATAGTCCTTCTATTTTTGGGTAATTAGAGTTTTTGTGGCATATAAATTGGAATTTGATCATGTAGCTTCTAATTGGAATTAATTGACCAAGGAATTGGCAGTTAATGAATTTTAGAGGAGACTAGAAAGGTCTAAGAAATTAGGGTCTAGTCACTAGTTTGCCATAAATTAAATCCTACATAATTAAAATAGTTAGTAAGAAAAGTTAATCCGAAAAAATAGATAACTCTGAAACCTTAACTGCTTTCTCAATATTTTACACCCAACTTATTCACCTGCCTGTCTTCAAACATCTAAATTTATTAATTAATGCTCTTTGAATATTCAAACACTATTTTATGTTTGTCTAACTAAGCCTATCAAACACTATTATTGTTTAATCCATCAATCCTCGTGGGATCGACCCTTACTCACGTAAGGTATTACTTGGTACGATCCGGTGCACTTGCCGGTTAGTATGTGGTTAGAAAATACCGCACCAGGATGCAATTGGAATGTTACGCTTTCGATTGTGAGGAAAAGGGGGGGGGGTTGGATTAAAGAACGAAAGATTAAAGAAACTAAGAAATCAATGAACTAAGGAATGATCAAAATTGGGAATTAATGCAAGTAAAAGGAAACAAGATCAAAACAGTGAAAATGCAATAAAGAGCCTTGACTTGGGAATGAGGATCCAAGGAATCCTATCATCGCCATAACCATAACTATGGTAATTCAAATGAGTCAATCTCGCCTAGTCAACCCCAACCATCGAGGAGTAAGTCAAGCAAGCATAATTGACCTTAATCCATAGGTCCTAACCAACTTACCAAACTAGTTGATAAAAGGCTAGCATCAATGGAAACAAGATTCAACTAACTACCCAAGAATTACCACTAAATGTCAGACATTATGACTCTAGTATCCTAAGAACTCAAACCACAAGCCAAGGTGTGAAAATCTACTCAAAACTTAAAGTTGGTATTTTCACAAACACCTTGTGTGCATAAACATAAAGCATGAAAAATTACAAAGTAAAATAGAAAACTATAACCAACTATCAACAAAACCAAATATAAACAAGCAATCAAACATAAAGGAAGCATGAAACATAAAATTCATTGATCAAAATTTCAAGAAACACAAAATTGCAAATATGAACAAGGTGACTTGAACCAAAAGAAAATGAAAGTAAATATGCTATAATTAAAGAAAAAATTAAGAGTACTTACAATAAGGATGAGCAAAATCAAATATCAAAGCTTCTATAAAATGCTACAATTGAAATTGATAAACTCTAACTAAAACCCTAAGAGAGCAATGTTACACTACTCCTACTCCTACTCCTAATTACTCTCTAAAACTATCTAAGTGAGCTCCCCCTTTGATGTGTGTTGATATGTCTTTAATATAGCACTCTAATTTAGCATTTCAGCCTTTCAAAATGGGCCAAAAGCCCCCAAAATACGCGCAGCACGTGTTTCATTAATGCAACTACGTGCAGAGACCTGTGCGTACGCACGGGTACTTGTGCGCACGCTCTCATGGAAATTCTTTCCAGTACGCACGCACGCTAGCTTGTGCGCCCGCACACATAGAAATACTCGTTTGTGCGCATGCATGCAGGGCTGTGCGCACGCACACTTCGCTGTGTGTGCTTTTCCTTGTTTTCTCCCTTGTACATGCTTCCTTCCATTTTTAGCCATCCATTCTTGCCTCTAAGGCCTGAAATCACTCACAAACCGTATCACGGCATCGAATGACATGAAAGTGGAATTAAATTTCTCATTTCAAGCATAAAATTGCATGTTTTCACATTTAGGCTCAAATTAAGGACAAAACACAAAAGTATGCTATTTTGGTGCTTAAGTGAGAGTTCCTGTGCTAGAATCCATCCAATTTGAGTCAAAGTATACCATCAAATATGGACTCATCACTGGCTAAGGAGGTGAGAGTTCAAAAACTTACTGTCTTCAGTGACTCACAGGTAATCACCTCGCAGATAGAAGGGAGCTATCAAGCTAAGAATCCCACCATGAAGAAATACTTGGACAAAACCAGAGAACAGATCGGACAATTCGAAGGATATGAGGTCTGACATATACCCCGGGAACAAAATACTCGAGTTGATGTACTTTCAAAATTAGCCAGCACCAAACCAGGGGACAATAATAGAAGTCTCATCCAAGAAACACTGCAAAGCCCATCGATTTCAGAGGAAGAGAAGATCCTAGCCATATCAGGACAGGATCAGGGATGTATGACTCCCATAATCAACTACCTCAAGTTTGAAACGCTCCCCACAAACAAAAAAGAGACGAAAAGGCTAGTACAAAAAGTACCGTACTACACCATAGTGAACGACATCTTATATAGGAGAGGGATTTCGGCACCCCTCCTAAAATGTGTCCCGACTTCCGCTACAAGAGAAGTCCTCGAGGAAGTTCACAGCGGCATGTGCGGCAACCACCTTGGGGCGCAAGCTCTTTCCAAAAAGGTACTCCGAGCTGATTTTTACTGGCCGACCTTGCAAAAGGAAGCGACAGAGTTTGTCAAGACATGTCCACCATGTCAAAAGCACGCCAACTTCCATATAGCCCCACCCGAAGAGCTCATTTGTGTTACAACACCCTAGCCATTCGCAAAATGGGGACTCGACCTACTCGGACCCTTCCCCCAGAGATCAGGGCAATTTAAGTTCCTCATTGTAGGCATAGACTACTTCACAAAATGGATTGAAGCAGAGCCATTGGCCACTGCCACCGCCCAAAGAAGTCGGAAATTTCTATATAGAAACATTATCGCAAGGTTTGGAGTTCCTCACTCCATCACCACAGATAATGGAACCCAGTTTACTGACACTGGTTTCAGGAACTTGGTAGCTGACCTGAAAATAAAGCATCAATTCACCTCTGTAGAACACCCACAGGCCAACAGACAGGCAGAAGTCGCCAACAAAGTCATATTGGCCGGGTTAAAGTGAAGGTTACAGGACGCCAAGGGAGCTTGGGCTGAAGAGCTCCCACAAGTCCTATGGGCATATCGAACAACACCACATTCCACCACTAGAGAATCACGCTTTCGACTTGCTTATGGAATAGAGGTAATAATTCCCGTGAAAATAGAAGAGGGATCTCCCAGAATGATCCTCTACAATAAAGATACCAACTCTCAAGCTCAAAGGGAAGAGCTCGACTTACTTCCAGAAGTCCGAGAAAGAGCTCGGATTAGAGAGGAAGCACTAAAGCATTAAATGGATTTAAGGTATAATCAGAAGGTAGTTGATGAGCGGATAATTTATACGCTTTTTGGCATTGTTTTTAGTATGTTTTTAGTAGGATCTAGTTACTTTTAGGGATGTTTTTAATAGATTTTGTGTTAAATTCACATTTCTGGACTTTACTATGAGTTTGTGTGTTTTTCTGTGATTTCAGGTATTTTCTGGCTGAAATTGAGGGACTTGAGCAGAAATCAGATTCAGAGGTTGAAAAAGGACTGCTGATGCTGTTGGATTCTGACCTCCCTGCACTCAAAGTGGATTTTCTGGAGCTACAGAACTCGAAATGGCGCGCTTCCAATTGCGTTAGAAAGTAGACATCCAGGGCTTTCCAGCAATATATAATATTCT
>NC_029792.2:117301589-117305459 GCF_000816755.2 Arachis ipaensis
TTGGGCACCGTTGCCGGGGATTGTTTGAGTTTTCGGCAAGCTTTTGGTCCGGTAACATCAGTGCCAGATTCCCTTTTGATCCGGCAACAGCACCAAGTTTTTGGCGCCGTTGCCGGGGATTGTTCGAGTTTGGACAACTGACGGTTCATCTTGTTGCTCAGATTAGGTAATTTTCTCTTTATTTTATTTTCAAAAATTTTTCAAAAACTTTTTCAAAAAAAAAAAATTTTAAAAATAAAAATGTTTTCAAAAATATATTTTCCTTTCAGAATTTTTAAGAATGAATTCTAGTGTTTCATGGAGCATGTTGAAGCCTGGTTGGCTGTAAAGCCATGTCTCAATCCTTATACCCAAGAGAAGAGCTTCTTTATCTTTCTTAGCCAATTGGCTGTTGAATGTAAGGAATGTCAGGCGTGTCATGTCTGAGTTACATACTAAAGCTTGGCTGGCTATTAAGCCATGCCTGACCCTTTGATTGGAGCTTTAGAGCATAAGATTCCTGGAATTCATATTAAAAATTTTGGAATCCTTATTTTTTCTTTTAAATTTTCGAAAAATATAAATAAAAATCCAAAAAAAATTAGAAAATCATAAAAATCAAAAATATTTTGTATTTCTTGTTTGAGTCTTGAGTCATGTTATAAGTTTGGTGTCACTTGCATATGCATCTTGCATTTTTTTGAAAATATCATGCATTCATAGTGTTCTTCATGATCTTCAAGTTGTTCTTGGTAAGTCTTCTTGTTTGATCTTGATGATTTTTTGTTTTGTGTCTTTTCATGTTTTTCATATGCATTCTGTTCTTCATGATCTTCAAGTTGTTCTTGGTAAGTCTTCTTGTTTGATCTTGATGATTTTTTGTTTTGTGTCTTTTATTGTTTTTCATATGCATTCTTGAATTCTTAGTGCGTAAGCATTAAAGAATTCTAAGTTTGGTGTCCTGCATGTTTTCTTTGCATTAAAAATTTTTCAAAAATATGTTCTTGATGTTCATCATGACATTCAAAGTGTTCTTGGTGTTCATCTTGACATTCATAGCATTCTTGCATGCATTCATTGTTTTGATCTAAAAATTTCATGCATTGCATATTTTTCATGTTTTTCATAAAAGTTTCAAAAAAAAAAAATATTATCTTTCCCTTTTTTCTCTCATCAAATTCAAAAATTTGAGTTGACTTTTTCAAAAAATTTTAAAATCAAGTTGTTTCTCATGAGTCAAATCAAATTTTCAATTTGAAAATCTTATCTTTTTCAAAATCTTTTTCAAAAATCAAATCTTTTTCAAAATTTTTAGTTATTTTCGAAAATTTCAAAAATATTTTTCAAAAAAATCTTTTTCTTATTTTTATATAAAATTTTTGAAAATAACTAATCAATTAATGTTTTGATTCAAAAATTTGAAGTTTGTTACTTGCTTGTTAAGAAAGATTCAAACTTTAAGTTCTAGAATCATATCTTGTGATTTCTTATGAATCAAGTCATTAATTGAGATTTTAAAAATCAAATCTTTTTCAAAAATATCTTCTTATCTTATCTTTTTCAAAAATATCTTCTTATCTTATCTTTTTCAAAAATATCTTTCCAAAATATCTTTTCTAACTTCCTAACTTCTTATCTTTTCAAAATTTGTTTCAACTAACTAACTAACTTTTTGTTTGTTTCTTAACTTTTTCAAAACTACCTAACTAACTCTCTCTCTCTAATTTTCGAAAATATCTTTCCCCTTTTTCAAAAATTTCTTTTTAATTAACTAATTATTTTTATTTTTATTTTTAATTTCAAAAAAAAAAATTTCGAAAAAAATACTAAACATTTTTCAAAAACTATTTTCAAAAATTACTAACTCTTTTTCAAAATAATTTTCAAAAATTATTCCTCTCCCATCTTATTCTATTTATTCATTCATATCCTAACATCTCATCTCACATTCCAATCCTCACAGTTGTGTTTCTTCCATTATATTACATTCCTTATCACCCCCTCTTTTTTTTCCACTCACACAGGGATCCCTATACTGTGGTATGAAGGATCTCCATTATTATTATTATTTTTCTGCACCTTCTTCTTTGTCATATGAGCAGGAGCAAGGATAAGAACATTCTTGTGGAAGCAGATCCAGAACCTGAAAGGACTCTGAAAAGAAAATTAAGAGAAGCTAAAATACAACAATCCAGAGAAAATCTTTCAGAAATTTTCGAACAGGCAGAGGAGATGGCAGCCGAAAATAATAATAATGTAAGGAAGATGCTTGGTGACTTTACTGCACCTAATTCCAATTTACATGGAAGAAGCATCTCCATTCCTGCCATTGGAGCAAACAACCATGAATGAAACAAGATCTTCCATTAGAAATCTGGAAGCACAAGTGGGCCAGCTGAGTAAAAGGATCACTGAAATCCCTCCTAGTACTCTCCCAAGCAATACAGAACAGAATCCAAAAGGAGAGTGCAAGGCCATTGACATAAGCGCCATGGCCGAACCTATAAGGAAAGACGCCCAAAATGGGCACCAACCTGGCGCTGAACGCCCAGAGTTGTGTGCAAGGGCATTTTGCATGCCTAAATTGGTGCAGGGATGTAATTGCCTTGACACCTCAAGATCTGTGGACCTCACAGGATCACCTCAGGATCTGTGGACCCCACAGGATTCCCACCTACTTCCACTCACTCTCTTCTCTCTTCTCAATCATCCTCCATTCCCAATAAACACTCTCCCCTAATTAACCCTTTACCACTCACATCCAAACACCCACTTTCTTTCAAAATTCAACATCTCTTTCCCACCCAATCCCACCCATGTGGCCGCATACACATCTCCCTCCATCTCCTCCATATCTTGTTCTTATTCTTCTACTCTTTCTTCTTTTGCTCGAGGGCGAGCAACATTCTAAATTTGGTGTGGTAAAAAGCATAGCTTTTTTGTTTTTTTTCCATAACCATTGATGGCACCTAAGGCCAGAGAAGCCTCTAGAAAGAAGAAAAGGGAAGACAAAAGCTTCCATCAAAGGTCTATAGCTCAGTGGTAGAACATTTGACTGCAAATCAAGAGATCCCTGAGATACCTCAGGGGATACATCTTCTTCCACACAATTATTGGAAGCAACTAAGGGTGGAACATCAAGAGCACTCCATCATCCTTCATGAAATCAGAGAAGATCTAAAAGCAATGAAGGAGGAGCAGCAAAGACAAGGAAGAGACATAGAAGAGCTCAAGGACATCATTAAGGTGGACTCATTCCTTGTTCTTACTTTCTCTGTTTTTCGTTTTCTATGTTATGTACTTATCTGTGTTTGTGTCTTCATTACATGATCATTAGCAGTAGTAACTATGTCTTAAAGTTATAAATGTCCTATGAATCCATCACCTCTCTTAAATAAAAACTGTTTTAATTTAAAAGAACAAGAAGTACATGAGTTTTGAATTTATCCTTGAGCTTAGCGTAATTATATTGATGTGGTGACAATGCTTCTTGTTTTCTGAATGTATGCTTGAACAGTGCATATGTCTTTTGAAGTTGTTGTTTAAGAATGTTAAATATGTTGGCTCTTGAAAGAATGATGACTAGGAGACATGTTATTTGATAATCTGAAAAATCATAAAAATGATTCTTGAAGCAAGAAAAAGCAGCAAAGAACAAAGCTTGCAGAAAAAAAAATAATAATAAATAGGCGAAAAAAAATAAAAATAAATAAAAATAAAGAAAAAGAAAAAGCAAGCAGAAAAAGCCAAAAGCTCTTAAAACCAAGAGGCAAGAGCAAAAAGCCAATAAAAAGGATCCCAAGACTTTGAGCATCAGTGGTTAGGAGGGCCTAAAAGGAATAAAATCCTGGTCTAAGCGGCTAAACCAAGCTGTCCCTAACCATGTGCTTG
>NC_029792.2:117305642-117318239 GCF_000816755.2 Arachis ipaensis
AGGATCCAAAACCAGAGTTGAACGCCCAAACTGGCACAGAAACTGGCGTTCAACTCCACAAATGGCCTCTACACGTGTAACACTCAAGCCCAAGCCCAAGCACGCACCAAGTGGACCCCGGAAGTGGATTTGTACATCAATTACTTACTCATGTAAACCCTAGTAGCTAGTTTATTATAAATAGGACCTCTTACTATTGTATTTGACATCTTTGGACGCCTGGTTCTTAGATCAGAGGGGTTGGCCTCTCGGCCATGCCTGGACCTTCACTTATGTATTTTCAACGGTAGAAAAAGGAGGGTGAATCCTATTCCAGCATGATCAAGAACCGACAGATGAATAGCCGTGCCGTGACAGGGTGCGTGAGCATATGATTCACTGAGAGGAGGGGATGTAGCCACTGACAACGTTGATGCCCTTGCATACAGCCAGCCATGGAAAGGAGTAAGACTGATTGGATGAAGATAACAGGAAAGCAGAGGTTCAGAGGAACGAAAAGCATCTCCATTCGCTTATCTGAAATTCCTGCCAATGAATCTACATAAGTATCTCTATCCCTTTTATTGTTTATTTTAATCTAATAAAGTATCATGTTTAAATCCGCCTGACTGAGATTTGCAAGGTGACCATAGCTTGCTTCAAGCCAACAATCTCTGTGGGATCGACCCTTACTCACGTAAGGTTTATTACTTGGACGACCCAGTACACTTGCTGGTTAGTTGAACGGAGTTGTGAATTCAAATGCCATTACCAGGGATTATTAAGATCCCAATTCATTACACCATGATCTCTTTGGGGTATTTTTGATTTCATACAAATACAAAGAGACTAACTTTGAGGATCACAATTTCGTCCACCAGTAGTCCAACGAAGCTTCACCACCAACAACCTCATTTTAATCCGAAATGATATCGGAGCAGGTCGATCAGGAGAAGGGAAGCTAGCAGCCAACTAGAAAGGATCATACCGAATTGTGAAAGTACTGGGGAAAGGTTACTACAAGGTGTCTGACCTCGAAGGGCGAGAGCTACCAAGGTCATGGCATGCCTGTAACCTAAGAAGGTACTATAACTAGAAAATAGTAAAGATCTTAGCTCAAGGCGCACTCTTTTTCCTAAAAAGGTTTTATAATGAGGCGTCAGGCCGAGATCTAAGAAGCTGCCCGACCTAGAAGGGTAAGCACTCTCATGTATATTCTTATTTATATTTTTACCTCATTATTATTTGAATGAAATTCTTCAATTCCCTAAAAAGTTTCCTACCAAGACGCATTACTCTAAGCTTATAAAACGTAAAATTCATCGCCCAATTAAAAGAGGTCAGCAAGGTGAAGCGATAGAAGCGAGATAACGCAAGAAGTTATAAAAAGTAACCCAGAAAAAGTGGCCTGACGAGGTCTAACTAAAATGGGATTACTAAAAATAACTTGAGAAGGCCCGAGAGAAGTCTGACCAGTGAAAGGATCACTAAAAAGGGACAAAAACACCTCGCAAAGGGTGAAGAAAGGTTAAAAAACCAAGGTCAGAAATGCTTCGCTGAAAGGTACAAGTCTTGCAAAAATGACACTACTTAAAAAGCAAAAGCACAAGTCAAAACGGCGCTAAAAAGTCATCTAAACAAACTATAAAGAAAAGGTTCCTCATCGGAACACTACCTAAAAAATTGTTGGAATATGACTAAAAAGCTCAACCCAACGTCAGCTAAGAAGAAGGCGCGACCCAAAGAGACAAGCTCGACCTCGAGAAAGGAATAAGTCAAACGCCAAAAAGGTTGACAACAACTTAAGGCTCCAAAGTGCTTAAGAGGGAACAACTCCGCTCAAAGAAGGCACGATCTCAAAAAAGGGCTACAAAAGTCGTTCGAAACTAAAAGGGTTCTATGTAAAGAACACTAAAAAGTTACCAGAGACTAAAAGCCCGGACCCCAAGCCGCAAGGATAACTTTGCCAAAGCAAAAGGTTGTTAACACAAACTCAAAAGCAAGGTGTGATCCAAAAGGACAAGGGTAAAAAACCTACACTACCACTCAAAAAGAGGTTAGACCGGGAAGTACCAAACCTCTAAAAAATCTGCAAGGATTGCAAGGATAAAAGAGCAATAAAGGAACAACCTCCAAACATCAAATAACTCGCCAAAGGTTGACATATCAGCAAAACACATCCTTCAGCATTAAAGACTCAAAGACTGCCTGAGAGGCAGCCCAAGAGTTTAAAGTGTTTGTTTTTTAAAATAAAAGCTGCTAAGAAGCAACTAAATGTCAAAGGTCAACCACAGAGACTTACAAAAAACTAAACAAGTTCAAAGTCCACAGGTCGGATTGTACCAATACACAAGAAAGCATAAACAACAAGTTATAAGGGATCTAAATTCTCCCCAGTAGCAACATCCTTAGCAGGAGGAGGAGGAGGTATGGTCGAGATTGGGGTGGCATTGACAACTCCATCTCGCCCGTTCAGAATCTCCACGTCAGGCTCGAGCCCAGGAGGCATCACCTCAGCAGAAGGATCTGAAGAGGCTGAAGCTGCAGAGGCCTTAGGAGGCGGCACAAGAGGAGGACCTTCATCTTCATCATCAGGGGCAGGGACGATCTTGCCTTCTTCCACCACATTATCTATACTGAATAAGGAGAGATCAGCCTCGGGAGCAATAACTCGGACCTAAGCCTTCAAGATCTCATACATCTCGGTCATACTACTTACCATATGTCCCTGAAGCTCGGCGTGATCATCTTGGGCAAATTGAAGCCTCTTTCTAGTTTCCAACAACTCGCCGTAGGTCTGAGTATAACTCTCCTTATACTTCTGGGCAGTCTCCTCGGCCAGGTTAGCAGCCGCCTCCGCCACAGTAGCACGCTCCTTCTCCTCCTTCTCCACATCAATCTCCAATTTAGCAACCTTGGCGTCCAGCTCATCCTTCAGACCGTTCACCCTATCAAATTCGGCCTTGGCCTCCTCCAGAAAGGACTTGGTGGCATGGACAGGGGATTCCCGAACAACCCGAGACAAGGCCGCACCAAGGTTGGCCATCTGAATACTGTTACTTGCAATAAAATTGAGATGATGGAGGATAGAAACATCATCCAAAGAAACTTTGCCATGAGGAGCTATCAACTCTGTAGCAAAACCAACGCCATCAAAATCTTTATTGTTCAGATCATAAGCCCCAACGGTCTTTTGCTTTTTGGGAGGAGGACCAGCAGCAGTAGGAGAGGAGGCAGCACCAGAAGATGTTTGCGGGGTCAGAATGATCTTCCTCAAACTTTGAGAGTCAGTTGTCGGCTTCTTAGGAGGCGACTGTGCAGAAGAACCCTCCCCGAATTCTTCTGTGACAAGTTCTGAGCTGCAACTGCCTTCTTGGCCTTCCGAAAAGACCTCATAGAGTCCAAAGATTTCACCATTTCTAAAAAAGAAGCCATGAAAAAAGTTACACAGTAGAATTTGAAAAGCTAAAACCACAAATAGCGAAAGGTAACCACTTCTATGAAGAAAGAGGTCGGACATTACCTAGTTCAGCACAGAGGAGGGAAGGATCTCCCAGAAACCTCTTTGTGTCAAGATGAGGAGGCTCCCCCCAGTTCTCCTCTAAAACACCAACAAAGCCCCGTTCAACCTCATCCAGACTCTCCCAACTATATTTAGTAGCTACTATATCTTTTTGCCAACATAAAGGGAAGGTCGGCTCATCATTCTCATCTAAAAAGAAAGGTCGGGCATTCTCGACAGCTTGGACCTTGAAGTAATAGTTCTTAAAATCCCAAAATGACTCATCATACATAGAAAATACCTTTTTTCCCTGGGTAGCTCGGAATGAAACCTAAGAACCCTTCTTCTTGGCTACTCCAGGTTTGGTCAATGCAAACAGGTAAAGGAAAAGAGGTTTGGTAGGTCGTACACCTAACTCCTGGCATAACAGTTGAAAGATCTTAATAAAGGCCCAAGAGTTCAGATGAAGCTGCGAAGGGGCCACGTTGCAAGTCCATAGAATGTCAGTCTCAAAAGCAGTAAAGGGGATGGTGATGTTCAGCAGACTAAATAAATAGTCATAGGCATAAAAGAACGGATGTTCTCACGGGGTCAAAGAAGGGAAACTAACTCTCTCCTCAGGATCGGGCGACAGCAGCTCATAGTTCTTTTCATCGTCCCTATTTCTAAAAATCCTATGGAATCTCCTAAGGCTCTCACGGTATTCCGGATCGGCCACAGTAACGCACATTAGGACTATAGAGTCCAGCCAGTCGGCCATGTCCACGGGGATCTTGCTAGACATCTCAACAATATTTTTTCGGGAAGACATACGACAACTACACCTACAGAAAAGGAAGATAACAAGGGTCACTACTAAACAACTCGAATGAAATTAACAAAGAAGGAATAGTGAATCAACATAGAGGCGGGGCAACAAAAAGGGCACCCCAGGGTCTACGGAAATAAGGAGTATTCAACAAAGCCCAGGGGCACCCTTTGGAGGCAATAACAGAAAGAGAACCCAGAAAGAAAAAGACGCAAAAATTGGAATTTGAACCCTAACCAGCTAAAACCTTTTTAAAACATGCAAGGAGCTCAAACCTAAGTACCAGCATTCCCTCATACATTCAGCAAAAAGAAAAAACTACTGATAGCAACAAGGCGCACATGGGAGCAATAGAGAAAATTGTAAAATCGATCTAAAGCAAAAAGACGCAGTCTTTTCGCGGAAAGAATCAAGCTTCTCAGGGCAAACTCAATAAAAATCAAAACTTTGCAAGCATATAACAGTAAAAGCAACTATCAAAGCGTAAGAAGGAAGAAGAATACCAACCTGCAACGAAGGAGGAACGAGCGCGATGAATGAACGAGCAAACGATACAAACAAACGACTGTGAAGGGAAAAGTAGAAAACTTGGAGGTAGAAAGATGGAAGAGCAAGAGCCGAAAAGGGGAAATCCTTTTCAGAAGTTTGAAGATGAAGCAAAATAAGAGGGAATAAGGGAAAAACATTTTTTCTTGGATTTCAAAAAAGAAGTTTTAAGGGGGAAAAGAAATGGCAAAGCAAAATGAAAGCTTAATCAAGAAGCATTAAAGGCACGTGCATGTTCCCAAGGAAGTAACCCCCCTCGAGGAATAAAGCACAGCAATAAAGGAGGCAAAATAGCAAAAAATTGCTTGGTATTTAAACTTAGAGTAAAATTCTCCAAACGAAAGTATAGATCGGACCCACATGCTCGAACATGACTCCCCTAAGGGATCGAGGCTGGAAAGCACGACCTCAAGGGAAGATCGAAGCTCGAGCAGGGGCACTGTTCATACCGTGAGTCGAGCTAAGCAAGCCGGGTTGGATGAAGACAAAAGCGACCGACCTCTTACAAAGGATGGTTGATACCGACCTCTTCCCAAAGAGCTCGGCCAAACTGCTATAAGGGCCTAAGTAGGCCCAAAACAGAAGATCGCAGCCTACTTAAAGGCGGCTGGCCAAAGATAAGGGGACCCACCCACAAAAGATAAGATAAGATAACTAACTTATCTCAAAGGGAGGTCACTCCACACTACTATAAATACACTGGAGCACCCTGGTATAACTCATACTCTGATTCTACACAAAATACCTGCTAAAAGCCCATGGTAACTTAAGCATCGGAGTCTCTTGCAGGTACTACCACCCTCCGGTGATCAAGGATCAGCAGCACCAACTCCAACAAGTCGGACACGACTGTTCCGGCTACCACAGCAGATCTCCTCCGAGATCGACCGTCAGTTTCAGGTAACCCTCGAAACACTTAGCCTTTCTGAATTAACTCTGGTAGTACTGTTCTCTTTGCTTCTGAATGACTTCTTCTATAGCAGGTTGTATGTGATCAACGCCATTGCCCGTGGTGATCCAATCTGATGAAGGGTGAAGCTCTAGCAGTTCATTCTCTTTGCGATCCTACTCAAAACGCCACAGACAAGGTCGAATATTCAAGATCAGAGAATGCTACTTCGTTGGGTTCTATCCTATACCACAGAGACCCTAATCTCCCCTGAAATTGGCTGAACTGGTGTCTCGAAAAATTCCCAACAAAGTGGTGGATTAGCCATCTGAGAGATGCATAATCAAGCTGGCAGTTCACACTTTCCAGCCACGTATTCACACGAACCCTAGTAGACACGGGTGTTTATCAGGCACGTTTGTCTTAGTATGATGAACAGAGCTAATTGTCACTGATCATCCTATTCATCATGTTGAAGAACGAGTATGCATCTTAGAAATAAATCAAACACGAATCGAAGAAGAAATAATAATACTTTTATTAATTCATAGCACTCAGCAGGGCTCCTCCCCTTAACCTAGGAGGTTTAGAAACTCATACTGAAAGGAAATACAATGGTAAAAAGGAAAATATACTGTATGATGGGCTGAAGATGTCCGAATTACATAAATCTAATCTCTTAAATACTAAACTAATGACTAGTAAGGGTAAAACAATCTTTCTAGTGCTAAAATCCACTTCTGGGGCCTACTAGGTGAGTGTTTGGGCGGTGCTTTGATGAGATCCATGTGCTATGAGGGTCCTAAGTCATTGAACGCTGGCTAGGGGGTCCTCTCTGGGCGTTTGGATGCTGGTCTCTGCTTTGTGGCCGTTGAGAACGCTCCATTTAGACTTCTGTAGCTCCAGAAAAGCGCTTTCGAGTGCAAGGAGGTCAGATCCAGACAGCATCTGCAGTGCTTTTTCTGTCTCTGAATCAAACTTTTGCTCCAGCTCCTCAATTTTAGCCAGAAATTACCTGAAATTACACAAAAATACAAAAACTCATAGTAGAATCCAAAAATGTGAATTTAACACTTGCTTCAAGCCAACAATCTCTGTGGGATCGACCCTTACTCACGTAAGGTTTATTACTTGGACGACCCAGTACACTTGCTGGTTAGTTGAACGGAGTTGTGAATTCAAATGCCATTACCAGGGATTATTAAGATCCCAATTCATTACACCATGATCTCTTTGGGGTATTTTTGATTTCATACAAATACAAAGAGACTAACTTTGAGGATCACAATTTCGTCCACCAGTAGTCCAACGAAGCTTCACCACCAACAACCTCATTTTAATCCGAAATGATATCGGAGCAGGTCGATCAGGAGAAGGGAAGCTAGCAGCCAACTAGAAAGGATCATACCGAATTGTGAAAGTACTGGGGAAAGGTTACTACAAGGTGTCTGACCTCGAAGGGCGAGAGCTACCAAGGTCATGGCATGCCTGTAACCTAAGAAGGTACTATAACTAGAAAATAGTAAAGATCTTAGCTCAAGGCGCACTCTTTTTCCTAAAAAGGTTTTATAATGAGGCGTCAGGCCGAGATCTAAGAAGCTGCCCGACCTAGAAGGGTAAGCACTCTCATGTATATTCTTATTTATATTTTTACCTCATTATTATTTGAATGAAATTCTTCAATTCCCTAAAAAGTTTCCTACCAAGACGCATTACTCTAAGCTTATAAAACGTAAAATTCATCGCCCAATTAAAAGAGGTCAGCAAGGTGAAGCGATAGAAGCGAGATAACGCAAGAAGTTATAAAAAGTAACCCAGAAAAAGTGGCCTGACGAGGTCTAACTAAAATGGGATTACTAAAAATAACTTGAGAAGGCCCGAGAGAAGTCTGACCAGTGAAAGGATCACTAAAAAGGGACAAAAACACCTCGCAAAGGGTGAAGAAAGGTTAAAAAACCAAGGTCAGAAATGCTTCGCTGAAAGGTACAAGTCTTGCAAAAATGACACTACTTAAAAAGCAAAAGCACAAGTCAAAACGGCGCTAAAAAGTCATCTAAACAAACTATAAAGAAAAGGTTCCTCATCGGAACACTACCTAAAAAATTGTTGGAATATGACTAAAAAGCTCAACCCAACGTCAGCTAAGAAGAAGGCGCGACCCAAAGAGACAAGCTCGACCTCGAGAAAGGAATAAGTCAAACGCCAAAAAGGTTGACAACAACTTAAGGCTCCAAAGTGCTTAAGAGGGAACAACTCCGCTCAAAGAAGGCACGATCTCAAAAAAGGGCTACAAAAGTCGTTCGAAACTAAAAGGGTTCTATGTAAAGAACACTAAAAAGTTACCAGAGACTAAAAGCCCGGACCCCAAGCCGCAAGGATAACTTTGCCAAAGCAAAAGGTTGTTAACACAAACTCAAAAGCAAGGTGTGATCCAAAAGGACAAGGGTAAAAAACCTACACTACCACTCAAAAAGAGGTTAGACCGGGAAGTACCAAACCTCTAAAAAATCTGCAAGGATTGCAAGGATAAAAGAGCAATAAAGGAACAACCTCCAAACATCAAATAACTCGCCAAAGGTTGACATATCAGCAAAACACATCCTTCAGCATTAAAGACTCAAAGACTGCCTGAGAGGCAGCCCAAGAGTTTAAAGTGTTTGTTTTTTAAAATAAAAGCTGCTAAGAAGCAACTAAATGTCAAAGGTCAACCACAGAGACTTACAAAAAACTAAACAAGTTCAAAGTCCACAGGTCGGATTGTACCAATACACAAGAAAGCATAAACAACAAGTTATAAGGGATCTAAATTCTCCCCAGTAGCAACATCCTTAGCAGGAGGAGGAGGAGGTATGGTCGAGATTGGGGTGGCATTGACAACTCCATCTCGCCCGTTCAGAATCTCCACGTCAGGCTCGAGCCCAGGAGGCATCACCTCAGCAGAAGGATCTGAAGAGGCTGAAGCTGCAGAGGCCTTAGGAGGCGGCACAAGAGGAGGACCTTCATCTTCATCATCAGGGGCAGGGACGATCTTGCCTTCTTCCACCACATTATCTATACTGAATAAGGAGAGATCAGCCTCGGGAGCAATAACTCGGACCTAAGCCTTCAAGATCTCATACATCTCGGTCATACTACTTACCATATGTCCCTGAAGCTCGGCGTGATCATCTTGGGCAAATTGAAGCCTCTTTCTAGTTTCCAACAACTCGCCGTAGGTCTGAGTATAACTCTCCTTATACTTCTGGGCAGTCTCCTCGGCCAGGTTAGCAGCCGCCTCCGCCACAGTAGCACGCTCCTTCTCCTCCTTCTCCACATCAATCTCCAATTTAGCAACCTTGGCGTCCAGCTCATCCTTCAGACCGTTCACCCTATCAAATTCGGCCTTGGCCTCCTCCAGAAAGGACTTGGTGGCATGGACAGGGGATTCCCGAACAACCCGAGACAAGGCCGCACCAAGGTTGGCCATCTGAATACTGTTACTTGCAATAAAATTGAGATGATGGAGGATAGAAACATCATCCAAAGAAACTTTGCCATGAGGAGCTATCAACTCTGTAGCAAAACCAACGCCATCAAAATCTTTATTGTTCAGATCATAAGCCCCAACGGTCTTTTGCTTTTTGGGAGGAGGACCAGCAGCAGTAGGAGAGGAGGCAGCACCAGAAGATGTTTGCGGGGTCAGAATGATCTTCCTCAAACTTTGAGAGTCAGTTGTCGGCTTCTTAGGAGGCGACTGTGCAGAAGAACCCTCCCCGAATTCTTCTGTGACAAGTTCTGAGCTGCAACTGCCTTCTTGGCCTTCCGAAAAGACCTCATAGAGTCCAAAGATTTCACCATTTCTAAAAAAGAAGCCATGAAAAAAGTTACAATTTGAAATTTGAAAAGCTAAAACCACAAATAGCGAAAGGTAACCACTTCTATGAAGAAAGAGGTCGGACATTACCTAGTTCAGCACAGAAGGATCTCCATCATCATTCTCCATTCTCATCCAAAAAGAAAGGGCGAACATCCTCAACAGCTCAGACCTTGAATTAGTAGTTCTTAAAATCTCGAAAGGACTCATCAAACATTGAAAATACTTTCTTCCCCTGAGTAGCTCGGAAGAAAATGCTTTCTTCTCCCAGTGCTCCTCTAGAACACCCACAAAAGCTTGTTCTACTTCATCTAAACTCTCCCAAGAATACTTGGGAGCTACTATATCTTTCTGCCACCATAAAGGGAAGATGGGCTCATCATTCTCATCCAAAAAGAAAGGGCGAACATCCTCAACAGCTCAGACCTTGAATTAGTAGTTCTTAAAATCTCGAAAGGACTCATCAAACATTGAAAATACTTTCTTCCCCTGAGTAGCTCGGAAGAAAATCCAAGAAGCTTTCTTCTTGGCCACTCCAGATTTTGTCAACACAAAAAGGTAAAGAAAAAGGGATACGGTAGGTCAGACACCTAGTTCTTGACACAACAGTTGAAAAATCTTAATGAAGGCCCAAGAGTTCAGATGAAGCTGGGAAGGGGCCACATTACAAGTCCATAAGAGGTCGGTCTCAAAAGCAGTAAAATGGATGGTGATATTCAGCTGGCTAAAGAAATAGTCATAAGCATAGAAGAAGGGGTGTTCACTCTGAGTTAAGGGAGGGAAACTAACCCTGTCCTCAAGGTCGGGCAATAACAGTTCGTAATTCTTTTCATCATCCCTATTGCTACAGATCTTATGGAACCTCCTAAGCCTCTCACAGTATTCCGGATCGGCCACAGTAACACACATCAGGACTATAGAGTCTAGCTAGTCGGCCATGCCAGCAGGGATTTTTGTGGACATCTCAACAATATTCTTACGGGAAGACATATAGCAACTACACCTACAGCAAAAAGAAAGAAAAGGGGTCACTACCAAACAACTCGGACAGAATCGGAAAGAGAAAGAACAACCAACAAACAAGAGGTATGGCAACAAAAAGGGCACCCAAAGATCCACGAAAACAAGAAATTATCAGCAAAAACCCAAGGACACCCTTGGAAGGCAGCAGAATGGAGTACGGAAAATATCGCAAAAAACCAGCTAAAACATACAACCCTAGACCTCTTGAACAAGAGTAAAACCTAAGCTCCTACATTTCCGAAGCAAAACAGAAAGCAAAGAGCACAACCACGGGGAAAAAAGGGCATGCAATAATCACCAAGAAAGATTCGACCTTTTTTACTTTATCAAAGCTCAGCAAGATCAAAGCTTTATGCAAAGGGAACACGCGACAGTAAAACACAGAAAAGTACGACAATCAAAATGCGTAAAATAAAGAGGCGCGAAATGAAGGAACCAACCTGAGGAAGAAGGTAAAACAAGTAGTAAGCCACGAACAATCTTCACCAGCAAAGCTTCAAAAATCCAAGAAAAGAGCAACCTTGAGGAAAAGAAGCTCCTCTTCGCTGAGCAAAAGAAATGCACGAAAGAAGCAAGTTTGGAAGCAAGGACGAAGAACGAAACGGAACAGAAGGGAGAAGAAAACTGAAAATGAGAGCAAAATCTCTTCTTTAATTTCAAAACAAAAAGAGGAAAAAAGAAACGGCGAAAACAAAATGAAAGCTTAATCAATGGGCATTAAAAGCGTGTGCGTATTCCCAAGGAAGTAACCCCTTCGAGGAACAACCGCGACAATAAAGGAGGCAAAAAGCAAAAAATGCTTCGCATTTAAAAACAACGCAAAACTCGCGGAGCAGGGTGGACCAAGATGCTTGAGCACGACTTCCCCAAAGAGATCGAAGTTCAGAAAACACGATCTCATGGAAAGGTCTGAACTCAAGCAGGGACACTGTTCATACCCTGGGTCGAGCTACATGATCCGGATTAATCGAAGACGAACGACCGACCTCGCATAAAGGTTGGTCGACACCGACCTCTCCCTAAAGAGCTCGGCCAACATCTCCACAGAGGACCAAGCAGGCCCAAACAGAGGGACGCAGCCCACTCTAAAGGTGGCGGGCCTAAAAGATAAATGACCTCGCCCAAAGATAAGATAAGATAACCAACTTATCTCAAAGAAAGGTTACTCAATACTACTATAAATACACTGGAGCACCCAGGTATAACTCACATTCTAATTCTACACAAAAACCTGCCAAAAGCACGTGCTAACTTAAACATCGGAGTTTCTTGCAGGTACCACCACCCTCCGATGATTAAGGATCAGCAGCACCACCAGATCCAACAAGTCGGACATGACTGCTCCGGTCACAACAGTAGATCTTATCTGAGATCGACCTACAGTTTCAGGTAACCCTCGGAAAAGGTAGCTTATTAGATTAAGGAGTTATGCTATGTATGTGTCACCGATTATTATTATTATTATTATTTTTCTTTTTGACATGAAACCATGGAACAACAGTTTAGGTTGTTTTTATATTGATTCAAAATTATGAATTTAAGCCGTGAAATTAGTTTTCTAATACAATTATTAGATTAAACTATATACATTATACCTTTTAAGTACAACTCTTCATTGGACTTAGGGCTGAGTCGAGCTAGAACAAGCTCAAGCTCGGCTCATGAAAATTGAGCTTGACTCAAGGCTCAACTCATTAACAATCGAGCCTATTTCTTAAGCACAAGCTTGGCTCACTGAAAACTCATGAACCGACTCAAGCTCACGAGTTGGCTTAAATAATATGAATATAATCTATAATTCTATATTAATAAATTATATTTATATATGTTAAAAATATTAATTTTATATATTGTGTTTCTATTAATTATGAAATTTTTTTTATTTATGTCCTACATCAAAATCATATAAAAAATAATTATAAAATTTTAAATAAGAACATTAATATATATAAAATTATATATTACTATTTTATATGTATATATACAAATTAAATTTA
>NC_029792.2:117318267-117349888 GCF_000816755.2 Arachis ipaensis
ACTACATGTATATAGAATTTGTGTATTAATAATTATATATATAATTGATCCAGCTCACGAGCTAATGAGCTGAGCTTATCTAAGCTCAAACTCGACTCATTTAATTTATGAGCTCACTTTCAGGCTCAAACTCGGCTCATCAGCTCACGAGCTCAACTTATCGAGCTATTAACGAGTCGAACTCGAACACTCATTTCCAACCCTAGTTGGACCCTACATTAATGTAAAATGCTTGTACACTATACTATCTTTTTTGTATTTTTTATACACTATAATCTTTCTTTTGGTTATTATACTCTACATTTCCTTGTATCAAAGGTGATTAATGGATAAGGCAAATTGAAAAGAACAATAAACGGATAAAGAGGATAAAATAAGCAAATTCAGTCTTGTTAACAAAAGACAGAAGAGACAAGACAGATCTCCTTTATATAATATAGTAGCATACATGTTAGTATAGATATGTTGTGTTCAAACTTGTAAATGCTGCTCATTATATTACAAGAAAATAAATCCTCTCAAATATTTTCTCAATTGAAAATGTAAAATATAATATCTAATCCTTCAATATTTTCTCTCATGTTTTCTCTTGATCCTATGATGAGAGATCACACTTTATACTCTCAATCTCAAATGAGAAAAAAATTGAGGATCCAATTCTATATTACAACTAGAAGAGACCAAAAATGGTTATAAAGGGAATTCCCCTTATACAATGGTATAAACATCATGTGATCTCATTCACAATTACAAAACCATGCCTGTGAATATGTCACCTGATGGATCTTTTGTTACACCAGCTATGTTTGCAATGTTTTCAAACCACCTATATACAACAAAAACAACTGCAGCAACTTAATATAGCTCCCTTTAGCCCCATAAGGTAGAAAAATTGTCAAATATTATGTTAGCTTGGACAACCCTACAATGATAACAAACAAAATCACACTGCAGATGCTATCCAAATCCCAAAAGTTTCAAGTAAACTGTAGTTCAATAACATATGCAAGAAATCAGTGACACAGCTTGCTCCAACATTCCCGAATGGTTTCTCGAACTTTTTTAGGTTTGCAAAGATGTTTTACAACTGTGGCCCAAGTAGAACCTTTTGGAAGTAAAAACTTCTGTAGCATCACCTCTATTGTTTTGGAAGCACCTACTACTTTCTGTCTCTTAATTAGGCGGACTACAAGTTCATCCAAAAACTCTGCCCCATCTTGAGGCGGGTTCACTCTTTCTCTTAAAGCTCGCAAGAAAATATCGCAAGTAATATAATCAGGGTCACAACCTTGATCTAGCATGATATTTAGAACATCAATGGCGCGAGAGATGCTATTCTGCATGCACAAAGCATGGAAAAGTATGTTGTAGGTAACCACATCAGGTTGTGTTTCAGGCTGACAAAGCATCTGGTGAAAAAGCTTTAGACCCTGTTCTACTAACTGAGCGTTACAAAATCCATGAATCATTGAACTGTAAGCTATAACATCTAGTTTGATTCCTCTACTCAGCATTTGCTTCCACGCCATTAAGGCCTCCATAAGCTTCCCATCCTTGCATAAGCCATTAATAAGTATACTGTAAGAAACCTCATTATGATTAGAATTACTAGCAGTCATCTCTTTCCAAACAAGAATAGCGTTATGGCTATCGCCTATGTTAAAAAAACCCTTCATTAAGGAGCTATAAGTAAAAGAATTAGGCAGGTAACCTTTATTCTTCATTTCAACTAGGAGTTTCCTTGCTTCATCTGGCTTCCCTACTCGACAAAGACCATCTATAAGAGCACTATAGACAATAGTATTCGGTTGACATCCTTTCTCAACCATTTCCTTCCACAATCGCATTGCCTCTTCTGATTTTCCCTCCTTGAACAAGCCGCTAATGAGGGAAGAGTAAATATGCTCATTCCCACGATGGCCTCTCTCTTCCAAAGATAACAACACACAAACCCCATCAATAGTTCTACCATTCTTAACAAAACCATTAATGAGTGTTCCATACGTGACATCATTAGGCACACATTTATTAGACACCATTTGATTCAATAGATCAACTGCCTTATTCAACTTACCTTTGAGACAGAGGCCATGAACAAGGGCATTATATGTCATCTCATTCGGGACGCAACCTTTAAGAAACATATTATCGACTAGCTTGGAGGTGCGCTCCAAGTCACCTTTCTTACACAATGCATTGATTAACACATTAAACACTGCAGGGGTAGGGAAGGTACCTTCAATCTGCATCTCATCTAACAACAAAATGGCCTCATCAATCCTACCCTCCTTGCACAACCCATCCATCAATGTAGAATATGTATAAGTATCAGGAGCACAACCCCTTGGTGGCATTTCCCTGAACGCTTCAATTGCTTTATCAACCAAACCAAGCTTACACAATGCCTTAATAATCAAGTTAAAAGTGAGTACATTAGGTTGAATATTCAAACTCGTGGATGCGTCAACATCAGAATAAAACTCCAATGCACGATTGAATAAACCGTCCTGAATAATCACATTGAGAACTGAATTCAAAGACTTCACAGTTTTCTTACACTGAAACTCAACCTCCATTCTACGAAACAAGTCCACAGCTTTCTCAGGCAAATGGGCTTTCCCATAAGCTTTGAACATAACAATGAAATTCTTTTCAATAAAAACTCTCTTTTCACGCTTCATTTGGTCTAAGACCTTCTCCAAGGACACAAAATCAAAGGAAGAGGCATAATTCTCAATAAGGGAATAGAAAGTCAAATCACCCGGACTGTAAGAACCCCATTTACGAGAACCCCTATTAGTACCTGATGTGAAGATATCAACTGAAACTGGAGGAGAAGGTGAAGGGGGTGGTTGGGGTTCATGTGTGGCACCGGGAAGGTGGGGTTTCCATGTGGAAGAGTAAGAGCAAGAAGGAAGTGTCTGCATTGAAGGGAAACCCAGCTTTAGGTATGTTCGTAGAGAAGTTTTGAGTACTTTGACATTGGCAAAGCATGGCATGGATCAAGAGAGAAATCGGGGTGTTTGGATTGAAGAAAATGGCGGTGTTGTTGTTGTAATACTTAGAGGACGTTGTTGTTATTGACTTGTAAGGATAATGATGAGCCGGGGGAAAGTTTCTCTGACCGAATTGAACCACCAACATCCATACAGGAATCCAACTAACCTGGCCCAACCTGGCGGTTGTATGTCGCTGCTCCTGTTGTCTTTATAAAATATTTGCCTGCAATAAATTGTGATTAAACATCAGCACACAAATAACTCACGAATGATTATGTCACTTAGAAAATTACTCAAAAGAATGTAGCAAACAAAATTACCAACGAAAAAATAAAAAAATTCAACTGCTACACCCAAAAGAATTTATTTGTTTGACAAATCTACCAAACAAACGTCATTGCAACATGATTTTTCATGGATAATTTTGGATTTTTATTCTTCCATTCGTATTTTTTGAGTAACTATGGTATTTCAACTTTGAAAATGAATTGAATGCCTTATATTGACAATTTTATCTGTTATTAATAAAACATTATATTTTAATTGTTTATCTCTGTATTGAAGTAAGACGAAAATGTATATGACACAAAATAAACCTAGATTTATGGTATTACACTGATTGACTATTCTGAGGAGAAGATCAACAATCCATTTCTATTTCTATCCTTATACAATCCGTATGGGAGTTTCTCTTTTTGTTGTGTGTCACTATATCCTTCTTCCTAATGCTTTTGTTTGCTCTCCTGTAGCTACAGGAATCGGCCTCATTCGTTAGCATGTGCTTTAAATATTGGCGTTGAAAAGTTACCAAATGTGGTGAAAAGCTGGAAGTCCCCAAAGTCAAATGTGGTGAAAGCTGGAAGTCCCCGAAGTCCTACCGCTTGCTGATAACAGATGGAAAGTTCAGAAGTTAATTAAAGCACCTGTTAGTTCAAAGGGAATAAATATAAATTCGAAGAATCAAAGTGCGTTTGGACTTTGGACAATCGATTGTTGAAAATCTTCTCCCTACATATGCTTCATTGATGTAAACTTTACCCATTAAAAATAGTGATCACTCAACAAAAGGGCAAAATTTTTGAGAAAAATAATCCAATTCATCCTTTCTTTCCTATTACCTATTTTTTCTACGTCAAATATTTTTCATTTAACCTAACATCACCATCATCGCACAGCAAACACTTCATTGTCATTCACAGTCACAACATATATTGGTTATACGTAAAAAAGTTGTCTCTGGTACAAGCTTGAATTGACAAACATTACAGAAAATAAAGACAATATCAAACAATTGAAAACATATTCTGTGTGACTTGCACAATATCACATCATCATAAGAGAAAGAAAAAGTAGGAAGAAGAAATCTGACAAAACAGTGGAAGAAGAGAATAGGAGAAATCTGGCAAGTTTTCATGTAGCCACCACCATCCTCTCTCTCCCTCTCCCTTTCCCTCTCTGTGTGTAAGCCCCTTTGTTCGTTTTCATTCTCAAATTCTCTCTCCTCCGGTCATTAATGATGTATGTGTGACTTAAATTGATAACAAGAGCACACGGGCTCTTTGATATATTTTCTTTTACTAGGGTCGGGGAAGCACAACTAAAATAGAACAAGTCCATAACAATAGTCCAAAACAACAACATAGCATTTTCCCTTTTTCCTTTATTTATATGTTTATTTTTCAGAAACCATGAATGGAAAGGAACCAACTACCTTCAAAGATTATGTTAGAAACTTTAGCAAGGATGACTCATGAAAAATGTAATAACAATATTGAAAGCCAACACAATTACTATCTAAAGGCTTAAAGCAATGATAAGGATTAGCTTAGGGAACTGACGTGTCTAAGACAGAGAAGGGAGCTCCATATGAAGCAATCATTCCAACAACAGAAATTCAGTGCACACAAACACATTATCAGAAATTATATAATTTACCTTAAAATCTGTCCGCAGAATCAACTTTGAACATGCCTTACTATTTCATTTGGCCAGTATTTTCCCATGCAGGTATCAATCTTTAGTTTTTCTGCACAAAACAGATGTAAAGTCATCAGGTTCATCAAGATATAAGCTCCAACGTATATTTCAGCAATGAGAAACACATGAAAACCTCAAGCTCATCCATAGGAAGCTGAGGTTTGTAAAATAAATATTCTAGACATTGTGAGTATTCTTATATTCATTTATTAATTCACAAAATGTTAACTTTAAGTTGCTATAAAACTTCAGAAACTCCATTATTCATTTAATAGATAATATATCATAATAAAAAGTCTTACACAAGAGGTGGAAAATATACGTAAAGTTGTGAACATGTAGGTTGCTATAATGCTATGCCACACATCAACTTTCTACATTTCACAAATTGTGAACTGGAACAAACTTTCAACCAAGAAAGTTAAGCAGATACAATTGTTGCTACTTAAGCAAGTGCATATTCCAAGAGGCTTTTGCCTTTACCACATCTAAGAGTAACAAGGATATAACATTCTTTCAAATATGCAATTTTTTTTTTCCTATAACAGGAGAGTACTTGAAGCTGAAAAAGGAGATTTTTTTCCCCTAAGAGTGCATATTGTGGAACCTTTGTTCGAAGAGTAACTGAGAAATCCAAACAGTTTTTCTTATGTTTCATTGCTAGAAAATCAAGTAAGAAATTTTGTACTAATAAGATGCAACAATTGCAAATCAAGGTTCAGAAGCAAACATAACAAATAAACAATTGAATTCACCAAAACATTCTCACATAACAATAGCAAATCAAGTACCAAACTGATCCATCCATATTCCTTTTACACAGAACATATTCCAAGTTGCTAGGCATTTGAAATGTGGTATGTCCAAGATCCAAAAAAGATCAAACGATAAACCAAGAACTGCAAGCAATCATAATCAAGGCACTTATTACATTGTGTTTAATGAAGATGGGTTAATGAACCTAAATGGCAAGCAAAACAGAAGCAAACTAAGGCGTCCTTCCATTTGTCTTTAATTAAACTCAAATGACAGGCACAACAGAAACAAGTTAAGGCTCCAGAATGTTAATCAGTTCATTCTTTCATGAAGTAACAAGGTTTAATCACACATAAGCAAATTAAGGTTCTATTTGCTAAGAACAGAGCACAAAGATAAAAGAGCTACTGCTGAATTCAATTCGTTAATCACACACTGTATTTTTATCTCAAAAATAGGCAAAACCAGAAATAATCAAATGAAATAGATCGATGAACAAAGAAATTTAAAGAATTGAAATCGATATTTTTAATAGATCAAGTCATCAATAATCAATTAATCAGAAATAAAGTTCTCGAGAGAGGCAGCTACCGCGACTGGGTGAGTAGAGAGCACAGTAACAGCGAAGGTGGAGAGAGAACACAGAGCAACAGCCGCAGTGAAGAGATGGAGAAAGAAGCAGGAGTGACAGTGACAGAATGGGTACTTTGGCGCAGTGGGTATTGTTGGACATTTGGTCGGTAAATGATAGAGGATGGGATGTGCTCAAGGTTCTGAAAACTGAACCGTTCTAGTCACTGGTTCATTGGTCTAACCGATTCAACCGAGGTTCAACCGGAAAAACTGTTTTATAATAAAATAATAAAAAATATAAATAAACACACCGTACAGCATAGTTATAATCTAATATAAACTTTAAAATATCTTCCAAATTTAAAACATTACATGTAAAAGCGTAAATCAAATTATTATCCACATATGCATTATTATAACCGAGTTGATTGTTTTAAATCATAAAATGTATTAAAAATCTTTGAGCTCATCAATTTAAATAGAAACTCATTAAATTAAAAGACATTAATTGAATTGAGCTAATTCAATTCATATATTTCTTCATTGAACTAAGGCTGGTCAAGGTTGATCATAATTTTAATAAATTTTTAGCATAATTTACTTCTTCCCTAATAAACTTTTAACAAATTTTCAGCATAATTTTAATAAAAATTAACAAAAATTTCAGCACAATTTTAACCAATATTAACCAAGTGAACTAAAATCAATTAATCATTCAAATCAATGATTCAATCCAAAGCCTAACAATACAGCACATGAGCATAGTTAATCATTTCATGAGGCAAATTTCAATCTGAGTAGCACAATAGCACTAGTAATCCCTGAAAGGATAATGACAGCAACACTAAAGAAGAAAGTTATGCAGCAGAAAAATAGAAGAGATGAGTATTGTGCAGAGGAATAATATGATGACTCTTGGAAACAAACCCTAAATTGTTATTAGAAAGTTACTCCTTTAAATCACACTTGGCTAAAGCCTTATATACAAGGTTCTGAGAATCGAATCGGTCATCAAACTGCTCTAATTACTGGTTTATTAGTTTACTGGTTCAACTGGTCTAACTGTGGTTCAACCAGAAAAACAGTTTTAGAATAAAATAAAAAATAAATTATAAGGTGCTTTATGCAAGTAAACTTATTAGAATATGCAAAACTCTTAAAACATGAAAAGGTACCTGTTGAAAGTTTCCAATTACAATTGTTACCAAATATATATAACCTTTATATATGGCTAAATTTTAATGGAAAAGCATCTTATGTGCAATACATCATAGAGGTCACATTCAATAATTTTATTGACTGGAAGCTCATTAAAAAAACAAATAAAACTCCTTGATTCTTTGGCAACCAAATGATTGGAAAGATAAGTGAACATAGACCAAATATGCAGGGGTTGAGCACTGACATTTGGGGAATTAGCAATACTCAACATCTAAAACAGGGAAACATTTGTACAAAACTAGATATTAACCATTTATAATTTGTGGAAGCATAGACATTTGCTTATGCTATTGCTGTGAAACATGATCATTAATAAACTTCAATACTTGGAATTCATGTAATTTGTTTATGCTACTGGTTATTAACAGTCTATATATTTTGCATAACTCATGACATTAGCTTATGTTTTTTTTTGTGGGAATTAATACTTAATATTCTATAGTTTGTGGAAGCTTCTTCTCCTTTTAGTTTCTTATTTCTTTTTTTCAATGGAAACAAGATTCAACCACAAAAATTCAACAACAATAAAAATTCCATCATTCATTTTAATCGGTTCAAAACAAGATACAACTTAGCAAAATCTAACTAAAAAATTCAATAAATAAATCCAGTTCAATGCAACAGAGAAGACTCAATCATTCGGATAAAAGCTCATGTTTTAGCATCATTTTAACAAAGACTAGACTGATTATATTGAACAAATAAAAGCTCACACCTTAACCTAATTTTAACAAAGATTAGCAATATTTTCAGCAGACAGCAGATTGATCACAATTTTAACAAAATTTCAACAAAATTTTAACAAAAATTAACAAATTTTTTCAAAGATTAACAAGAATTGTCATAGTTTCAGCATTATTTTTTTCAACACAGCACAAAAAAACAACAAAACAGAGTACAGCACAGCAGCAGCAGAGTTAATCATTCAACAATAGCACTAACAGTAGCAGAATCCTAAACCCTTCGTTCTCACTCCTGAACAGAGCATAAAAGAAAAAGAAGAACAAGCACCAGCAGTGAGCACCGACCTTCGATCTGAGCAGTTGAGCGCGACGACCAGACGACGACCACTGTTATTCCTTCTCCATTTCACCACTGACGACTCACGAGTCACGGGTCACAAGCCAGCTTCCAAGGGCGGAGACCGAACAGACATATCGTTCAGAAGACGACGGCGGCAGAAGAAAAGCAAGGGGGCAGAGCTTCAATCCGCGAAGAGAAAGGGATTCAATCACTTGGGCGGCAGAAGCGCGGGTGAGCAGACGAAGAAGGATGGACGGACGAGGCAATATGCCACTGCTTGCGGCGGTGGTGATGGCCAGGGTTTTTTTGGCTTTTCCTTATGAATTGCGGTGGGATTTTGAAAAGAAAAAAATTAAGCAAAACCGCGTCGTTTTAAAGAACTGGCCGGTTCCCGATCCAATCTAACCGACCAGTTTTCAACCGGTTCAATAATTTTTGAATGGTTTTTAACTACGGTTTCAGACATCGGACCAGATCGTTTTTAATGTCGGTTCTGGTTGGACTAGTTCGACCGATCGATCCGGTCCGATTTTCAAAACCATGCTTATATATTCTCCTTAATTTAGAAATCTAACCCGAAAGCACTAAATAAGATAAAGATTACACAAAGCCAACTAATAAAATTAATTACACTTCTTTCAATCTTGTTTTTGATCATCTTGATTCTTTAAAACAAAAGAGTTATTGAAACGAAAAGTTAAAAAAAAATGAAGCCATTAACGAAATTTTCAGCACAATTTTAACAAACATTCACCAGGAAACTAAAATCAACTAATCATTTAAATCAATGATTCAATCCAAAGCGGAAAACAATACAGCACATGCGCATAACTAATCATTCAATGAGGCAAATTTCAATCTGAGTAGCACACTAGCACTAGCAGAATCCTCCAAAAAAATTGTTCTGAGCAAAAAAATAAGAATAAAGAACAAAAATTAAAAAAATTAAGTCACTGTCTTCGAGGAAAAAGCTGTGCACCTACGATTGGTGAGATAGAACAAGGTTTAGAGACTTAGAGAACGCCAAAAGGACGAAGAGAGAAGCCCTTGAGTGTGACGGGCAGCGGCTGTGGCCCACTCCTTGCGACGGTGGTGGAGGCTAGGGTTGAGGGCAGTTCTGCTTTCTGAAGGAAGAAGATTGGCGAAGGGGCTGGGGGGCACAAGGCACCACCGAGGAAGAAACGGTGGCCTCTGAGCGCAACGAACGGCAGCGTTAAGGCTCTCCTTACTGTGGTGGGCAAGACTGTAACTTAGTGTAGATAGTTGAGAGAGAAGAAAGTCTGAAAAATGGGGCTCGAAGGAGAGTGGGTGACTGAGCAGGGAGAAAAAGAAATTTAAATTTTTTATCCCTAAAACTAAAAACATCAAACAATGACGTTTCTTCAAAATTGGTCGGATCCGACCGGCTAGTTCAACAATTTAAATGCGATTTTGATTTGGGCGATTTCTGTCATTATACCGAATCGTATTAACTTCGGTTTGCAATTGGATTGGTCTGATTGGTCGGTTCGATCCAATTTTTAAAATCATATGCTACTGGTAGAGTTATTTTGGGGTTTTCTTAGTAATTTACTAATTATTAGAATGTTTAGATTTCTGTTCTTACTTATTGGCAGTTTAGCACCATTTTATGTTTTTTAAAAAAAAAACTGAAATCATAGTCAAATATCAAATATCTAAAATTTAAACAAAATATGCTTGAAATTTTTAATATTTAAATTTAATTTTGACGTACTGATAGTATAATAAATCATTAGTTTTACTAACCTAACTTTATATAATAAGACACACAAACATAAAATTAAATTATAAATAATAAGTTATTGATACATGTATTAGGTTGTACTATTTACATTATATTATTGATTGAAATATTGGTTTTTTCACTCTCTATAAAAATAAATAGTTTGCAATTTATTATCTTTTCTATCACAAAAGTTGCTTCTCACAAATATTTTATAAGTTATACTTACTTCAATATTTAAGAAGTTAGTGTATAAAATTGAAGAATTATTCTTCGCATATAGCCGTTTTTCTCATACAAGTCCTTATAAGTTATTTATATTCACGCGCTTTTTTTTGTTACTGGGACGTTCTTCTTCTTCTTTATTTTTCTTCTTCGTTATCGTCATCATCAATACCACCTCTTCCTCCTCCTCCTCTTCCTTTAGTATATTTTTTTACGAAAGTATTACTTATTTCAATATTTAAGAAGTTAGTGTAAAAAATTGAAGAATTATTTTCCACATATAGGTGTTTTTCTCATACAAGTCTTTACAAGTTATTTATATTCACGCGCTTTTTTTTGATACTGCACGTTCTTCTTCTTCGTTATTTTTCTTTTTCATTATCGTCGTCATCAACACCACCTCTTCTTCCTCCTCTTCTTTCGTCTTCTTTTTTCATTGAAATTTCTTTTCCTCCTTTTATTGTTTTGAATCCAATCAAGTGGCTGAGGTGTGGTTCAATTCAGAAGAAAAAAATGTAGCATTAGAGGAAATATTTTTCTGTATCTACAGCAAATTTGGGTGTAACACGAAGATATTTGGGTGTATCACGAAGATATTTGGGTGTATTTTTAAGAATTTTGGGTGTATTTTTATTTTGATAAGTTCTGCATAATTCAAAACTTTTTCTCTTCCTCCTTCTCATCTTCTGCTACTTCTTTTTTTTTTTTATCATCATCACCATTTTCTTCTTCTTTTTTTCTTTTATTCATCTTTTTCTTTTTTTTTACCTTCTCAAGTTTCTTCTTGTTTTACTCTCTTAACAAGAATAAAAATAAAAAAAATCAAACAAAAAAGAAGAAAAAACACATAATGCTATAAAATTATTTGGAAGATGATGAACTTACATTCATTTAACTAAAAGGAAGAAAGAAATAAGGAAAAAAAGAAGAAGAAAAAAAATGCAGCATTAGAGGAAATATTTTTCTGTATTTACAGTAAATTTGGGTGTAACACAAAGATATTTGGGTGTATTTTTAAGAATTTTGGGTGTATTTTTATTCTAATAAATTATGTATAATTCAAAACTCTTCCTTTTCCTCTTCCTCTTCCTCCTCATCTTTTTATTTTGTTTTCTTATAATTCTTCTTGGTAAAAAAATCAAACAAAGAAGAAAAAAATACATAATGTTGCAAAATCAATAGAAAGAGGAGGAGAAAAAAAATGCAGCAATAACAACAGTAATAAAAAAACGAGAAACACGTGAAGAAAAAGGAGGAGAAACGCAAAGAAAAAGGAGAAGAAGAAGAAAGAGGAGAAGGAAGAAGAGAAACGCAAAGCGCGCTATAAAAATTGTTGAGTAGCGCGCGTGTTGACATGCTCTTATAGGTGAGCGTGCTTTTTGTTGGGCTTTGCCCAACTTGTATCATTTGTAAGCCAAAAAAATTTATATGTGTAGCATAACTAAAAATTGAAATGCAATAACTCAAAAATATCAAATGATGTATTTATCAAAGCTAAGAGAGTAATATGAACTTTTTTTCCCCTCTTAACTACTGTTTTTTAACCAAACTTGGATTTTTCTTGGTAAACTTTTTGATGAGATAGTATACCTTTTTCCTTTATTACGATTTTTTTCTTTTAGGATCGTTTCATTAGGAATGTTTTAATAAGAGTATAAGACATTACTGTATTGTTAAAAGATATTCAATAGAGTGTTATGAATGTATTATAATGGAAGCTAGATTTAGAATTTTGATATAATTATATTATATAGAAATGGGTTAAAACAAAATTTTATATCTCAATTAAGATGTATGGGAAAATCAACATAATTCCTATTTCAAGTATTAGATTTTATAGCTCAATTAAAAAATTATAAAAAATAATGAGTTAAATTTTAGAGTGGTCTCTGAACTTGCACTTGAGCCTCAAAGTCGTCCCTAAACTTGCACTGGTCCTAATATTGTCCCCGAATTTAACAACAGTGACTCACGGTCGTCCCTGAAACATTTTCCGGTGACAGAAAGATGACTTGGATTGATGGATGCCACGCTGGAAGCCAGGCTGGACTTCCAAAGCGGCGTCGTTTTTAATTTGGCGCCCAAATTGCATTGAAACGTCGTCGGTTAGTGTATATAGAGGGGATTTAACATGCAGTGACTACTTCTCTCTGAATCCAACACAGTCTCTTCCTCTTCTCCTTATTTTTTTCAATAGCGCCACTATGAGAGGGATTTTCGCTGGCCTTCTCTCTCAAGAAAAGCAAGCATATTCTGATTATCTCGTCTTTATTGCACACGTAGTGGTCTGACGGAAAGCATCTTGATTGTTAGAGGTAACCAAAATAGAAAGAAAAAACAAAATAGCTACTGTCCACTCATCTGTTTTTGTTGATCATGGCTTTTTGTACATTGTTAAGTCGTTATATATTCATTTGTTCATCGTTTTCTTATGTGATTTTTTTGAAAATTTTTGTTAGGGTTTTCTTCATATCTTCTTGTTGCATTTTTATTGTTTGTTTTTGGGTGTAATGATGGTAGCTATGGTTGTAATGTGTTGAAAATAGAAGTATGTAAGTTGTTTATGTATGCAGTTTATGTGTGTTCATGGAGGGTTAGGGACTGGGGTTATTGTTCTTTCCTGGTTGATGGCAATTTTGATGATCATTTGTTATTTGCAGATGGGTCTCATAACTATTGTGTGTCACCATGGGGGATCCTTTGTGACGAGTGAAGACGGTGTCATCTCATACACTAGAAACCATATTTCAGAGATTCCGAAACTTGACCTTGATCGGCTAGATGTCTTTTTCATCAGGAATTACTACAAAGAACTTGGGTATGATAAGGCGGAACACTGATGGTGGCTGGTTCCAAACAGACCCTTAGAGACTGGCCTAAGGGAACTTAATTCTGATGCTGAGCTCCTGGAGATGTGCTTCCTTGCTGAAAGCAACCACGGAGAGATGCATGTGTACTATGAACATGGGGTATCTATTCCAACGTACTTGGAAGAACCACCATTCAAAAAGGGCAAGAAAGTGGTGGTTGAAGTCCCTACTCAACCAGTTTTGCTGAGAACAGGACCAAGCTCCAGGGCCATTCCTCCACACCCAGTTCCAAGCCCATGTATCAACCACCCTAAAACTACCGAATCCACCCAGGAGGCAACCTCTACCATTCCGAACCCAATTTCTATGGCTGCTACCCCTGCCCCACCCAACCAAGAAATGGACCATACTCAAGTACCAGCTGCAACCACCAAATCAACCCCAATTCCCAAATCTACCATTCTGAACCCAATTTCTATGGCTGCTACCCCTGCCCCACCCAACCAAGACATAGATCATACTCAAATACCAACTGCAACCACCAAATCAACTCCAATTCCCAAAAGTACTCCAACACCAGTGCCTAAGCCAAAACAGGGTAAGATTTTCCAACCCAAAGTGCCCTCAAAGAATGGAACAGAGAAGAAAGGTGCTGCTTTGAAAAAAACTGCAAAGAAAGGCGAACCAAGAACAACACTGAATAGGAGATATATAACCAGGGGTCTAGCCAAAGGTCATGTGACGAGGCAAATAACTAAGGGCAAGGGAAAGCAAGTTGATACGATTGTGTTATCAGAATCAGAAACTTCAGACAGTTATGAAAGTATAGAGGATAGTGCTTACAAGCCCGGAGCTGGGGACAGTTCCAGTGATGAAGAGGTCACCAACACAATACTAAAAGCTAAAAGGAAAGAGGTAAATAGGAAGCATCTTAAAAAAGTTAAACTCAGTAAATTGTGGAAGGAGATACTACAACCTAATGATGGATTAGTACCTGAGGATGATTCGGGTGAAGATGATGAGTTATTTTTTGTACCAACGGCAAACCATAGTCCTAATATTGGAGGTTATGATGCTCATGATGAATATCATGATGAGTCAGATGGGGCAGATTCTTGGCATTCCAAAGAAATGAAGACACCCCCTAACTCAGAGGATGAATTTGCTGAAGTTGAGGATGACGACGCATTTCCTGTTTTCAAAGAAGGAACAAGGTTCGGGGAACTCCGATTAGAGGTAGGGATGAAATTCAACATGAAGATGGATTTTAAGGAGGCTGTGAGGGAGTATTGCATCCAGGAAGGTAGGAGAGTTAGATTCAAGAAAAATGATAATGTACGATGCAGGGTTTTATGTAAGGGTAAGGACTGTCCATGGGTTATCTATGCCTCTAAGAATAGTGAGGATGTTTGCTGGCAAGTTAAAACCTTCAATGAAGATCATACATTCCCAAGGAAGACAAAAAATAGATTAGCTAACAGAGGGTGGTTAGCTAGCAAGTTGGTGAAGAAGCTTAGGAAATTTTCAAATCTGAAGCACTCTAAAGCTTTAACATACTTCAAAAGCAAATGTGACTTGGACTTGAACAAGTCTTCCCTGACAAGAGCACTTAGAGATGCAAGGAACATTGTGTATGGTGATGCTGCTGCACAATATGGGATGGTGAGAGACTATGGTGAGACTCTCCTAAAGTGCAACCCTGGTTCTACTGTGCGTATCACAATAATTCCTCATCCCAACCCCGTAGAAGAGCCCACTTTTGACAAGATGCATATTTATCTCAATGGATGTGAGAAGGGGTTTAGGATGGGATGCAGACCTCTAATAGGACTTGATAGAGCATTCCTGAAAACCATATTTAGTGGACAAATCTTGGCAGCCATTGGACAAGACGCCAATAATCACATTTACGTAATTGCATATGCCATTGTACCAGTGGAGAACATGGATAATTGGAGGTGGTTCCTTGAGCTGCTGCATGAGGATCTAGGGAGCTACACCCAAAATGGGTGGTGTTTAATTTCGGACATGCAAAAGGTAACGACGTTTTTGTTATTTACTGGTTATTGTATTTTAGTAAGGGTTGAACTCCTTAGGTTGATGTATTTTTTGTTGCCATGTTTTGCTTTTATGATTCTGTTTCAATATCTACTGGTTTGTTTCACACATTGTTGTTGCTTGTATTGATAGAATGGGATAGGACTTAATAAATCGTGGGGATGAGTTTGCTGTCACTTATACATATGTAGGGACTAATTTTCTGTCATTTATGTATGTCTAGTGACTAATTTGATGTCACTTATGTAAGGTGAGGGACCATGTTGGGTCCCGATATTGTTAGTTATTAATTTTAGTGGTTTCGTGCAGGGGTTAATCACAGCTGTGCAGGAGGTCTTCCCTGATGTCCCCCACAGATTTTGTGTATGGCACTTGTGGAGAAACTTCAATAAGCAGTGGAAAGACAACAAACTCAGAGAATTATTGTGGGAGTGTACAAGATCTACCACTCAAGAGGGATTCGTTGAGGGGATGATGAAAATTCAGAGAGCTAAGAAGGAAGCATGGGAGTACCTTTCCAAATGGCGAAGAGATGCATGGAGTCGGGCCTTCTTCCCTACCCAACCAAAATGTGACAACATATGTAACAATACTTGCAAAGTATTCAATGCAAGAATCAAGGAAGTAATGGCTAAACCAATTATCACACTACTCGAGGAGGTCAGAATGTATATCATGAGGACGATAGCCCGGAACAAAATGAAATTCAGGAACCATGTTGGCTTACTACCCCCTGTTCAACGTAGCCGGTTAGAAAAGATTAGGAATGCTTCAAAGAATTGGGTGCCAATGGAGTCCGAAGATGCGGACTATGAACAATTCGAGGCCCATGGATGACCAACCAACATGGTAGTGGACTTGGGAAAGAGAATATGCACCTGTGAATTTTGGCAATTGAGTGGTATTAATTTAATTGTCATTACTGTCACATTTTAGTTGTTGTTCCAATACTTATTCTGATATTGTAATTGTGTTTCCTTAATTTATTGTGGATTGCATGCTGGAACTGGAATTGGTTACTTAGTAACTTGGGTGCATTTTATTGAATTGAAGCAGGGATGCCCTGTGTCCATACTTGTGCTGCAATGGCTAGGGCAAGCAAGTAGCCTGAAAATTTCTGTCATAGATGGTTGACAATGGATGCAGACAATGATACATATGCATTCCATATCAATCCTATTCCTGGCCAGAAACTATGGGAGAAGTCACTCTACAACAGACCACAAACACCCAAGTTTAAGAAGATGCCAGGAGCACCCAAGAAGAAACAAAGAAAGGAGGCTGATAAACGCCCCGTTGGAGGCAAGAAGCAGAAGATCACCAAGATGAAGAGGGTATATAAAGAGGGTTCATGGCGTCATTGTGGTGGCAAGGGTCACGAAATGCTAGTTTTAGAGCCTTAATTTCAGACTCCAAGCTTCCAATCTTCCAAGCTAATTTCATCCTCCACTCCTCTAGTTCAAAGCCTCGATTATCTCTGTCATTTACTTCTTCTTCATCTAAAACTTTGTTAGCCCACATAAAGAGACCACACCAGCTCTTGCCAACACTCTGCAACCACATTCCATGCCCATGGAGAAGAAATGTTACAAATTGAATGAGCAATGACGCTAGTTGTATACATTAACAAAAATCACTTACATTGTAATTAGGACAATCATAAAATGGTCTCCCTGGATTCACCTCCGTTCCTGACCATTTGAGGACGGGTCGGATACCACACCCACGCCTATCTGGAAGGCGTTCGTCACTACTTCTAACGGTTCTCCTCCCACAGCTTCTCTCAGATCATTGGTTACTGGAGCTACTAACATGGTTGCTGCCTCCACCCATCATGACCCACTCAAATCACGCTCACCAATGGCAGAGAAGAAGAAATAAAGTGGTTTCTAATAATAAATTGCGGATTAGGATTATAAAGTAATTCAAGGACTAAATTGAGTTAAAAAATAATAACAGCCATGTCAGATAGCCGTTGCCTTTTTAATGTGGCATCTCTCCATATACGTCATCACGCCGTTTGAGAATATTCCCCAAAAAATACTTCAGGGATGACCGTGAGTCACCGTTATTAAATTCGAGGACAATATTGAAGCCAATACAAATTTAGGGACGACTTTAAAACTCCAATGCAAGTTTAGGACCACTCTAAAATTTAACTCAAAAATAATTTCAAAATCGCAATCAATTCCTTTTTTGATTTTTTCAATTTCATGTGTATCATAAATGTCCTACGAATAAAAAAAAATCTAAGAACGAAATCAGAATTAATTAACCAACTTCTTCAGTATTTGAATTGATATGCTTAGTTATAAATATAATCTAATTGAATCACCTTGTAGTTAACTTTTTGAGTATAAATTAATTTGTTATTGTATAGGATACACGTTCATTTCACAAAAATTCTATATTATTCTCTTCTCTCTTTCTTCTCTGATCTCTTCTCTAAATCTTAATCTTATTTCATAACATAAGTGTATATATTTGTTTTTGTTTTATTAAAATTAACATACAATAATAATTATATTGTTAAAAATCTTTCTACGATCGAAACTAAAAATAAATAAACTCTATAAAACCAATAAATAGTGAAAGTGAACATTGTAATACTAGTATACTACTATACTAGCCAATTGCTTAATTAGTAAACGGAAGTTTAGTATTCTAAATATATAATTCTTATTAGTGGTTTTTTTTTTTCAAAGCAGTTGAAATAAGAAAGCATTTTATCTATTTATTAATATTCTTTATTTCAACCGTTTAGTTTAAAAATTTTAATTTTAATACATTATGAGTATAAAATAATTTTTATGTCATAAATATTATAACAATTCATTGAAAAAGAATAAATAATTGAATAATTGTTTAAAAATGTATGTAGAATAAGAGATATTTTCCACATCTAAGTAATTTTGGCATCCAAGTTCATCCAAACAATTTTAGGTCACGCGTTTTTCCCGCTTTCTTCTTTCCTCACGCTTCTTCTCTTCTTCTTCTCTTCTTCCCCGCACTTCTTCTTCTTCTTCTTCTTCTTCTTCTTCTCACGCTCGTTTACGCACGGTGCGTCTTCTTCTTCGCCTTCTTCTTCGCGTTCCTCCTCCTCCTCATTCTCCTCCTTCTTTTTTGTATTCATTCTTGTTCACGTATTTTCTCCTTATCATTATTCTTTTGTTGTTGTTGCTGCTGTATTTTTTTTCCTTTTCTCCTTCTCTCCCTGGTGAAGAAGCAGTAGAAGATGAGAAGGAAGAGTTTTGAATTGTGCAAAACAGAAATGAACTGAACATGTTATTATGGTGAAACAATTGTTTAGTACTGAGTGAACAAAACATAATACATTATATAAAATCAAATTCAAATATCTTTTTGCAGAATGAACCGAACACGTACTCATGGTGAAACAATTGTTTAGTACTGAGTGAACGAAACATAATACATTATATAAAATCAAATTCAAACATCTTTCTACATAATGAACCGAACACGTACTCATGGTGAAACAATTATATAGTATTGACTAAACGAAACATAATCTATTATATAAAATCAAATTCAAACTTCTTTCTGCATAATGAACCGAACACGTACTCATGGTGAAACAATTGTATAGTACTAAATGAACGAAACATAATCCATTATATAAAATCAATTTTAAACAGCTTTCTGCATAACGAACCGAATACGTACTCATGGTGAAATAATTGTATAGTACTGAATGAATGAAACATAATTCATTATATAAAATCAAATTCGAAACACATCTGTCTATAATTTAGATATTATCAATTTAATTCAATTCAAATCAGATTCAGAACACCTGCGTCCATTCAATTCAATTGAATTCAATTTAGCAATTGTATTCCATTCAATTCGATTGAAAAAATAATCCATAATGTTGGTGTTGTTGGTGATGACGATAACGAAAGAGGAGGAGAAGAGAAGAAGAAGGAGGAGAAGCAAAAGAAGAATCTGAGTGCGCAAAGGAGGAGGAGGAGGAGGTATACGTAAATTTGAAAGAAGAAGAAGATGACGTATGTGTGTATTTGAAAGAAAAAGAAGAAGCGCAGGGGAGGAGAAGAAGATAAAGCACGTGTAATGACGCTCTTTTAATGAGAGTGGTTTTTGTTGGTGTTGGACCTACTTAGATAAAACTTGGATGAAAAAAAAATACTTGGATGTGTAACATAGCCCGTAGAATAAAGACATTTAATCATGTTGAAAAAAAACATATAAGTAACTAACTTTTAAGTAGTTAACATTAACCATTTTTTTAAAAATTTATAATTTATGGTCTAAAATTAAAAATTTATGATCTTAAGTCTAGAATTTAAAATAAACAAAATTATTTTTAAAAAGTTGAGTCAAAAATAAATAATGAAAAACAACTGTAAATTAATTTTTCAATTTTTGGATTAATATAATTTTTAATGACTATTGACCTAATCAACTTTTTTTCTTGGACAGCGACCTAATCAATTTAATAGGAATTTTTTTTGTGATTTAAATAAGTTAAACAAAAAAACAAGAAAGAAAATAAAAGTTAGGAACTGTTTAAACAAACGGGCAATCCCACTTAAAACAACTTTTAAACTCCTTTCAAGGAGAGAGAAACTCTACTTGATTGAGTTGTAATCTCATCGCCATCTTTGCTATAGTATCCGCCACCGTGTTTACATTTTTTATAATCAAACGAAAGTCAACTCGCCAATTCCAATGCATGATATCCTTTATTTTGACCATCAACGAATTAATAAACCCAAAACCATCTTAATTATTAGTAACAAGATTAAACGCCTCCACACAATCTATCTCACAAATAACATCTTGTTGACCCACATCTCAAGTTAAGAGATAACATCTCTAAATAGCAAACAATTCTCGTTAAAGAATGCTATTACTCTCTATCATTCCCAAAACATTCCCTTTGCCAACACCTATTACAATCTCTGATAATGCAAGTAAAACCAACACTATCACAAAAATCAGGATAACTAGTATCACAATTAATCTTGAAAATACCTATAAATGGAAGATTTCAAAATACTTAAAATAGAGGGGAGGGTCATACGTTGTAATTCAAAGGAACTCATAAGCTCTTTTTCTTATGCTAAAGCTAGACAAATCACTTTTTTCAGAGACCAAGTTTCATGAGGATTAAAGAAGTCATTATTCCTTATTCGCCATATCCATCTAAATCCTAAAAAGAACCTAAATGGATTCTCTTTGCTATGATACAAGAACCAGTTCTTCAAATCCAAAAGATGACAAGAAATATCCAACCTGTGTCATACAAGTTGAGCTTTCGGACAATTTTGAATACAATATAAAATCGATTTCTGACTAAAAAAATATCTTGGGTACATATCCGATGACGACATTCCTCTTCTAAAGTGAAAACATGCAGTAAGAAGAGGTTCCCTAAGACACAGTCAAACAAAAATTTTATGCTTTTTTCAGAACAACAAAAAATTTGTGCCAAAGCAAAAGCTAATTCTCCCACTCCTCCCAATTAAAATGCTGCTTACACAACCACAAGTAACCATTGCATAAGTCATAGACTTTGGATGCAGCCCCAGATCAATACCAACCTACTTTCGGATCTATTTGCACATCTGGACTGTAAGAAAGAATATTATCTTTCAAATTCTGAGATAGAGGGGAATAAAAAGTCTCCAAATATCACCTACCAACTGACTAGATATCCTGTATCCGGAGGTTCGAATTAGAAATGTGAACATAATCCATCTAATAAGATAACTGCTCTTCTTTCCTCCAACTAGAAAACCAAAAATTATGGTTCAAATTCTCAATACACCAAGCAAATCCATTCTTCAACACTTTCTAAGCTAAGCAAAGACTCTTTCAAATATAAGAGTCCTTGTTCCTAGGACAACCAAAAAGTCATCTTGAGATAATCAGTATTTGACATCCAACAATTTGACTCATAACTTGGTTGGCTGATGGAAAAAAGTCTAAACTAGCTTTTCAAGAAGAGAAATATTCGCACAATAAGGATCTTTAATCTCCAAACCTCTATATTTTTTTGGAGTAACCAGCACCTTCCAACTAACAAGATTCAATTCTCTTCCATCAGCCTGACCTTTTCAAAGAAAATTTCTCATCATAGACTCTAGTTTACTGATAATCCTTCTGAAAAAATAGAGATTTGCATCTGATATGTGGGAATAGTGGCTAGAACGGAATTGACCAAGTAGAGTCTATCTGCCTGGCTGAACAAATTCTCTTTCCAACTTGCTAGCCTGTCTCGAATCTTATCCAAGACACCGTTGAAAGCTAAACGGGTCACCCTAGAATAGCTAAGAGTAACCCCAAGATACTTGTCCAAGTTCTGGACAAATCTGATGGAGGACACCCCAATGAAGATCTCTTTTCTTGTCGTAGAGACATTCTTGGAGCAAAGCACTTTAGACTTCTCCACATTAATCTTCATCCTAGATACTTTACAAAAATTTTCCAAAACCACCATCACATTCTATACTTGTCTCTTTGTAACTTTACAGAATAAAAGTAAATTATTAAACATTAAGTGGGATATTCTTGGTCCTCCTCTAGAAATAGCAACCGACTCTCATAGAATTTTTTTGCCTAAGACTCCGACTAGGAGTAAAGTCATTTAGATGATTTCTATTCCAAAAAATAGACAAGGAGAAAGCAGTGGCACAATTCATGATTAAATTGATTGTATGACTGAAAAAACCAAAGTTCTAAAGGATATGGGCAAAAAACCTATAGTCAACTCTATTATAAGCTTTCTCTAGATCAATTTTAAAGGGCAGGGTGCCTTTCTTGGATTTAGTCGTCTTCATAAAGTAGAGAACTTCTTCGCAATAATGATGCTATCAGGAGTTCCTTTGTAAGAACCTGATTTTCAGTAAATAGACTTTTCTGGTTATTTTAAAATTTATTTTGTAAAATTTCAAACCACAGCCCAACAAGAATAGTGAGGCAGGCTTAGTGGTAAAAAAACTAAAATTAAAGAAAAAACTAAAAAATAAAAAAATTAAATAAAAAATGCCATTAATAAGGTCAAAATTGACTTTATGAGGGTAATTAATCCCTCTGGGTCATATTTGACTAGTAAATAATAAATATTAGCTTACCATTAGTTTATTTTCCTCACTAGAGACTTTTTGAGACAGGAATTCACTTTTAGTGACGGTTTTGCGTGCGTCGAGAAAAACTCTTGTAATCGAAAATTTCGAAACCAGTAGTAAAAATAATTTCTACTTTGTTAATTTTGTTCCAAGATCAATCTTAGCCACTAGTTATTTTACCCCACGGTAAAAGTCACCCGGAACCGAATTTTTTTACTAGTATTCTGCAAACGACTCCTAGAAGCCCCAAATCTTCTTACTTGCCATTCAAGTTGAGATTATCTCACCCTCTCACCCCTCTCTACTGTGTTTTTAACTCCGAGTACCTAATTGGGATTAACTATGAATAAGCTCAACACGCAAGCGCTGACCAAGCTTCCTCATTTTCACACCCCTTCTTCATTAAATCCTGACCACGAAATTCTCAGCCTCTTTTACCATAATTAATTCAACCAAGACTCAAATTTTTATTTAAGGAAACATTGATCACAAAATTTACAAACACTTTATGCATTTTGTTACCTTTTTTACCGTGTTTTAGAGAGAGAAAAATAGTAAAATTCTGCTCTCCTTCTCCATGTCCTAGCCCTCATTCCTACTGTTCTTCTATTGTTTTTCAAGTGTTCTTCAAGAATCTAAGATATAGAAACATAATTCCTTGTCTGTTTTCACTAATTTTCGCGTTTTTACCGAAAATTCAGCAAGATAAGCTCTTGTTTCTTCTCTATTATTTTCTATTTTTTTGGCAGTAATCATGATGAATTCTCGTCCTCTTATGTGTCTATAAAACCTATCTTAAAACCCATATGGAGCACACCTAAGGAGCTATATAAATTCAAGCTCAAAGTGATCAAATTTTAACACTTTTGCGACACTTTTAAGCCAAAAACGAAAGTGCACCACCACCAGCCGTGCCTTTGCTTTTGTGTGCACGTTTTCTAATGTGTGAAAAGTCCAAGAACTGAATTAAATAAAAGGTAAGGATTAGGATTAGTTAGAATATGTTTGTGTTGGTTTTCGGTGTTTATATGAGCCACTTTGTGGTGAATTTGTGCTTGGTTTGCAAATCTGAAAATTCTGTGTTACCTCTATTTTGACTTTATAAATATGTGTAATATGAAGTATAATTGCCTCTGAATTTTGTGTGGTAGCATAAAAAAACATGAAAGTACTTGGGATTTAAGTATCAAGCCTTAAACGTCACTAAAAGTGGAGAAAAATATAAAATTGCGTCTCTAAAAATTTCAGCCACTAAGAGCACGAAAATTATGGTAAAAAAGAGTTAAAAAGAAGTTAGAAAAATAGTTTTAATCCTATGAAATAAGTAGGTAAAAATAAAACAGGTGTTATGGTTATTTCGGATTAAAAGATGGCAGAAAATATAATATAAACAAGATATAAGTAAAATTATGAATTTAATAGATTTAAGAATAAAATAATAGTTATATAAATTATTTGGTTCAAATAAAGTTTTAAAATTATGAATTTAAAATAAAGTTTTAAGCCTAAATAATAGTTTTAGTAAAAGTTAGAAGTAAAACGGTAAAAAAGATAATTAGAGCAAGTAAATAAATTAATAAAGGATAAATTAGTTTTTCGGTCCCTAGTCATAAAAATTGGCATTTAATAAAAATATTAGGAGTAATTTGGCCATAGAAAAATATTAGGATTAACCTGGTAAAATTTTGACGCTAAACAAGGTCAAACGATAAAACTAGAGTACTTAGCTGTAAAAATAAAATTTTTAGGCATAAAAACACAAAATAAAAGATGATTAATTAACTTAATGAAAGTAAAAAGGTTTTGTAGTAAAAATATGTGAGTATAATGGTAAAGTAATAACATTAGTGGTAAATGCGTTATTGAAAACCTAAAGAAAATGGTAAAAAGAGAATTTAATTAAAAATGGTAGAATGGTAAAAATATGACAAGGCTGAGATATTTTAAGAAAAAGACCGGGAACAAGTTTTTATAAAGAAAGGGCAGATAAGTCCCTTAGAGATAAATTTTATTTGAGATGTGCCGTGGAAAAAGAACTATAAACCCCAAGGTGCTAGAGGTTGTTTGTAAGCAGGTATTATCCACTGACAGTTAAAATTCTGTTTCCCCTTTTGTGCACATATTATGGTGTCAAGCTTTGCGACGGTTGCCTGTGCCACGGACTGGTGGTATTCTTAACCACATCGACATATATGTATGGACGGACGCAATCGGGAAACGATATCTAGGACTAGTTCTTAGGTAACGTCGGGTTGCGGGTAGTCAACCGACGCATGATCTCATGGCCTGCATAGGACCAGACATGCATCATACTTGGTTGCTGCATTCTCTATGTTTGTGATTGCATACTTGTTCCTGTGATTATGTTTTGTCTCTGCTTCTTGTATTTTGTGCTTGGTTACTATTTTGATATACACTCGTGCTTATACCTGTTTGTGTGACGTACCTACATAACTGCGCGAAGTCTTAGACTTAGGCTGCGGAACCTCTTAGGTTTTTCTGAGTAGTACCCTACTGGGAACCTTAGGTTCTCACCCCTTACTTTTCCTATTATGCAGATGCAAACTGGCAAGATCTTCTTTGAGTTTCCAGCCTTAAGATGGGCGAGTAGCAGTAGCATTATCGGTGGGTCAAAGTGACTTCTTTTACTTCCACATAGCACTTCCGTGTTTCTTCAGCTACCAGAGATCAGTGACCAGCAGTAGTTATAGTAGTCTTTGCCCTCGTGCTGTATAGAATTTTTAGAGGGCTAGATGCTTTTATAAATATCTATGAAAACAAGTTAGAACAGGTCCTAGATTAGAGTGACTCTTGAAAGTCGAGGGCTCTAAGTATAAATATGAAGTTTGTAAATATTTTTATGAATAAGCAACGACGTAACCCCGTATGAACTATGATGTAGTAAATGATCCTTCAGACATATATGTATGATATTACTACATTTTATGTGTTTTCTATGCTTCACGTAGACATTATCTGTCTAATTATTACCTATTCCGTTATATATATATCTGACACGCGATCTCGACTAGCGCTATAGACTCATATGAGTCATATGTATATATTTAATATAAGGTCTAGAGTTTCTAAGAAAAGTCGTGAAGTAACGCTTGACGGCTAGCATTGGTCATGACATGCTAGAAGTTGGGTCGTTACATCCTCGTTTCGGAATAAACCCGCCTTGAAGCGGGCCAACATTCTCCGCAAGATGAAGACGTAGCCTATTAACATGGACCTTCATGATGATTTTTTAAACCACGTTGTAGAGACTAATTAGCCTGAAGTCCTTCATGGACACCGACGTTTCAATCTTCGGAATAAGAACCAATAAAGTCTCCATTATCCTTGGATCAAGAGCAACATCAGAGAATGCCTGCTTAACCATATCCCAAACATTAAGACCAATGATCTCCCAATATTCGTTGAAGAAGAAAGTTTGGAACCCATCAAGACCCAAAGCTTTAAAAGAATTCATGTGAAAAACAGTTGTCCTTATTTCCTCCATAGTAACTAGCGCTGTAAGATCATCGTAAGCTTCCTCATGCAGAGAAGGAAGAAGCAAATTACCAAGACAACCCAAATCAACATCATCCAAATGACAGAATAAGCTTTTGTAGAAAGACTCTGCTTCCTGACTCAAAACCTCCGGATCAGTCTTCCACACCCCATCCTTGAGGAAAATGCCATGAATCTTATTATGCCTCATTCGCACAAGAGTTTGAACATAAAAGAATCTTGTATTCCTATCTTCAAACCTTACCCACTGTTCTCTAGATTTTTGGAACCACAGGAGCTCTTCTTGCACTAAAGTATTATTATAATCATCAATCAACTATTGCACTTTCTGAAGCAAATAAATGCTATCCACCACTTCCAAACGCTTCTATAAATAATTAATCTGGTACTCTAATTCACATTTCCTAACAAAAATGTTACCAAACACCTTCGAATTAAACTCTAAGAAATTCTTCTACACTTCCAAAAACTTGCCATGAATCCCTCTATTACCAGACCACCATGACTGGTTTACAATATCCTTATATCCGGGATGAGTAGCCCAAGCAACAACAAATCGAAAAGGTCGATTCCCTTTAGGATGAGGACGATCTTTACAACGCACCAGGATAGGACAATGATCAGACTGAAGTCTATTTAAAATTTTTACATATGCCTCTAAAAAGATAGATAACCAACCACTATTTATACAAATTCAGTCAAATTTTGTTGCCAAGTCAACAATTTGATAGAGATTTGATACATATAATTATATATAATTGTTTTTGGTACAATATATTCTAATTTATTTGTGTATATTTTTACAATTTTACCCCTTCACAAAAACTTTCTGGTCCAGCAGTGTTTGCAAAGTGTTTGTAATACCAACTACTTATAATTTAAAGATAGAAAACTCGAATTTTGTAGCCTTGAATATGAGTAAACTCAAGAAAAATACTAATTTGGCACAAACTTGGTTAATTTGTAATTGGTTTCTCAAATTTCTTTATTGAATTTTGTAGTCGTTGTATAATCATGAGTTTACTTTTTTAATTTGAAATTGGTTTCTCAAATTTCTTTATTGAATTTATTTTTATCTTTAAACTTTTTTATGTCCAAATTTATTCAGTTCTTTAATTTCATATTTTATCTTTTATTTGCTTCATTATAACTGGAAATATATTTTAGTCAGATGTCTGTTTTTCAACTTCATTTCATGGGCGTATGCTCTAAAATGATTAAAAAATAAAAACGACCACATCATACTATGCTTTCGACTTTATGTATACTGTTGATGTTATAATATCATTGGTTTAAAAATAGCTAATCTTATAACAAAGACATCTGCATGACTAACTAAAAGTTACATTTCAACCAGAAAAACTCAAACATGTATGCATTGGGGCCGAGGTCAAGTTCATGTGCAAAATTATAAACTCGGTAAACACACAAAAGCATACCTATATAATATTGGAAAAAGATTCTCTACCGTGACAATGCTAGTAAAGTAGTAAAATGATACTTTAATCACCTTTAACTTTACAATATTTGTTATTTGTAAACCCCACTATCTTAATTCAAGGGTGAATAATGATGTACTTTTTTCTTCTAAAGTGACAATATAACTTTAGTGACAATATAACTTTAGGGATCCTATAATATTAGTTACCTGCGGTTTTTTCAGAGCGAGTTTATATATGCAATTTAAATCATTTTTATACGGTACGGATCTTAAACTTTTAGAGTAGAGTTAGGATTTTTAACAACTGTGATTCTATGATGGAGAACATGAACATATAAAGAATTAGAACAACTTGAACGAGTGCCTCAGCTAAAATTCAATGTTAATGAATTACTCTGAATTGAAAAAAATCAGAGACCAATTCCCAAACTTAGAAACAATAACTATGTAATTCTGATGAGATATATCTTTCCTAAAGTAATGTTAACCCTCAGCAAATCGGTCTAGATCAGATAAATCCTGTTCCATTCACCAACTTATCCTCATGCCATTTACAGAAGCAATCAAGAGCATCCCTCATCCATGCATGCCGGAGGCTTCCGAGTGCCTCCGATACAGCCAGCCAACTCCGGTTTCTCGTACTTTGCTCAGGCCATAGCTCAAGTTCCTCCTTGACAAGCAATGCAAACATTGCTGCTTTACATAAACCCTCTGGGCTGAACTCGTCTTGGTGGGTCTTACTCCTAAACTCATAGTACCCAAGAAAATCCTGAAACCCAGTAGCCAAATATTTCAACCATTGTTTTTCAGGTATTCACCCGAATGGCAAGATAAAAATACAAAGTAAAAGTATCAATAGACGTTGTTTAATAGTTTAAATAAGCAACTTCGAAAGACTAAGGATTTTCAAGGGACATAATTACAAGAAACATAGAAAAACAATAAAGGTATCAAAGAATCAAGAGCATGTCAAAACAAATAGAAGCTACCGATATCTGCAAAATATATCAAAATCAATTAATACCACTAAATTACGCTCAAATCATAATTAAGTACAGGCATATTGAAACAGTTGTGTCATAATACTTCAAACTGTTTAAGGGCCAAATTCACCAGATTTTACTTTTAGAGCCATTGTCAACAAAATCTAAATACTACTAGAAGATTACAGTATATTCTCAAATGAGCGACTTAAACTCCCATTGTAGAACCATCAAAACATCAAGATATAAACTAAATAAAATTAAAATCATTCTATAGAAGAAACTAAACTTAAATAAATTCATATAGATTCATATGTGGAAAAGATTTTCACCATTATGTCTCCACGAACACCCGCTTCCTCAATAGCTTCTCTTGTTGCCGCCTGTTCAACAGTTTCGTCATTCTCCCAACCTCCCTTTAATGGACAAAGCAAGATCACACTAATTAGAAAATGACATATCTAGTCAGGACCAATTCAAAAAAGAATTGATAGATGTCTCAATCATGATAACATAAACAAAGCAGAACTGACAAGAAGAAATAATTTTAAATCAACCATAGACATAACAGTCAATTTTGTGAGGTAAAATAAGTGTCTCATCAGTAAGGTAATTCAAAAGCTTTACACTGGCCTAGAACGATAACAAATTTCTGGCATAGCATTAAAGGTGTAAAGCTATTCGATATTGCATCCACAACGATGGTATTGAAATAGCCACTGATTTACCATCTTGTTAAAAACAAAGAAAATTTGCTAAATTTAAAGCAAACTATAAATAAATGATGGGTAAAAATTGGAATAGAAACTGGTCTTGTGAGTTTTACCATTCCAGAAGTCAATATGGACAATTAACAAATAGTATTTTGGAATTTAGTTTCACTATGGCACAGGATAGAGGGTACCATCATGCATATAAATATAAACACGCTCCAATTCAACTTATCAACATTCATTAAATTATAATGTCCTACATCATAAGATCAACGTAGACCCTTCACACTCATTAGAGAGCTGTATTAACACATAAAAAAGTATGGGAAAATATCGAGATGTAACATAATAGTTTTTTTTTTTTTTTTTTGAAAGCAAGAGCTCAACACAATATAGTGGAGCAACAGTAATAAGGTACACTGTAACATAATAGTTTGTTTCGTCTTTTTCCCCAAAAGCCACCAAGATTAGTACTCGAGGCACAAGAACAGCCAGTAAAAATATTGCAACACAACAAATACCTGAATAAAATTGGTAGACCAGCTGCATTGATCTTGCAGAACATTAATAGTTTCAGTATGAATATTTAATGACTTATTGCGGATTTGTTACTGCAGAAAGTAATTGTACCAACCATCTCAATGCCTAAAAGTTGTTGCAGTAAGAACAGAAATAAATAGATGAAGCAAAAGCTGACACATCTACACTAAGGACGTCTAGGGCACTATGATTTGCTGGTTTTGACTAATAAGAAAATGGATTTTTCTTCCTTAAAAGAATAACTTAATATCATGAAAACGACTAAGATACTTGGATAGATACAAGAATAAGGCAATAAAATCCAGAAAATTGCAATCATTTATGATTTCTTATATTCAAATCATTATAAAATAAGTTTAGAAAATTCTCAATAACATCAAATGTGTCACTATGAATGCCATAAGAGTAAATGCCTGACAAAAAAATTTGAAAAACGGTAGATACAAAAAAGTAACAATTTTACTTAAACATTATACCTTTGGAAACAAAAGACCTGGTCCACTTGGTGAATTAATCAGAAGAACTTCAACATTCCTCCCAGAGTTAGAGTTCCCACAATCATCAGAACTTTTGTACCTAAAGGGGACACATCTGCAATCCAAATTACATCTCTGGATCAGATCATTAAGAATATACTAACTATATATATATAGAATAGAAAGTGAGAAGAAGTATCAAATGTCAAGCAATTCATATCTGAGATGGCTGACATAATAAAAGCTGCTTCAGTTTAGAGGCTAATAATTTATACAGACATCCCCATAGTAATAGAGTTTTACAAGTTTCAGATTCATTCTAATAGTTCGTATAGGTTATCATCAACAATCTGATAATGATTTTATATTGAGCAACTGTTATTTTGATATAAACGAGATTTTGCACACACAAGAAGTCATATATCATAAACCTCTCATAATGAGATTATGAATCAACTTAAAGTACATGCAACAGGATGTCAATGCACCAAAGAACACCTTTTATAGCTTCTCCATCAACAAATTGGAAGAACAACCACCAAGCCATAATTTTAACTTTTAGAGCTTGTTTGGAAACCATTTAAATGAGAAAAGAATTCTATTTCCTTTAAGAAAAGAATTCATTTCTATCTGAAACTCAATTCCATGATTTGGAATGACTAATCATAATTTGAATAAAAAAAATCTTCAACCATAACCACCACAATCACCAAAAGAAAAGGCACTATTTATATGCATACTCATAGTTCTGGTTGAAAATGACATTTCTTTTGTCACCCTCAGCAACAATCACCAAAAGAATAAATAAAATAAAATCCAAAACATAACAGTAGTAAAAGAAAAAAAAAATACAGAAACAAAATAATGTAATTGAGGAGTGATAGAGAAACATAATGTACCCCGCAACAAGGCGATAACCGTTCTCGTACCGCTGCTGATGCCGCCCCGTGCGGGCCACCAATTCAGACATAATCACAATCACAATCTCCAAACACACTTCAATCCCAATTCCAATCGGAGCAAAAAAAAAAAAAAAAAATCTCAATCCGCAAAATGAAACGGGGCCATTGGAATCTCGAGAAAATCAAAACGGAAACCAAAGGCGATGATCAAAGGCACACGAATCGGAGAATGGTCACGGCCACACCGCATAGCACCGATCCCACCACCATTGCGGTTTTCTGTGCTCCGTCGTCGCTGCGTAGCATCACATCAGAATGCACACTTCGCTTTCTCAGGGTTTGCAAATTAGAGAGAGAAAGAGAGAACTGGAGAATGAACCAATAGAGAGAAAGCGAGAGAGAGCGAGAAGCGCATAGAACGGATCAGAGCGTCAAAGTCACGTGGATTTTGGTCAAAATGTGGGGTCATCGGCCTTGCGTGATTTAACGCTATGTCAGGCATATCATAAATACACCTAATTGATAATTAACGATACAGTTATAAGAACCCAA
>NC_029792.2:117350101-117352297 GCF_000816755.2 Arachis ipaensis
TAAAGTTAAAATTATAATTTTAAGTTGTTTTATTAAAATTAATTTGAATTATAATAATTTGACTAATAAAAAAGTAATGAGTTATGCATTATTTGTTTTTTCTTAATTTAGTGTTAATTGTATTAACTATTTAAAATAGTTATTAACCGATTTTACTAATCTATTTTTTTCAATAAATCAGACATATATATTGAATGTGACCATAAATAATCTAGTAATACATAAATCCACCAATAAATTGTTATATGTGTAAGAATATATCAAAATCAGCTGAAAATGAACAACAAATTATTAGAGAATTCTAACGTAAAAAGTTCTCCAATAAACAATAAATAATTTAAACCCACTAAATAACAACTCAACACTATCCTTTGATGCCTGCAAAATATATACCTGAAATAATACTATATTAATGTTAGTATACAAAATTATATGATTAACGTAATTATAAAATTGTTTATTAGGAGAATAAAATAATACGAATTTTTATGATTCTAATATTTTCAAGCTATAAATGTATAATAAGAATGCATTACCCATTAGCACCTAGAATTTGTCAATTTTTTAAATTGATAGTAATAAATTTTAATAAATTAATAAATTTAATTAAGATATTTTATTATTATTATCTTTTCACTATAAGCTCTCAAAAACATCTCTATATATCACATTCATCGTGCAGTTATCTTCCAACTGTCCGTGATCTTGCAATAGCATTTGCAGACCATCTTTACTCGTTACTCTTGCCTTTTTCCAAACTTTTTCATTACATAATCTACCATAGGTAATACTGTTGATAGAATCCTAGGCCATTAGATATGAAAAATAATAAACAAAAAAAGAACTAGACCTGAGATACGAATTTTCTAGATGATAAATAATTGTTATAATTCACTATTACTCCTTAAATATATATATATACACACACACACTCATTGTACACATTAATAATTAGTCAATATTTTTAATGGAGATACTTGTTACAATTAGGTAAAAATTATGCCATTATCTTTTATTAACCTTTATGATTAATTCAATGGAGCTATTGCTCAGTATATATGTTAACTACATTAATTAAGTACCAATATTTTTAGGAAAGAACTAAAAGAAGAGATATATAAATATATATAATATTGTTGCTCTATAGGAAACAGATATAAATTGCTACGTTCTTTTTTATTATATTATACAACTTAAAGTTATAGTATCATGTTACTATTAATTATAGATACTTGCTACAATTATATCAAATTTAATTATAAATCTAAATAAATAAAATAAATAACAATCAATATTTTTTTACATTCAATATTTACTGTAAATATAAAAAAAATAAATAATGAATAAAAATATGAGTAAAAAATAAAATATAATAATTAAAATTCAATTTATTAACTAATTAATCTTGTGTCCATACAATAATAATAATAATAATAAACTATACTTTTTGTCCCTGAAGTTTGACAAAAGTTTCACAAATATTCCTAAATTTTATTTTGTTTCAATTTTGTCCCAAAAGTTTTCGAATTGCATCAAATATACCCCTGACGGCTAATTTTTCAAAAACTTTAAGACGAATTCAACAATAATTTCATAAGAACAACCCTCAATACGAGCAAATCAAGCATAATTTTCATGCATTATTGTCAGATTGATCTTAAATTTTTTGAAAATTTAGCCGCCGAGGATATATTTGATGCAAATCGAAAACTTGTGAGACAAAATTGAAATAAAATAAAACTTAGGGGTATTTTTGAAATTTTTACCAAACTTCAAGGACAAAAAATATATTTTACCCTTATTATTATTATTATCCACTAATTAAAGTAGAAGATAAAGAATCATATAATAAACGAACCATTATTAGGATGGGTGAGAATTATAGCATGAATTATTGTGAATACAATTATCTACTAATAAAATTGTGGATAGAGTTAATTATTGTAGATACAACTATCTACTAATAAAATTATTGCACATAAATGAGAATTAGAACTATATCAATTAATATAATTAGAATAAATAAAAATATTGATGATTGATAATTAGTTTAATAATGCATTGAATATTGATTTGATATAATTATAATAAATATATTTTTTTAAAATAATATAATTATACATTATTCATGAGCTAATTGTAATATAATTAGAATAAATTTATTTGAAAAAAATTCATGTGTAATTTTCATAAATT
>NC_029792.2:117353470-117391944 GCF_000816755.2 Arachis ipaensis
TAAATAGTTTTTTGTTATAATTATTTTCTTATATATATATATATATATATTTATTTATTTATTTATTTATTTTATTCCACAATGCGTGCAATAAGCTTTTATGTTTGATATCGATATTGATATGACCAGTAAACATCGGTTACGAGTTATAGCTCGGAAACGCATAATCCTCAATTATAACCGACCTTTTTGAAGGACAGCATTAATCTCCAATTGATAACGTCAATTAATCCTCTCCTCAGGCGTTACAATCTCGTCCACACAGGTATAAAGGGACAAGGAAACAACCAAAGGTAAGATCATCTTTCTATGAAAAAAAGAGTACTTGTACACCTATATCCCTTTGCTAACTTAAGCATTGGAGTGCCTTTGCAGGTACTCAACCTTCCCGCTCCAGTCAACCGACATATACTACATTTTGTTGGGAAGGATCACCGACCTTCGTCAAGAGCCGAGTTATACCTCCGTTCACCCAGGCAAGAACATATATATAGTCTCCAATCCCAGTTTCATTCATATGCAAATTGTATACAATTTTTTTAATAGAGCAATTTTAATTTTTAATGGAAATACTTGCTACAATTAAGTAAAAATTATGTTATTATCTTTTATTAAAATTTATGATTAATTCAATGAAGATAATTTCTCAGTATATATGTTATATATCTACATTAATTATGTGCCAATATTTTTAGTAAAGAGCTAAAAGAAGAGATATATAAATATATATAATATTATTGCTATATAGGAAGCAAATATAAATTGCTACATTCTTTTTTATTATATTATACAACTTAAAATTATAGTATCATGTTACTATTAATTATAGATACTTGCTACAATTATATCAAATTTAATTATGACTCTAAATAAATAAAATATATAACAATCAATATTTTTTTTTACATTCAATATTTACTGTAAATATAAAAAGTAAAATAATTAATGAATAAAAATAGGAGTAGAAAATAAAACATATTAATTAAAATTCAATTTGTTAAATAATTAATCTTGTGTCCATACAATATAATTTCACAAAAATATTATGAATCACAACCTTTTTATACCACAAAAAAAACACTATATGTAGCTTTTAGTAGTATAAAAATAATTATAAAAATTAATTATTGATATTGATATTAATCACAATTTATTATTGATACCATAATTTTTTTAAAATATATTTTACCTTTTTAAAATATAATGCATGCACCGTATATACCTTTATTATTATTATTATTAAATGGGTCACTAATAATGTGTGCATTAACTATCTCCTAATAAAATTATTGCACTTGAATAAAAATTAGAACTATATCAATTGATATAATTAGAATGATTAAAAATATGATGATTGATAAGTAGTTTAATAACGCATTAAATATTAAGTATACTTTTATTAAGAATTGTATTACTAATCTAAAATACAAAGAGAAAAAAAAGTGATACATATATATATTCAAGAAAAAAAAACTTAAATATCAGGAAAAAAATCTTATATTAAAACATTTAAAAATAACATATCCAATAAAAATAGTCATAATACATAAATTGAGGCAACAATTTAAATTTAATCTAATATAAAACGAATTTAATCAAATACCAATATTATAACTTAATTACTTAAATAATATTTAATCTATTCTAGTCCTTAGACACGTATAAATTAGAGTCATTTTCGTAACGAACCAGCTGAAACATCATAAGCTTTGACATTTAGAATTCGTGCAAATTCAGACCATCCTCTTGTTAAATAAGTTTCATCATTCGCTATCCATGCAATACGGCAAGATATAGAATTGTCACACCGAGAAACTAAACTAACCCTTATTCCCTTCAATGGCATTGCATTTTCTGAAAAAAATCACAATATGTTATAAAATTATTTTAATAACGAAAAACTTAAAATAAGAAAATTTAAATATATTACCAATCGTAGAAATTGCATATCCGAGTTTAACATGAATTTAGCAAAATTGAACTTAAATTGAAGGAATTCAATCTCATTATGTGCTCCATGTAAAACTTGGTTAATTAACGGCTAATTAACTCATAAATGAGAATTTAATCTAGAAAGTAAAAAATGTGATTTTTGTGGCTAAATATGATAGAGGAGATTGAGACGAGAATTTCGGTACCAATTTTGTAGAAATCGGACCAAAATTGGATCGAACGGGCCAAACCGGCCCAACCGGACCCATAGTGGGCCCTTGCCCAAACTAACTAAACTAAAACCCTAATTTTCAGCACTCTCTCTCCTTATTTGACACACACACACTGAAATGGTGGTAGAAAAGGGAAGAACACTCTCTCAAGTTCTTTCTCTCATTTGATCTTCAAACCACCATAACTTTTGATCTAAAGCTCCGATTGCCGTACCGTTTGCGGCCACGCGTTCACCGCGGAGAGCTCTAAAAAACTCATACAATCAATCTTGAGGTAAGCCACAGTTTGCTCTTCAAAATTCCAGCCCTTATTTTTAAATTTCATGGGTGAAATGTTGAGATTTTGGGCTCTTTGTTATTATAGGATCCAACTCTCTTGAAGGAGAAGATTAATCTTGTCTCCTTGGATCTTGGGTGTGGTAAGATTCTCAACCCTAATGTAAATTATTGTTCTATGATGTTTGGGTATTGAGATGTTGTGTATGAGTATGATGATTGTGGCTTAGGTTGTGTACATGTGGGTAATTGGAGCTTGATTGAGACTTTGAAAAGTTTGAAAAGGGATTTTGGTGGTAAAAATCTGTTCTTGGAGGTGTTGAGACCTTGAGAGCTTGTGGACAAGTGATTTGGAAGTGCTCCGATTGAGCTTGGGAATTCGGCTAAGGTATGGTCTCGGTTTCTCATATCTAAAATATAATGTGGTGGAAAATACTTAGGCTAGAGGCCCTAAGATAGGCAATAAATTGTTGATATTGTTGAATGGATGAGATATATGATGTGGTCATATATGTGGTTATGAGTATTGATGCCTTGATGGTGTGATATATGAGAAAAAATGTATGTTATGATATATGCTTGATGAATAATTAAGGTTGAATTGTAGGTGAAACCATGTTGATGGTGAGTATGATATTGATTATGTATAATGATGGTTGATTGGAAATGGTATTATTGGAAATTGGGATGAGAAAGGATGTATGACATGTTAATGTGTTTGTCTTTTAGCCATTTGATTGAGAAGTGTTAAAATGGTGGGATAATGTTTTGTGAGTTGTGGTGAAGTGTTAATGTGTGAGTTGAGGAGGCTTGATATTGTTTTTGGTATATTTTGATTGATTTCAAAAAAGGGATGAAATGGGTATGTTTTGGGTTGATTTTAAAAAGGGTTGAAAATGGCTTGTTTTGGAAATGGCACTTTGTGGTTTTGTATGAAAATATGGTTTTTGGGCATACTTTGATGGGACGTAACTTGAACTTCAGATTTCCATTTTGTGCCAAATCTGTTTAAAACTGAAATTGGATCCGGGGTGGTTATACCGTTCGAAGAACGGGCAAAAAATGATTTAAAATGGAGGAGTTATGTCCCTTGGAAGATTGGGGGTTTAATTTGTGAATTCTGCAGTTTTTAACTTAGAAAAATTTTTGGCAGAATGACCCCCACGCATAGGCGTAGTTGACGCGTATGCGTCATTTTTCAGAAAAACGCCATCCACGCGTGCGCGAGCACTGTGCGAGTTCTATGCGTAGGGCACAAACGCACCCACGTGTAGCGTGGCTGACGCGTAGGAGTCGCTTGGCTGTTTCTCCATCCACGCGTGAGCGTGGGCGACGCATGCGTATCGATGCAATTTTTTGGCCATCCACGCGTGCGCGTGGAGGACGCGTATGCGTGGCCCTATTTTCATCCCAAAGTTTATTTTTGAGTTTTAAAAGCCAAATCTCATACTTTTAAGCCTCCGATCTCACCCCTTATGTCTTAAATCATTATGATATGCCTAGCAATGAGAAAGAAGTTAGGGGATATGGTAACTTGCGGATGAGGCAAGGGAAAGGTTATGATCAATGATGATCAAAGATGATTATATGAGATGCGGAGGATGGCGGTAGAAGTGCTTTATGTGCCATGAGCCGAAAGGCTGTATTTGTTGATAAATTGGCTGGTTCTGGATTGAACCGTGAGTCGGATGGCTAAGTTTGTTGCCTGATTTTGGCGGAGCCATTATTGATTATGGCCGAATATAAATGCATATATGCTATTGAATGAAATTGGGAATATTGCACTTCCACTATCTGAGATACGAGTTTTCCTGGGTGAAAGAAGTGGCTAGCCACCACGTGCTCCGGGTGAAGACTCGATACTCTGCTGACCCTATGTCGTAAGTGTGGCCGGACACTGTGAAAGTTCCGGATGAGCTCGGCCCCGTGAATATACACCAGTGAGAGTGTTGTATATGGATTATGACTATGATCATGATGATGATCGAGAAATAACTCGAGTTGGGGATGCACGACAGAGAGACAGTCCAATGGTTAGCTACCAGGACTTGTCGGGTTGGCTATATAACCGACAGATGATATCATCAGCCATTAGGGACAGGCATTCATCATATTGCATACTACGTGATTTGTTTGAGATTGGCTAATTGACTGCATATTACTTGTTAATTGTCTAAATGCCTTATCTGTTCCTATTTGTATATCTCTTGTCTGATATAACTGTGTTTGCCATATTATACTCCTGCTGGTGGTTGGGAGGTTTGAAGGATTTGGAAAGGGAAGTATCAGTTAGACTGAAGAATCTTTATTCAGTTGCACTTTTTGGTTTAGTCTGATTATAAGCTTTGATTTATCTGGTGGAAGTTCTAGGATTGCCTTCGGCTTTCCTCTGATTTTACATTTTAAATATGTGGGAACTATTACCATGCTGGGAACCTCCGGTTCTCACCCATGCGGATTTTGTGGTTTTCAGACGTAGGACGTGAGGCTTCTCGCTGAAGCATGATGTAGACTTCTGGATTAGCAAAGATCCTTGTTCTCGGGACTCTATTTTGGGTTATATGTTTTTCTTAGATACTTTTATCTCCATTAAATAATAAAAAATGTGATGACTCCTCTTAGAGGGGATTTTGGAGAATAGGTTTTCTTGTATTTGTGTCCCTTTGGGTTTCCTTAGGGTTTCCTATTTTATTTACTTATATATATTGCTATGCTCGGACCGGTTATCTTCGCAACTAGATTATGAGTTTTGATAATCATGTTTTTGACACTCCTTTCTATATATACAATCTCACGTTGGTCTATCCTTGTTCGTCACGTTTTCGATCGGAGTGTTACACTTTCGAGTTGCGATTTTGTTTTACCCCTTTTTTTCAAAGGCTCCTAGTTATAATCCGTATTCACACTACTATATGTACTAAATTTTAATTTTTAGAGGTCGTAATACCTTGCCATCTCTGAATTATGACTTAAGCATAAGACTCTGTATGGTAGGGTGTTACATTATGGTATCAGAGCAGTTCGTTCCTATAGAGCCTGAGGGACGGACTGACTATGCTTATGTGCATTCTCTACATGTGTGTTATGTGCTATTAGTATATCTGCTTGATATAACTGGCATAAACGTTCATGAGCATGCATTTGGAACTTTGAAGCACTAGACTTCCGATATTGAGACTGATCAACTTAATATCGATTGTTTGGTGTGTATAGGAACCAGATGGCACCTCGTGGACGCGGTAGAGGCCGTGGGAGAGGTCGTACTAATGCTCGTGCACCGGAGGTTAACCCTAATGACCCGGTGAACTTTATGGCGGCGTTGGAGAACATGGCTGCTGCGGCCCTTGGACAACAGATGAACAACCATGGCAATGATGGAGGTGGAGCTCAGGGCCCGATGACACTGGCAAACTTTTTGAAGGTTAATCCACCTAAGTTCAAGGAAACTACTAGCCAGACTGAAGCCGACACCTAGTTCCAGGCTATGGAGCGAGCACTGCAAGCACAGGTGGTACCTGAAGGGCAATGTGTTGAGTTTACTACTTATTTGCTCACTGGAGAAGTATCGCATTGGTGGCAAGGAGTCCGACGTCTCCTGCAGCAGGGTGATGACTATATCACCTGGGATGTCTTTCGGGAGGAGTTCTATAAGAAGTACTTTCCGACTTCAGCCAGGACGGCCAAGGAACTTGAGTTGCTGCAGCTAAAGCAGGGTACCATGTTCGTATCTCAGTATACTGACAAGTTTGAGGAGCTGTTTAGGTTCTCCCGTATGTGTTAGGGGACCCCGGTGGAATATGAGGAATGGAAGTGCATTAAGTATGAAGGAGGACTCCGGAGTGATATCTTCAGTTCAGTGGGACCAATAGAGATTAGGACTTTCTCCGAGTTGGTGAACAAGAGTAGGGTTGCTGAAGAGTGTGTTAAGAAGGCGGCTGCTGAGAGAGGAAGTCACAAGGGATCATTCCCACAGAATCGAGGGAAGAACTTTGCACCTAGAGGTCTGCCTTTCAAGCGGGGAGGCTCCTTCAGGAAGTCCAACAACAACAACTCCCAAGGAAAGAGATTTGGGAAGCAGCCTCAGAGTGAGAAAGCATGTGCTAGGTGCGAAAGTCACCATCCGGGAGCCCCGTGCAAGGCCAGGTGGGGCTTGTGCTATTCTTGTGGCAAGGTGGGACATAAAGCCGCAAACTGTCCGGAGAAGCAAAAGCAAGGTGCAGGGAAAGCACAGCAGACTGGCCGAGTGTTCACCACTTCAGCTATAGGTGCTGAGGGATCTGAGGCACTTATTCGAGGTAACTGTGAAATGGCTGGTCAAACTTTAAATGCTTTATTTGATTCGGGAGCATCGCATTCATTCATTGCATTTGAAAAGGCCCATGAGTTAGGATTGAAGATTGTAGCCTTAGGTTATGACCTAAAGGTGTATAATGCCACCCATGAAGCCATGGTAACTAGGCTAGGATGCCCGCAAGTTTTCTTTAGGTTCAAGCAGCGTGATTTTGTCCATAACTTAATCTGCTTACCGATGATCGGTCTTGATCTTATCCTGGGTTTGCACTGGTTATCTAAAAACCATGTCCTGCTCGACTGTTCTACAAAAACAGTGTGTTTTATGCCAGAAGATACGGAAGGGCCGGTTGTGGCGAATAGTTACTACTTGAATTCTATGATGGTGAATTGCTCTGGGACCGAATGTCAGGGTATTCTGTTGTTGACCGCGGGTGTTTCGGGTGATGATCAAAGATTGGAACAAATTCCGGTTGTGTGTGAGTGTCCGGAAGTGTTTTCCGATGACATTGATGAATTTCTACCTAACCGAGAGGTTGAGTTTGCTATCGAGTTGGTGCCTGGGGCTGGACCAATCTTGAGTGCTTTTTATAGGATGTCACCATTGGAATGGCCAAGCTAAAGTCTCAGTTGGAGAATCTGTTGGGTAAGAACTTTATCCGACCAAGTGTTTCTCTGTGGGGTGTGCCAGTGTTACTGGTAAAGAAGAAGGACGGGAGTATGTGGCTCTGTGTGGATTACAGGCAGCTGAACAAGGTCACAATAAAGAATAAATACCTGTCGCCGAGAATTGGTGATCTCATGGATCAGTTACAAGGAGCTGGGGTTTTCTCCAAGATCGACTTGCGATCCAGTTATCACCAGATAAGAGTGAGGGATGAGGATATCCCCAAGACCGCTTTCAGGACTCGTTATGGTCATTATAAGTATATTGTAATATCTTTTGGGTTGACAAACGCTCCTGCAGTATTTATGGATTACATGAATAGAGTCTTCCGTCCATTTCTGAATAATTTCGTTGCTGTCTTCATTGACGACATACTAATTTATTCCAAGACCGAAGAGGAGCATGCGGAACACTTGAGGATCGTGTTGCAGATACTGAAGGAAAAGAAACTCTACGCAAAACTATCTAAATGTGAATTCTGGAAGAGTGATGTGAAGTTTTTGGGGGGCATGTAGTGAGTAAACAGGGGATAGCAGTTGATCCATCTAAGGTGGAGGCAGTGATGGAATGGAAGCAACCAACCACGGTAATTGAGATAAGGAGTTTTCTGGGCTTAGCCGGCTACTACCGGAGATTTATTAAGGGCTTTTCGCAATTAGCTTTGCCATTGACAAGGTTAACCCGCAAGGATACACCATTTGTTTGGACTCCTGAGTGTGAAGAGAGCTTTCAGGCGTTGAAGAAAAAGTTGACCACTGCACCTATGTTGGTGTTACCTGAGCCGAATGAACCATTTGAGGTGTACGGTGATGTCTCACTAAAGGGTCTAGGGTGCGTGCTGATGCAGCATCATAATGTGGTGGCGTATGCCTCATGACAGTTGAGACCTCATAAAGTTAACTACCCTACGCACGATTTGGAACTTTCTGCGATTGTGTTTGCCTTGAAGGTGTTGAGGCATTATCTCTATGGGGTTAAATTCTAGGTTTTCTCTTATCACAAGAGTTTAAAGTACCCCTTTGATAAAAAAGAACTCAATATGCGGCAGAGAAGATGGATGGAATTACTGAAGGACTACGACTTTGAGTTGAATTACCATCCGGAAAAAGCGAATATAGTGGCGGATGCGTTAAGTCGGAAGTCATTGTATGCGGCTTGGATGATGCTTCAAGAAGAGAAGTTACTCAAGGGATTCGAGAGCCTAAAGATTGGTGCTCAGGAAGTATCTGGAACCCTGTGTTTGAGTCGATTAGAGATCTCAAGTCACTTTAAATCCGAACTCCTAAAGGCTCCTGAAGATGATGATGTGTTATGGAAGGTGTTACCAGCTATTGAACAAGGGAAACGGTGGAGAGTGTTGGAGGATAAGGATGGGCTATGGAGATTCAAGGATAGGATTATTGTACCGGATGTTGGCACTTTGAGGCAAGATATCCTAAAGGAAGCACACAAAAGCGGATTCTCTATTCATCCGGGAAGTACTAATATGTACCATGACCCAAAAGCGATGTTTTGGTGGCCGGGTATGAAGAATGATGTGGCGAAATACGTCTCAAAGTGCTTAGCCTGTCAGAAGGTGAAGATTGAACATCAAAGACCTTCCGGGACGTTGCAACCTTTAGAGGTTCTGCAATGGAAGTGGAAAAGCATTGCGATGGACTTTGTGTCAGGATTGCCAAGGACTAGGCCAATTTTGATGCTGTCTGGGTGATTGTGGACCGACTGACGAAGTCAGCTCACTTTTTACCCATTCGGATGACTTACACCCTTGAGGAGCTAGCACGTTGTACATAAAAGAGATTGTGAGACTTCATGGTGTATCGGCTACTATAATCTCTGATAGAGATCCTCGCTTCACTTCAAGGTTTTGGGGTGCATTTCAAAAAGCTTTCGAAACCCGACTAAGCTTGAGTACGACTTACCATCCTCAAACAGATGGTCAATCTGAGAGGATGATCCAAACACTAGAGGATATATTGAGAGCTTGTATTTTGGACCAACTGACGAGTTGGAATCGATATATGCCATTAGTGGAGTTTGCATACAATAATAGCTACCATGCGAGCATCGGAATGGCTCCGTATGAGGCTCTATATGGGAGGAAATGTCAATCTCCGCTATGCTGGTATGAACCTGGGGAGAAAGGCTTGTTAGGGCCGAAAATGATAGCTGAGACCACTGAACAAGTCAAGAAAATCCGAGATAGGATGCTTACGGCACAGAGTCGCCAGAAGAGTTACGCCGATCAGAGGCGGAAGCCCTTGGAATTTAAGGAAGGAGACCATATTTTCCTTAAAGTTACTCCAACCACAGGAGAAGGAAGGGCAATTAAAGCAAAGAAGTTGAATCCTCGATACATTGGCCCATTTCAAATCCTGGAGAGGGTTGGACCGGTGGCGTATTGGATGGCTCTACCACCTCACCTTTTGAACCTGCACGACGTGTTTAACGTGTCGTAGCTTCGAAAGTACACTCCTGATGCTAGCCATGTGTTAGAACCTGAATCGGTTCAGTTAAGAGAAGATCTGACGCTTCTAGTGGCTCTAGTCAGAATTTATGATACTAGTATCAAACAGTTGCGTGGAAAAGATGTCCCATTAGTCAAAGTGGCATGGAGTCGAGGTGGTATTAAGGAACACACTTGGGAGCTTGAGTCGGAGATGCGAACGGACTATCCGCACTTATTCTCAGGTAATTGAATTTGAATTTTGTGGGCAAAATTTCCAATTAGGTGGGTAGAATGTAAAACCAAGTTAATTAATGGCTAATAAACCCATAAATGAGAATCTAATCTAGAAAGCCAAAAATGTGATTTTTGTGGCTAAATATGATAGAGGAGATTGAGACGAGAATTTCGGTACCAATTTTGTAGAAATCGGACCAAGATTGGACCGAACGGGCCAAACCGAACCAAATAGACCCATAGTGGGCCCTTGGTCCAAACTAACTAAACCAAAACCCTAATTTTTAGCACTCTCTCTCCTCATTTGACACACACAAAAGCTGAAATGGTGGTAGAGAAAGGAAGAACACTCTCAAGTTCATTCTCTTATTTGATCTTCAAACCACCATAACTTTTGATCTAGAGCTCCGATTGCCGCACCGTTTGTGGCCACGCGTTCATCGCGAAGAGCTCTAAAAAACTCATACAATCAATCTTGAGGTAAGCCACAGTTTGCTCTTCGAAATTCCAGCCCTTATTTTCGAATTTCATGGGTGAAATGTTGAGATTTTGGGCTCTTTGATGTTATAGAATCTAACTCTCTTGAAGGAGAAGATTAATCTTATCTCCTTGAACCTTGGGTGTGGTAAGATTCTCAACCCTAGTGTAAATTTTTGTTCTATGATGTTTGGATATTGAGATGTTATGTATGGGTATGATGATTGTGGCTTAGGTTGTGTACATGTGGGTAATTGGAGCTTGATTGAGACTTTGAAAAGTTTGAAAAGGGATTTTGGTGGTAAAAATCTGTTCTTGGAGGTGTTGAGACCTTGAGAGCTTGTGGACAAGTGATTTGGAAGTGCTCCGATTGAGCTTGGGAAGTCGGCTAAGGTTGGCCTCGGTTTCTCGTATCTAAAATGTAATGTGGTGGAAAATACTTAGGCTAGAGGCCCTAAGATAGGCAATGAATTGTTGATGTTGTTGAATAGATGAGATATATGATGTGGTCATATATGTGGTTATGAGTATTGATGCCTTGATGGTGTGATATATGAGAAAAAATGCATGTTGTGATATATGCTTGATGAATAATTAAGGTTGAATTGTAGGTGAAACCATGTTGATGGTGAGTATGATATTGATTATGTATAATGATGGTTGATTGGAAATGGTATTATTGGAAATTGGGATGAGAAAGGATGTATGACATGTTAATGTGTTTGTCTTTTAGCCATTTGATTAAGAAGTGTTAAAATGGTGGGATGATGTTTTGTGAATTGTGGTGAAGTGTTAATGTGTGAGTTGACGAGGTTTTTGGTATATTTTGATTGATTTCAAAAAAGGGATGAAATGGGTATGTTTTGGTTGATTTTAAAAAGGGTTGAAAATAGCTTGTTTTGGAAATGGCACTTTGTGATTTTGTATGAAAATATGATCTTTGGGCATACTTTGATGGGACGTAACTTGAGCTCTGGATTTCCGTTTTGTGCCAAATCTGTTTAAAATTAAAATTGGATCCGGTGTGGTTATACCGTTCGAAGAACGGGCGAAAAATGATTTAAATGGAGGATTTATGTCCCTTAAAAGATTGAGGGTTTAATCTATGAATTTTGTAGCTTTTAACTTAGAAAAATTTTTGGCAGAATGACCCCCACGCGTAGGCGTAGTTGACGCGTATGCGTCGTTTTTCAGAAAAATGCCATCCACGCATGCGCGTGGGTCACGCGTCGATGTGCTAAAATGGTTGCCCAGGCAAATTTTCCGAGAGTTGCGCGAGCACTGTGCGAGTTCTGTGCGTAGGGCACAAACGCACCCACGCGTACGCATGGCTGACGTGTAGGCGTCGCTTGGCTGTTTCTCCATCCACGCGTGCGCGTGGGCGACGCATGCGCATCAATGCAACTTTTTGGCCATCCACGTATGCGCGTGGAGGACGCGTACGCGTGGCCTTGTTTTCATCCCAAAGTTGATTTTTGAGTTTTAAAAGCCAAATCTCATACTTTTAAGCCTCCGATCTCACCCCTTATGTCTTAAATAATCATTATGATATGCCTAGCAGTAAGAAAGAAGTTAGGGGATGTGGTAACTTGCGGATGAGGCAAGGGAAAGGTTATGATCAATGATGATCAAAGATGATTATATGAGATGCGGAGGATGGCGGTGGAAGTGCTTTATGTGCCATGAGCCGAAAGGCTGTATTTGTTGATAAATTGGCTGGTTCTGGATTGAACCGTGAGCTGGATGGCTGAGTTTGTTGTCGGATTTTAGCGGAGCCATTATTGATTATGGCCGAATATAAATGCATATATGCTATTGAATGAAATTGGGAATGTTGCACTTCCACTATCTGAGATACGAGTTTTCCTGGGTGAAAGCAGTGGCTAGCCACCACGTGCTCCAGGTGGAGACTCGATACTCTGTTGATCCTATGTCGTAAGTATGGCCGGACACTGTGAAAGTTCCGGATGAGCTCGCCCCCGTGAATATTCACTTGTGAGGGTGTTGTATATGGATTATGACTATGATCATGATGATGATCGAGAAATAACTCGAGTTGGGGATGCATGACAGGGAGACAGTCCAATGGTTAGCTATCAGGACTTGTCGGGTTGGCTATATAACCGACAGATGATATCATCAACCATTAGGGACCGGCATTCATCATGTTGCATACTACGTGATTTGTTTGAGATTGCCTAATTGACTGCATATTACTTGCTAATTGTCTAAATGCCTTATCTGTTCCTATTTGTATATTTTTTATCTGATATAACTGTGTTTGCCATATTATACTCCTGCTGGTGGTTGGGAGGTTTGAAGGATTTGGAAAGGGAAGTATCAGTTAGACTGAAGAATCTTTAGTCAGTTGCCCTTTTTGGTTTAGTCTAATTATAAGCTTTGATTTATCTGGTGGAAGTTCTAGGATTGCCTTCGGCTTTTCTCTGATATTACATGTTAAATATGTGGGAACTGTTACCATGCTGGGAACCTCCGATTCTCACCCATGCGAATTTTGTGGTTTTCAGACGCAGGACATGAGACTTCTCGCTGAAGCATGCTGGAGACTTCTGGATTAGCAAAGATCCTTGTTCTCGGGACTCTATTTTGGGTTATATGTTCTGCTTAGATACTTTTATCTCCATTAAATAATACAAAATGTGATGACTCCTCTTAGAGGGGATTTTGGAGAATAGGTTTTCTTGTATTTGTGTCCCTTTGGGTTTCCTTGGGGTTTCCTATTTTATTTACTTATATATATTACTATGCTCGGACCGGTTATCTTCGCAACCGGATTATGAGTTTTGATAATCATGTTTTTAACACTCCTTTGTATATATACAATCTCACTTTGGTTTATCATTATTCGCACGTTTTCGATCGGAGTGTTGCACTTTCGAGTTGCGATTTTGTTTTACCCCTTTTTCTTCAAAGGCTCCTTGTTATAATCCTTATTCACACTACTATATGTACTAAATTTTAATTTTTAGAGGTCGTAATACCTTGCCATCTCTGAATTATGACTTAAGCATAAGACTTTGTATGGTAGGGTGTTACACTCCACTTCGAAGATCTCCGGGCAAACGTAGAAAGCATGTAGGGAATGGAACTTGAACTTGACCTACAAAGCTCCATGGAAACAATTCCTCAATAAAAAATCGAGCTCCTTCCAAGAAAACTAATTTTACCCACATTCCATTAGGTTGGTCATAATATGTGAGTAGATCCAACCATCTTTCAGTAAAATAAAGTTTACTGCCTCTTCTTTGGATACTTACATCCATGTAGTTAGAACCCGAATCAATGAATACAACTCGATGAGGTATTTCATGGATGTGATGCATTGTAAACGATTGCGGCAAAAGACAATTGCACTGGAACATTAGGCGAAAAGAATAAGTTGGAGTAAGAACAATCATTAAATTATCAAAAGAATAATATAATAAAATGAGTATATAAAAGATACTATACAAAATTATAAATTGTACCTTAAAATGATCAATTTCGATGAAAAACGAAGAATACATTTTATGAAGTACTAAAAGAAGAATAATAAATAATAAATTTAAAGAAAATGAGTTTACTCTCATATTTAGGCTCATGTACCACAAAAAACTCTATATATAGGCTTTATTAAAAAATATATGTAAATTAGTTATTATTAAGGTAATTTTTTATTATTTACGTTAGTTATACATCATATATTTATTTTGTTAAAATTATATTATTTTATTATATCCTATCATGATTAGAATCATTATTTTTTATCATGAATAGAGTAACTGAGGCCAACTTGCCATAAATAGATCACCATTAAGGTAGCAACTTGCCATTATTAAAATTATTGGATAATGAATAAGAATTAGAATTGTATCAATATAATTAAAATAATTAAAAATATTTTTGAGTGATAATTAGTTTAATAATGCATTAAATATTGATTTTATATAATTATAATAAAGATATTTTTCTTAAATAAGTATAATTATGCATTATTCATTAAATACTAATTGTAATATTGTAATATAATTATAATAAAGATATTTTTATAAAATAAACTTAGAAGAGAAAATAGTGCATTCATTTTGGCGAAAAAATGGATTCATGAGGAATCGACACCTCACTTCCATTAGTTAGGAGAAAACCCAATTTTAGTATATTAAATAGATAGATTTTGAATTGACATCAAACAAGAAGTGTAGGAACAGTTACGGACCCAATTCAAATTTTTCGAAAGTAATGTACAAAGGGTAACTGTCAGTTGACATTAGGTTAGTCTATAAATAGAGCTTTAGAAACACATTGTAGGGAGTTCAGTTCTTTTGGAAAATACTTAAAAACCCAAAACGCTCTCAGTCCCTTAGCATTACAAGGTAAAATTGAGAATCTTAAGTAATTCTTCTGAACTCAAACACTTGTAATTTGCTTTCTTCCTGTTTTTATTAATAAAATTTCTTTACTTTTACATATTACTCTCTTTTATGCTTATGTTTTTTTTTCTTCATTTTCTCTTTAATTTTTTGTTTGCTTTAATTTCTGCGATTTACTTTTGTCTCTGGCACCTTGCATTTCTTTGTTTATTTGTTATTTTCATTCATTTTAATTTTTATTGACGTTACAATTGCGACATTCAGATATCCACATTTTCTTTAAAACATTAACAAAATTTGAGTAAAAACAAATTGACACACCTGGTAGAACTTTGTTAATAGATTGTAGTTTGTTAAAAGAAAAAATCAGGAGTTTTGAATTTGTATGTGGTTGCATAGTGGTAAGATCGTGTGTCCAGAGACTTTAAAATCAACGTCACTTGATATGTCAAATATGTAACATCCTCACTACCAGAATGTCACGCTTCCGGCTGCGCCACTCTGATTGCAAGAAGTGCTACGACTACTTTAAATACTTAATATTAAAATAGGAGCCTGTGACTCGACACCGTATCACTAATTCCTTTGAAAACCGGAAATAAAAATTTCATCTTAAGAGAAGTACAAACAGGCATAGATTCACATACAATACTCCTTACATAATATCTCATAATATAATATACTTATAAAACATGCAACTCCTATCCCTCTTACAAACTGGTAATAACAAAGACGAGGGAAGAAAATAATCTAATTAATACCACATATAAACCAAACGCAATTTAACTCTTCATAATGCTTCAACCGGTTCCTGAAATGGTAAAGCTGTAGGGGGGTGAGAACCTAACCACATGGTCTCACCACAGAGTTTCAAAGTTGTCATAAGAAGATATTTAATAAGAAAACTGTTTTCAAACTCAGTGATTATCATTGCCTTATGAATCTTTTAAAAACCAATAGGTAATCGTTCAAAACCTTTTCAAAGAAACAATGTTTAATCTTTCAGAATTTCGAAACCTTTCCTTTCTTATAAGAAGATCTCAATCAGAAGCCAACCAGGCAATCAAACAACACAATCATTAATTCAACACCTAAATTCATTCTCAAATGTAGTATGCCAGGACAAACACAGGCAAGACAAACAAAGAAAGCACAAGTAGGTAGCAGTTACAGCAAATAGTTCAAGTAGCAATTAAGAACAGTTTAGCAATTAGGCAAACCAAAACAAGTTCAAACCCAAGCAAAGCATACAAATGCATATGATGCATGCCTGTCCTATGGCTGATGAGGCTCATCTGTCGGTTATCCAGCCAACCCGACAAGTCTGAATTGTACTTAGATTGTCCCCCGACGTGCATCTCCAAGAGTCTATGCATAGCTTTTTCTCAAATAATCAATATTACTCAATGGGGGTAACATTCCCGGGAATTTATATAGTGCCCGGTCACCCACTTACATCGTAGGGTCAACAGAGTATCGAGTTTTCAACCTGGTACATGTGGTGGCAAGCCACGGCACTTAATCCAGGGAACCTCGTATCTCAGATGTTTCAAATTCATAAGCCATAAGAATAATTCAAAGTTCACATCTCAACATTCTCAACATCATAATCATTCATCAATCCAAATCTCATTTCCAAGTTCATTTCAAAGCTATATTTCAAATAAAATCCTCATCCTCCTCTTTTTCATTCTGTTCGTGAACAATCTCAATTCCAAAACAAAATTCTTTCTTTGATAGGCAAATCAATCTTAAAACGTATAATGCTTAAAAACAAATCTTTTTAATTAGTTACTTTAAATAAAACTTCCAATTTGATAAAATTTCGACAGCATCTCCTCTAAAACTCGGACACTGCCACCCTTTTCGGGTCCCATCCAAACATTTCTCAAACCTTTCTCAACCATTTTCAGGTCTCAATCATTTTCCAAACTTCATCCAGTTTCTAATATCAAATTATTTTCAAAATTAAATCAATTCCAATTATAAATCTTTTCATCAAAACCAAACCAGTTCCAATTATTAAGTAATTTACAAAATCAAACTAATTTAAAACCAAACCGCTTCCAAAAATCCTTTAATTTTCACATCTCGAATCATTTCAAAAACCAACTTATTTACATTAACAAACTAACTCCAGGACCAGAAAAGAACCACATTTAATAACATTAAATCAAATAAATTTACAAGCCACTCTTTTATCAATAACTACACACCACTGGAGCAATCAATAATTCAATACAGCAAACTGCCACATCTATATGACAAGCATAATCACAGAAATATATTTTTCACATCGATATCTATTTATAACAACTCTGTAAGATAAAATTAAGTTTTAAGAAAAACCCCTACCTCGACAAGCCGAAACCCGAAAACCAAACGCATCAACTGAACTCTTTTCTCTCAGCCCGAAATCCGCAGCAGCCGCAATTATGGAAACTCTAATAGCGGCACATAAGGACCGAAACTCAAATCTAAAGCATTAATGTTGCAAGGACTTAGAAACATATAACAGAGCAGCAACTGAGAGAATTCGGAACAGTAAGCAGCTTACCGAACTTATGAATAGCCGAGAAAACTGAACGGCAGTGACTCCGTTGGGCGACGCGACAGCTCGATGTCGCATGCACGAATACTAAACCCAGCATGCGAGAACCATAACTCGGCCCTACGTTACCATCATCATAGTTACTATAATAAGCTATGACGGAAAACTGATTTCAAAGGTTGCAGAGACAATAACGCTTACCAAGAGAAAAAGGGACTTCAGTGGCGGTTTCCGGCGGTGACGTGGCGTGGTGCGGCGCGGTGGACGGTGGTGGATCTGCGGCGGTGAAAGGTGGTGGAGGCACGGCCGCTCGAACAGAAACCCCCTCCGTCGATCTTTCTCTCTCCTCTAGCTTCTCTCTCTTTGAATCTTGCCGGTGGCTACCTTTGGAGCTCGGCGACGGCAACAACACACGGTGGCACAGTTTCGCGCAGCGGGTCGCTCTCCTCCTCGCTACACCGGCCCGCGTTCTCCTCCCTCAGCGTCGCACGGTCTTTCTCTCCTCTGAGTTCCTTCCTCCGCGACGGCGATGGCGGCGACAGCACATGCTCCTCACACGCGACGGCGATGGCGGCGACACGGGACGGCGGCGACACGGTTGGGAAGCAACAGCAGCACAGTCTCCTTCCCTCTCTTCCCGCTCAGCTCTCTCGGGTCTCACTCCCTCTTCCCCTCTTCCCCGATTCTGTTTCCCCCTCTTCCCTTGCTTTCTTCTTTTCTTTCTTGTTTCCACTCACAAAACCGTGTTTATGTGTTGGTGAGGAAGAGTGAGGTGTGTGCTGAGTGTGTGAGCCGTGGGTGGGGGATTAGGTGAGAGAGATGAGTGTAGTGTTAGGGTTTGGGGTAGTTTAGGTATTTTCATTAAAAATAGAGTTAGTAGTGTAATTTCATAAAATAATTAGGAAGATAAAATAATAATTAAAAAAACCAAATTAAGTATAAAATTTCTATCTTTAACATACCTTCCAATTACAAGCTGTAAATTATTTTCCATTCGAATACTAATTTAATAAAAATTAGAGATAAGTAAATTAATTCTCCTTTATTTATAAAATAAGATCAAAAATTTAAATATTAAAATTAAGGCATATAAAATATTCACTATTTTTTTTCAATTATAAGAACTCTATATAATAAATAATAATTTACTCAACCTATATATAAAAATCTCTAAAAATATAATCTTAAAATAAATACAATAACTCATAAATAATTTATTAATAACTTTTTAAAATCCGGGGTCTTACAAAATACATCTGCAGCATCTTCTTCTACTTCTAACGATGTGACTAGAGGAAATGAGTTTGGAAATTCTCCTGTGATTTCAAACGCAGAGTCTACCTTACTGTCAGTGAGGCATGATGGTGTTGGCCATACCCATCCAGGGTTAAATACAACTCACATAAATACTGTGGGGTGGCCGCCTTATGGCTTGCCACCGGAGTATGTCCCCTCATGGTGACACAAGAATTGCCGGTGCTTTTCTACTCAACTTTTCAAAATCTTCTTTACCAAAATCCATATAGCATGTCAAATGTACCTATTTTTGGGATGTCAGGTTCACACATATCACAACAAAACTTTTCACATGCTATTAATATAGGAAATAACAACGCATCTAATTTTACTACATCCACTGTCACTAGGGTAGAAAATTTCAGACCTGTATTTTCTGACATGTCAAAAGCAATGCCTATTAATCAACCTAGTCAAACCGTTGGATCTTTAGTAAATATTAGGCAACAGATGGATGAAAGCCACCATGATTTGGTAAACATGTTAACTCATTAAATGGTGGCAATTTTAAATCCTCTTTTAGAAAACATAAACACTAGAATTAAACAATTAAATAGGCAAGTTAATAGGATTACTACTGTGGTAAATTTGGAAGAAAATGACAACCATAGTTTGGGATTTGATAATGTCAACCAAAATGGTAAAGCAATTCCTAATTATGACGTTCATATGCCGAGACATGGTCAAAATGATTATGATATATGTTAGAAAGATTTAGGCAAAACAACTTAGGGCATTATAATCTAGCTAGGAACGTTGAACAAGCTTTAAACCGTTTGGAATTTAATGTTGGTTGTTTAAATAGGCCATATTTTGTGTCTGCTTTTCCTGAATGTGTCTAACAAGCAGAGCTTCCAAGAGGTTGAAAATTTTCAAAATCCCTTACAAAATTTTTTGGAGAAGAAAATGAGTCTACATTAGAGCATATTGCTCGATATATTGTTGAAATTGGGGAAACAGCTTCTAATAAATATCTCAAGATGAGATATTTTCCTTCTTCTTTAACAAAAAATGTATTTACGTGGTTCTCCAACTTGAGACCAAATTCTATTCATTCTTGGATGCAGTTAGAAAGAAATTTTCATGATCAATTTTTTCAAGGTGAATTGAAAGTTAATCTTACGGATTTATTCTCTGTCAGACATGCAGAAGGAGAATCCATTGACACTTATTTGACACGGTTTAGAAACATGAGAAATAAGTGTTTTAATCTGATCCCAGAAATCGAAGTTATCAAAATGGCTACCAATAGGCTAGAATTTGGAGTTAGAAAAAACTTGTTAATCAACATACTATAGATCTTTTCCAGTTAGCTAAGAGAGTAAGACAAATAGGACAAATTAAGAAAGAAAAAGAAAATTTTAAAAAAGGTACTAAAAAAGTTGCATATGTTGATTGTTTTTCCAATAGTAGTGATTCAGATGAGAAAGAGGTTTATATTGCTGAATTATGTGAAGGTCCTCCTTATATGTGCAAATCTTTAAAACCTGTTAAAGAAAAAGAAAAAATTTCTTCATATTCCAAAGTTAAAAAAAGACCTATTCTTTTGAGATTTCTAAGACAGATCAAATATTTGAGGTTTTATTAAAGGATAAGCAGCTTATTTTACCAGAAGAAAAAAAGATGCCTTCAGCTGATGAAATAAAAAATAAAAAATTTTATAAGTTTCATCAGGTATTTTCATACACCACTAATAATTGCGTCCTTTTTAGGGATTTGATACAAAAGGCCATTGAGGGGGAAGGTTGAAGTTTGAGGATAAAGCTACTATGAAGGTGGACACTGAACCATTTGCTGCTGATTCAAATTATGTTGAGTCATTCAATTTATCAGTCAATATGGTAGAAATTGATGCCACAATGGCTGGTGCTCAAGATGAAAACAAAGACCTGAGGATTTTTTAACAAGACAAGAAGCCAGTTTATCCTCGTCCTGGTGAGGATCTGTTAGATTTTTTGCTGAGAATTAAAGAATTTGACAGCATCATCGCTATGTGTCCAAAGTGCAGTTCTATTTTTGACAAGGAAGCTGCAAAAGGATTTGAGAAGTACAAAGTAGAAGAGAAAAAATGGCCGAGTTAAAAAAGAAGATTGCTGAAAAAGAGAATGAAACTAATGAGCTAAAACAAAAGATAGCTGAGGAAAAACAAAAATTGGGTAGTCAGGCTTCTCTGAACAAGTGTATCAACAATGTTGGGATACAACCCATCAACCAGAAGATGAAGATTGTAGTCATGATTGATGAAAAACTTGATGAATTTTCTCAAAAGACAAGGGTTCTTCCTACCAAAATTTCAAACAAAAAATGGGTCCAGAATGTGAAAAATGTACAGAATCAGCCTACTGCTTTCTCAAGGGGAAAAAACAAGTGGGCGAGGCCTAGACCTTTTAAGCCTAGGTACTATAAGTCCTAGTTATGGAACATAAATCATACACAAGATGGAGGTAGTATATATATTCTAAAAAATATACTTATTCCTTCAAAGCCAATTTATTCTTGTTATAACCCTAACATGCAGTAGGTTCCTAGTTGTTCTCCTTGGCCAAATTGTCAAAATATTCCAAAGTATTCTCTTTTTACAATTTTGGAGCAAAAAGAAAATATACTTAAGTATGTTCCTTTAGAGCCATACAAAGGGCATGATGCAGATTTTTCTCTTTTGCCAACCATGGCTAAATCTGCAGAAACAGAAAATTTTTCTACTCACCCTAAATGCAATAAAAATATAAAGAAGAATCTGACTGTAAAGAAGGTAATGGTTGAACACAAGAAAGAAAAAGATGAAGATTTAATTAATGATAATTTTGACACTGATTTTAATGACAACTTAGAAGTGATATTTGGTGTTAAACAACCTATAGCTGTGGTGTTAGTATTGCCTGAGGAGTATGGTCAAGTCCGGAAAGTGGAATCATTAGAAGATGATTGTTATGATGTCTTTCCTGGAAGCGAATGCTTTTTGCTAGATGACAATATGTGTGGTGGATGATTGTTTGAGAAACCTACTGAAAATGACAAGGAGTATTTGCTCCACTGCATATCATGGCTCGTGTTGATGGAAGGATAGTCAAAAAGATTTTGGTTGACGGGGGAGCTGTTGTCAATTTCATGCGTGAAAAAATGATGGAAAGAATTGGGAAGACTGAAAGAGATTTGATCAAAAGTAGCATTGGGGTGACAAATTTTAATGGAAAGACTTCTTTTGTTAGAAGTGTGGTTCTGTTGTCAATTGACGTTGGTTCTGTCAATAGGCCAACTCTATTTGTTGTTGTTCCATCTAAAGCTGGTTTTAACTTGCTTTTGGAACGTGATTGGATTCATGGAATAATGGGTGCTATTCCATCCACTCTACATCAAAAATTAATTTTCTGGAATAAAGATGGAGGAGTGGAAGAAGTTCTTGCTGACAATAGTACTTGTTACTATGATGAGATGCATGTGGAGTTCAGGATATATAATCCGGGAGTCTAGTCGCTGACAGTTGACACCAAGGCATTTAATCCTGAAAATATTGAGATGTACAAAATAGATATGAATGGTTTCATTTTGGTCCCCTAAGGCCGGGGTGGATACGGTCTCAAGGAAGACTTAGATGATGAGTTTGACGAGCCAACTGGCTCAGCTGTCAGCCTATATGGCAGATAGAGAATGGTGCATTGACAGTGTACCTTATGATTGTATATATGATGATGGTCCTTTAGGTTTTGAAAAAAATAATACTGATAATGTGAAAAAATTTGAGGTGCAGGATCCTTTGGAGGAGGTAGATATTGGTAACGGTGATTATCCTAGACCAACATATGTGAGCAAGATGTTGCTTGATGATTTCAAAAAAGAAATGTTGGAAATATTAAAGGAATATTGTGACTGTTTTGCATGGAATTATGTAGAGATGCCAGGATTGAGTCGTGAAGTAGTAGAGCATCAATTGCCACTGAAAGCCAATGTCAAACTTGTCAACCAACCACCAAGGAGATTTGCTCCTAAGGTCGTGCAGAAGATTAAAGAGGCCTTAAGGCTAAATTTATAAGAATAGCAAGGTATGTCAACTGGATTTCTAATGTTGTTCCTATCATGAAAAAGAATAAAAAATTAAGGATTTGCATTGATTTTAGAGATTTATATTCTGCAACACCAAAAGATGAATATCCAATGCCTATAGCTGATATGTTGATAGATTCTACTGCTGGTCATGAGATTTTAAATTTTATGGATGGATATTCAGGTTATAATCAAATATATATATCTGAGAAAGATGTGTTGAAAACTGCATTTAGGTGTCCAGGTGCTTTAGGAACTTTTGAATGGGTTGTGATGCCATTTGGACTCAAAAATGCCGGTGCAACTTATCAAAAAGTTATGAATAAAATTTTTCATGACTTTATTGAAAATTTTATGGAAATCTATGTTGATGATGTGGTTGTCAAATCAAATGCTAAAAAAGAACATCTAGAAAATTAAAAAAAAAAGCATTTGAAAGAATGAGAAAGCATAAATTGAAAATGAATCCCATAAAATGTGCTTTTGGTGTGAGCACAGGAAATTTTCTTGGTTTCTTGGTGTAGAAAAAAGGGATTGAAATTGACAAGAACAAGACAAAGGCTATCTTAGAGGTTCATCCTCTAGCTAACAAAAATAACTACAAGCATTTTTTAGGAAAAGTCAATTACCTCAGAATGTTCATTTTCAATCTGTCAGGAAAAATTAAGGTTTTTGCGCCTCTGATTAAGTTGAAAAAAGAGGAAGAGTTCCAGTGGAAGGTAGAGCATCAGGAAGCTTTTGACAACATCAAACAGTACTTGACCAATCCTCCTGTTATAACACCTCCAAGGCATGGAGCACCTTTAAACCTTTACATGTCAGCTTCTGAAGTAACAATTGGCCGAATGCTGGCTCAAGAAAATGAGGATGGCAACAAAAGAGTAATTTATTACCTAAGTTGTATGCTAAATGATGTTGAGAGCCGTTATTCTCCAATTGAGAAACTTTGTTTAGCTTTATATTTTTCTTGTTTAAAACTTAAATACTATTTAATTCTTAGGGATGTTTATGTAATTTCTAAGTTTGATGTTCTTAAATATATGTTGTCTTCTCCAATATTACATGGTAGACTAGGAAAATAGATGTTGCCCTTAATGGATTTTTTTTTTTTACATTTTGTTCCTGCAAGAGCCGTTAAGGGTCAGGTTCTAGCTGATTTTCTAGTTGACCATCCTTGTATTGACATTGATGAGAGTTTAATGAGTTTTGTTGGTTTGGTGCCTTGAAAATTATATTTTGACGGTTCATGCCATAAGGGAGGTGTTGGTATAGGTATTTTAATTATTTCTCCATATGGCGTGCCAAGTAAATTCCTCTTTGAATTGAATTATTTATGCTCCAACAATGAGGCAGAGTATGAAGCATTAATAATGGGAGTGGAACTATTATTAGAAAGAGGAGTGAAAAATGTAAAAAATTTTGGAGATTCACAACTTGTAGTCCGTCAAGTATCACTTGAGTATAAGTGTGTTAGTGAAAATTTAAGAAAGTATTTCAATGTGGCTACAAAGTTGTTGAGCGAGTTTGACAATGTCATTGTAAGGCATGTTCCAAGGGAGTTAAATCAAGAAGCAAATGAATTAGCTCAAACTACTTCAAAATATAAGATCAAGTCCTCAACACTAGAAAAATTGGTAAGGATAAAGGAAATATTTATGCCTTTGAGAGAAAGAGAAGTGTTATTATTAGAAAAACTAGACTCAAAAGATTGGGGAGTACCAATTGTGGAATATTTAGAAAATCCAAGTCTTAGTGTCGATAGAAAACTTAAATATAGGGCTCAAAGTTATGTTCTAATAAATAATGTGTTGTTTAAGAAATCTGTTGATGGAAATCTCTTGACATGTTTAGAAGAAAAAGAAGCGTATTTGGCTCTTGGTGAAGTGCACGAGAAAATTTGTGGTGCCCATCAGTCAGGGAAAAAAATGAAATGGGTGATAAATAGGAGAAGATTGTATTGGCCAACTATTCAAAGAGATTGTATAAATTATGTTAGGTCTTGTGAGTAAAAAATATGGAAGCCTCCAATATATTCCAGCATCAGAATTGCATGTTATAATTAAATCATGGCCGTTTAGAGGTTGGATTTTAGATCTGATTGGGCATATTCACTCACCTTCTTCTAAAGGTCATAAGTTCATTTTGGTTGGTGTTGATTGTTTTTCTAAATAGATAGAGGCTATCTGATGAATGGAAGATTGATGGTTTAGAATTTACAATAAATTTCCGTTGCAAGTATAGTTTCTGAACCAAGCAATCAACCTTTCATACAAAAGTTTGGTTGTCACAAGTAACAAAACCCAATAAAACTTTATAACCGAAGTATTTAAACCTCGGGTCGTCTTCTCAAGGAGTTGCAGGGCAGTATGATTTATTATTGGTTATAAGTAAAAGTGTAATTTTAGGTTTCTGAATTAAGGAGCAAGTAATTTAAATGATAAGAAAAATAAATTAATAATTAATAAAATCTCTTAGCAAGGTATGAGAAATTGAAGTCCTATCCTAGTTATTCTTGTCAGGTGTGAAGAGAATTGGATTCAGCTCCCACTTTTAATTAATCTTTAACTATGAAGGTCAGTTAAGTGGATGAATCAATTTGATCCTCAGGTCCTAGTCCACTCCTATGGAGAGACTAGAGTTATTGGAGTACAAATCAACCAGCAAAGAATTTCAATTCCAATCAACAGCTGAGTTTGATAACTCAAGTATCATAAATTACTTAACCAAAGCCAAAAGGGAAAAATAAATCTAAATTGAATTGAAATCATTCACAAATAAATTAAAGCAAAAATCAAATCTGAAATACCTCAAAATATATTAATTAAGAAAATCATAACATGAAAGGTCCATAAGCCAAATCTGACAAGATAAATAACAATTAAAGTAATAGAATAAATAAAACTAGAAAGTAATTTAAAGGAATATTGAACCTGTAATTGTAGAAGCAATCCTAAAAATAAGAGAAATCCTAATCCTAAATCCTAAGAGAGAGGAACCTCTCTCTCTAAAAACTACATCTAAAACCTAAAATTATGAATTATTCAGTTGTATCTCCGTCTCTCTTTTTTTATTCCTTCATTCTCTGGCTTATATTCTGTGTTTCTGGCTTGGATTTGGGCCGAAAAAAGGTCCAGAAATCACTGGGGGCGTTTTCTGCAGATTTTTGTACATGGCGTCTGTCACGCGTCCGCGTGGGTCACGCGTTCGCATCATCTGGGAGTTTTCCTTGTCACACGTACGCGTCGGTCACGCGTACGCGTCAAATGCGTTCTGCTCAAGGCGCGCGTCCGCATCATCCACGCGTTCGCGTCGCTGCATTTTCGCGCTAGGCACGCGTTCGCGTCGTCCATGCATTCGCGTTGCTGCCTTTTTCTTCAAAACTCCATTTTTGTGCTTTCCTTCTATTTTTGTATGTTTCCTTTTTGTCCTTTGAGCCATTTCTATCCTATGAGATCTAAAAATACTTAACATACAAATCACGGCATCGAATGGTAATAAAGGGTAATTAAAATTAATATTTTTAAAGCATAGAAAACATGTTTTTCACTTATATCATAAAATAAGGAAGGGAAAGTAAAACCATGCAATTTATATTAATAAGTGGGTGAAGGATTGAATAAATCACTTAAATTGAGCACAAAATACATCATAAAATATGGATTTATCACTATCCCTTTAAGGGAGGTGATTCATAATGAAATAATTGATTTCATTGAGGGGCATATTGTACATACGTTTGGAACTCCTCAATCTATTACCACTGATCAAGAAACCATGTTTATTGGGAAAAAAGGTCATGGAATATGCCAAGTCTAGGGATATAAAAATACTTTCCTTTCAACCCATGTTATTATCTTATTGAGTTAATCCTTATTATCTTATTGAGTTAATCCTTTTCCTATCAACCCATGTTTCCATGTTTCCCCACACTTGGTGGATACACAATCTCTATCTTAAGCTAACCAAGGATTCAACTTGGGATATTTAACTTATTTTTCTGCTTAAGGCTAGTAATGTGGTTATAGAACAAGGGGGAAATTAAAAGCTCAAGGGGGCTAACAAGGGTGATGTGAAAGGTAGGCTTATTTGGGATAAGTGAGCTAATAACAATTAATGGACTCAATCATCTCTTGGTATGTATCTATATTCTATATTGGACATATAGATTAAAACAAAGTAAAGATTACCAGAATAAAAAAGAAGGGCGAACACACAAGAATGAAATAATTATGGTTAAATAATGTTACCATATAAATAAGCTCAAAAACTCACAGGCTGTGTGTTATTTGGCTCAAAAACCATATATCATTTATGTATGTTATGCAAGTAGAAATCAAAAGTTCCCATTATTCTCAATGTGAATCTTAGAGTGGCCCTTAAAATCTTAGTGTTCATCCTTGAAAAATGTTGTCAGCTTAACTAACATGTAATGCTATATATATATACAAGGTGTGTGGATTGTTGTGATTCTGTTATACTAAAGTTTTTAGTTTACTCTTTTTATTTCCAATTAATAAAAGTTATCATATGCTAAAAGGGTAAACTTAACTAATTAATCTATATGTTCTATATCACAACTTAATAACTAAAATTGCAACTAGACTAAACTAAATATCTAAGATAAGTATATAAACTAAAGTGCAAAATATAGAAATACTGTAAAAATACAGAAAAATGTGCAAGTACTGAAAGGCAAGATAAGATAAAAATAAAAATAAAGATAAAAATATAGAAAAATAACCAAAATGAGATAAAAAAAAGAGTGTCTGAAGAGTGGTTCACCAAAATAAAGTACGCCAGAGATGGCGACCTCCCCACACTTAAATGATAGCATCGTCCTCGATGCTCACTGAGGCTGGGTGTGAGAAGTGTCATCTCCGGAAGGATGGGCTACTGGTGACTCTGTGGTAGGCTGAGGGTCTGCAATCTCTGGAAGTGTAGGAGGAGCTGCCTGCTGAAGCGGAGGCTCTGTCTGTATAAGGATCTCCGGATCTGCGGCCTGGATCTGGTGGGGCTCCTCATGGTGTGGTGCAGCCTGCTCAGGTCCTCCCTGCTCTGCCTGGGCATGTGCCTCCTCCTCATGATCATCCGCCTCCGCACCAGAAGGCTCAGAAGCGGTGTCAGGCTCGGAGGGGATGTTGCTGCCGGATCGGATCATAAACTTTAGGTGCTCATAGTGTCGCTTCTGGCGACGTTCCATACGATCTAGGCGTGCGAAGAGGCGGTGCACCAGATGATAAATGGGCTCAGGAGCAGGTGGAGGTGCAGTGGATGGGGCTGGTGCAGCAGTGGAAGCAGAAGGGGCATCTGAAGATGTGGCTGCCTCACCCGAGGCAGTGAGAAAAGGAGGTCTGTACCCTAATGCCAGAAATTTCCTGCTGTAAGGAATGATCTTCTTGCAGTCTGCAGTAGTTGGCTTCTCATCAGCAAGCTCCCAAGGCACGTCAGCTCGGCGGCCTAGCTGGGTGATCAGATAAGGGAAAGGGAGAGTGCCTCTGACATGGACCCTGGCCATATAATACCGGATGAAACGTGGAAGATACAGGTCTTTACCCAGTTACCCTCCATCACACACCAGATGAGGGTGATCATAGCAGCGGGCACCTCTGTCTCATGAGTGCTCAGCATCACATAATTACTCAGGATCTACTGCCAAAGCCGAGCTTCATCATTCAAGTAAATCAACTTGATTCCCTTAGGCATCACTGTGTTCTTTCCCATGACCCATGGGGCAGTAGGAACAATGGTTATTCTCTGCTTGACTGCATCCCAGTCAAATCTCATGTATCTCATATCCTCTTCAGCCTTTTGGTAACCGTCAGGCTGATCTGACTTAGGCTGAAGCCGGAGGATGTCCTCAATAGCTTCCTCAATGACTAGAATCTGTTTCCCTCTGAGGTGCACTGCATCCAGGGAGGTCTTGAAATAGTTACAGTAAAATTCTTTGACCCAGGAGGCATTGACCTCTGTCAAGTTCCTTTCCATGAAGAACCAACCTCTTTGTTTTATCTGTTCGGAAGTGTACTGGGTGAGTTCTTCTGGAATTTTAATAGTTCTTTCCAGGTAGAGGTTCCTGGCAGTGGCAAACACTGGATACTTGAGCTCGCAGTATCTGTTTGCAAATTTTATTGGATCTGTGGCAGTGAGGAGCTGGTCGGCCTTTTCCTGCGGGGTAAAGTTCTTTTCCTGCCAGGAATCATCGTGAAGGAGATCTAGGATAGAGGTAGTAGATTCTTCTCTTTTTCGTTTGCCTGTGGTAGCCTTTTCTTTTCCTTTCCTTTGGGGGTCAGACATCCTAAAAAGCAGAAGTAGCAGGATATAATTGAAAAACTAAAGCAGGAAAATAAGTAGGCAAGTAAGGTTTGTCAATGTAAGCATAAAGGCAAAAAGAACAATATAAGCATGAAATGAGGTAAATGTATGTATATTTTGGTTTGAATTCAAGGTAAAAGTCTGAGATTAAAAATCACAATCCAAAATATAATAGAAGTGGAATTCAAGTTAACTAAGAAAAACAATAATCATGCCTTGAGTTAGAAAGGTAGAGTAGTTAGGTAAAAACCAAAAGAAGTTAGAAAGTGGAGCTGGTTAGGAGTTAAAAAGGAAGTTAAAGTGAGTGGCATGAGAATTGTTTGCCTAGTCATCAAGAAATGCACAAAATCGAGGAACATTTAACTCATATTCACGCAAGGATTGCAGTTTATTGATGATAATTCTGATAAATAAAGTAAGTTAAAAATGAGAATAAAATCATCAATAAGCAATTTAGTACTCAGGAAACAAAAAGGAATAAGAATGCTAGCCCGTGCATTCATGAATTAGTTTGGTTGTAGCCAAGTAATGCAAAATAATGAGTTTCAAACCAATACATGAAAGGAATAGATTAAACCATAAAGTTGCAGAAAATTGGGTAGCATTCCGGCTAAAATTGGATGTTCCTGGGTAGTAAAACAGCAGAAAAATTCAGTTCATATGAAAGTAAATAGTGCTGAAAAGATTAACAAATGGCAAAAAAACATTAAAGAATAGTTTAACAGCAACATGAAATATGAAGAACAACATATGAACAGCACAGCATTATAGCAAATTCAAAATTGCAAATCGGATAAAAACGGTTAGCAAGAATAATGCAATTATCAGGCCTAAATCCACTAACCACATCCTAGCTACCTAACCACCTAAAATCCACTACAATTGGTGGTTGGGAGATGGGAGGAAGAGAGGTTGCAGATGGGGGGGTGGGGGTGGTTTTCGCGTGAATAGGTAGGGTTTCGCGTGAAGGGGGGTTAGTGTTTTCGAATCCACGGGAACGCGTGGAGCACGTGATCGCGTGATTTTGGGCGAAAAGAGTGTTGACGCGAACGCGTCGTTGACGCGATCGCGTGATTGTGGGATAATGAAAGTGACGCGTACGCGTGGGGCACGCGAACGCGTCGCTCAGAACTGTGTGAAACGCACGATTCTAGCGTCGTTTTGGCGCAACTCTCTGTTTCCAATTGGGTCTATGAAATCCACGTGACGCGAACGCGTCGCTCACGCTTTCGCGTGGGGTGTGTGTAGTGTGAGTGACGCGTTCGCGTCAGGGATGCGAACGCGTGGGCTGATTTGTGCTAAACGCACACCAGCCGCATGATTCCAGCCCAACTTTCTGGGCGTTGGATCTTTACGCCGATTTCCATTCGATGCCCACGTGTGGCCTGTGTGCTCGCGTGGGGTGACTTCTCTTTTTTTTTATATGCAGTTATGCAGTATGCAATGTGCAATGCTAACGTAGATTCTATGAATAATTCCAGGTTTAATGAAAATAAAATAAAAATAAAAACAAACAAAATGAAATAGAATTGAAAAAGGGACGATCATACCATGGTGGGTTGTCTCCCACCTAGCACTTTTAGTTAAAGTCCTTAAGTTGGACATTTGATGAGCTTCCTGCTATGGTGGCTTGTGCTTGAATTCATCCAAAAATCTCCACCACTGTTTGGAATGCCAACAGCCTCCAGGGTCCCAAACTAGGCATGTAAAGCCTTTGAGTAAACTCAAACAGGTTCTCAGGTTCCCGGGGTGTTGAATGTCAGAATAGATTCCAGGATCCCAAACCTTGCTCTTATACCCGCCTTTGTCCTAATTTATATTTTTCCAGCCGGGCGGTTTGGAAGTTGCATTCTCACCAAGATGGCCAAACATTCTCCGATACCCATTCAATTCAACTCGAAACCAATCCTTATACTTTATATTGAAGCGTGAAACCTTATTGAATCTTACATACCAGCCTTGAGCATGAACCATTTCCCTTTAAATCTTAAAAGCTAAGAATTTTACCCACTTGAAGTTTGTATTGGGCGGTAATGGCCTTGGAATAAGTGCTTCCAGTGGTATTGCAAGCTCTACTCCCTCGTGTTCTTCTGTGAATTCTTCCACTTCTTTACAATTTTCTTCAAGTTCAACCACATCTTGATCCAAGTCTTCGATATCTTCCTCATCACTCAAGTCATAAATTGGAGGTTGTGAAAAATCTACCTTTGCATCATCTTCGTATTCACTTGGGGAAGATTCTTCCATTTCAAAGAATCCACTTGCGGATGCAAGTTCATTACTAGAAGAACTTGACTCGTGGTCATTATTATCAAGGAAACTTGCTTGTTGGGTTATTCTGTCCGGTTCTTCATAAGATTCCTGCTTTGGAGGTTGTGCACTATCCTCCTTAGCATCAATTGTAAGTTTCTTGACATAATTCTCCACAATTCTGGATTCCCATGGAGGTTCAGCGTCTCCTAAGTCTTCAACCAACTCTTCTTCTTTGATAATTTCAGCTTCCTCCACTTGTTCCAATACAAAGTCATGCTCTGCACTGTTCAATGGTGTTTCTAGTATCTCCTTCATGCTGCGTTCTTCATTAGCTTGTCCACATGAAGCCATGGGGGTTTCTTGAGTGTCCGAACGTCAGAAAGGTAGTCTATTTATCGCTTGATTCAATTGGTGAAGTGTGGCATTAAATTTTTCAAATGTTTCCTTGAGTTGTTCCCTTGATTCTTGGAGTAATTGATATGGACATGGTGCACAGGGAGGTGGCGGTTCTCGGGAGTAATTAGGTTGGAATTGGGGTGGATATGGGTTAGGGTTATATAGAGGTGAATGGTGGTAGTTGACTTGTGAGTGTGGTGGTTCAAAGTTGTGTTGAGAAGGTGGTTCATAGGTGTATGATGGGGCTTGTCGGTAATTACAGGGGGTCCATCATAACTATTGTTCTGACATGCATTGTTGAATGGTCGTCGTCCATGGTAGTTTGGAAGGTGTTGTTGCCTAAAGGGTTGATCAGATCCTCGTGGCTCCGTCCATCTCTGATTGTTTTAACCTTGATGCATGTTCCTGTTATAGCTTCCATTCCTTTCAACATTATTAGAACCAAACTCAAAGCGATAGGGGTGAGAATTCATAGTAAATAGTAAAAATTAAAAACGAAAATAAAAAGAAATAAACAAGCAAAAGAAAATATTTACAATAACTAATAATAAGGCACACAGTTGCAACTCCCCGGCAACGGCGCCATTTTGATGAACGGAAGATTGATGGTTTAGAATTTACAATAAATTTCCGTTGCAAGTATAGTTTCTGAACCAAGCAATCAACCTTTCATACAAAAGTTTGGTTGTCACAAGTAACAAAACCCAATAAAAATTTATAACCGAAGTATTTAAACCTCGAGTCGTCTTCTCAAGGAGTTATAGGGCAGTATGATTTATTATTGGTTATAAGTAAAAGTGTAATTTTGGGTTTCTGAATTAAGGAGCAAGTAATTTAAATCACAAGAAAAATAAATTAATACTTAATAAAATCTCTTGGCAAGGTATGAGAAATTGAAGTCCTATCCTAGTTATCCTTATCAAGTGTGAAGAGAATTGGATTCAGCTCCCACTTTTAATTAATCTTTAACTATGAAGGTCAGTTAAGTGGATGAATCAATTTGATCCTCAGGTCCTAGTCCACTCCTATGGAGAGACTAGAGTTATTGGAGTACAAATCAACCAGCAAAGAATTCCAATTCCAATCAACAGCTGAGTTTGATAACTCAAGTATCATAAATTACTTAACCAAAGCCAAAAGGGAAAAATAAATCTAAATTGAATTGAAATCATTCACAAATAAATTAAAGCAAAAATCAAATCAAAAATACCTCAAAATATATTAATTAAGAAAATCATAACATGAAAGGTCCATAAGCCAAATCTGACAAGATAAATAACAATTAAAGTAATAGAATAAATAAAACAAGAAAGTAATTTAAAGGAATATTGAACCTGTAATTGTAGAAGCAATCCTAAAAATAAGAGAAATCCTAATCCTAAATCCTAAGAGAGAGGAGAGAACCTCTCTCTCTAAAAACTACATCTAAAACCTAAAATTATGAATTATTCAGTTGTATCTCCGTCTCTCTTTTTTTATTCCTTCATTCTCTGGCTTATATTCTGTGTTTCTGGCTTGAATTTGGGCCGAAAAAGGGTCCAGAAATCACTGGAGGCATTTTCTGCAGATTTTTGTACGTGGCGTCTATCACGCGTCCACGTGGGTCACGCGTTCACGTCATCTGGGAGTTTTCCTTGTCACGCGTACGCGTCGGTCACGCGTACGTGTCAACTACGTTCTGCTCAAGGCGCGCGTCCGCATCATTCACGCGTTTGCATCACTGCATTTTCGCGCTAGGCACGCGTTCGCGTCGTCCATGCGTTCGCGTCACTGCCTTTTTCTTCAAAACTCCATTTTTGTGCTTTCCTTCCATTTTTGTATGTTTCCTTTTTGTCCTTTGAGCCATTCCTATCCTATGAGATCTGAAAATACTTAACACACAAATCACGGCATCGAATGGTAATAAAGGGTAATTAAAATCAATATTTTTAAAGCATAGGAAACATGTTTTTCACTTATATCATAAAATAAGGAAGGGAAAGTAAAACCATGCAATTTACATTAATAAGTGGGTGAAGGATTGAATAAATCACTTAAATTGAGCACCAAATACATCATAAAATATGGATTTATCACTATCCCTTTAAGGGAGGTGATTCACAATGAAATAATTGATTTCATTGAGGAGCATATTGTACATACGTTTGGAACTCCTCAATCTATTACCACTGATCAAGAAACCATGTTTATTGGGAAAAAGGTCATGGAATATGCCAAGTCTAGAGATATAAAAATAATTTCTTCTACACCTTATTATGTCCAAGCAAATAGACTAGTGGAGGCAGCGAATAAAATTTTGATTGCATTAATTAAAAAACACATTGGAAGGCAGCCAAGAAATTGGCACCAAACTCATAAGGCAAATATGTGTCCAAAGCATTAATTTAAAATAAGAGTCAATGCAAAAAAATTTTATCATTTTCTGAGTGCAGTCCAACACATGCCAACATATAAAAATAAAAGGTTTAGTGAATTGATGAGCGGATAATTTATACGCTTTTTAGCATTGTTTTTAGTATGTTTTTAGTATATTTTAGTTAGTTTTTATTATATTTTTATTAGTTTTTAAATAAAAATCACATTTCTGGACTTTACTATGAGTTTGTGTGTTTTTCTGTGATTTCAGGTATTTTCTGGCTGAAATTGAGAAACCTGAGCAAAAATCTGATTCAAAGGCTGAAAAAGGACTGCAGATGTTGTTGGATTCTGACCTCCCTACACTCGAAGTGGATTATCTGGAGCTATAGAAGCCCAATTAGCGCGCTCTCAATTGCGTTAGAAAGTAGACATCCTGGACTTTCCAGAAATATATAATAGTCCATACTTTGCCCAAGATTTGATGGCCCAAACTGGCATTCCAAGTCAGCATAGAAATTCTGGCGTCAAAACGCCAGAACTGGCATAAAAGCTGGAGTTAAACGCCCAAACTGGCACAAAAGCTGGCGTTTAACTCCAATAAAAGCCTCTACACGTGAAAGCTTCAATACTCAGCCCAAGCACATACCAAGTGAGCCCCGGAAGTGGATTTCTGCATCATTTATTCATTTCTGTAACCCTAGGCTACTAGTTCTCTATAAATAGGACCTTTTGCTATTGTATTTTCACCAATCTTTGGACGTTTAGTCCTTAGACCTTTGAGGCTGGCCATTTGGCCATGCTTAGACTATTTTCACTTATGTATTTTCAACGGTTGAGTTTCTACACACCATAGATTAAGGTGTGGAGCTATGCTGTTCTTCATGAATTAATGCAAAGTACTACTGTTTTTCTATTCAATTCATGCCTACTTCTTCTCTAAGATATACACTCGTTCTTCAACTTGATGAATGTGATGATCCGTGACACTCATCATCATTCTCACCTATGAATGCGTGCCTGACAACCACTTCCGTTCTACATGCAATCAAGCTTGAATGTGTATCTCTTGGGTTTCTAATCTAAGATTAGAACCTTCGTGGTATAGGCTAGAATTATTGGCGGTCATTCCTGAGGTCCAGAAAGTCTAAACCTTGTCTGTGGTATTCCGAGTAGGATCTGGGAAGGGATGAATGTGACGAGCTTCAAACTCGCGAGTGTTGGGCGTGTGACAGACGCAAAAGGATCAATGGACCCTATTCCAACATGATCGAGAACCGATAGATGATTAGCCGTGCGGTGACAGCGCATTTGGAACATTTTCACTGAGAGGACGGGAAGTAGCCATTGACAACGGTGATGCCCAACATAAAGCTTGCCATGGAAAGGAGTATGAATAATTAAAAGAAGGCAATAGAAAAGCAGAGGTTTAGAAGGAACAAAGCATCTTCATACGCTTATCTGAAATTCCTACCAATGAATTACATAAGTATCTCTATCTTTATTTTATGTTTTATTCATCTTTTAATTATTAATCCTCCATAACCATTTGAATCTGTCTAACTAAGATTTACAAGATGACCATAGCTTGCTTCAAGCCGACAGTCTCCGTGGGATCGACCCTTACTCACGTAAGGTTTATTACTTGGACGACCCAGTGCACTTGCTGGTTAATTGTGCGAAGTTGTGATAAAGAGTTGAGATTACAATTGTGCGTACAAAGTTGTTGGCACCGTTGCCGGGGAACAAACAATCCCCGCGCAACCAAGTTTTTGGCGCCGATGCCGGGGATTGTTCGAGTTTGGACAACTGACGGTTTATCTTGTTGCTTAGATTAGGTAATTTTATTTTATGTTTAAGCTTTTTACTTCTTATTTTCAAAAAAAATTTCAAAAATACAAAAAAAAAATTATTATGTTCTTTAGAGTTTTAAGAAAGAATTCTAGAGCTTCATGATGATCTGTTGAAGTCTGGCTGGCTGTGAAGCCATGTCTAATCTTTTGGACCTAGGTTTCAACCTGTCATCACAAGAGCTTGTTGATTTTTATCAATTTTGCTGTTGAGAGTAATGATTTGCTAAAGCTTGGCTGGCCATTGGCCATGTCTAGTGTTTTGGACCAAAGCTTTCACTGAAAGCTTGGCTGGCTAGTAAGCCATGTCTAATTCCTGGACCGGAGTTTTAGACTAACATTGCAATGATTCCTAGAATTCTCATTAAAATTTTTGAATCCCTTTATTTTCCTTTCCATATAATTTTCGAAAAATCACAAAAAAAATTTATAAAATCATAAAAAAATCAAAAATATTTTATGTTTCTTGTTTGAGTCTAGTGTCAATTTTTAAGTTTTGGTGTCAATTGCATGTCTTTATTCTTCTTGCATTTTTCGAATATATGCATTATGTTCTTCATTGATCTTCAAGCTGTTCTTGATGATTTCATTGCTCTGATCTTTAATTTCTCTTATTTTGTGTCTTTTGTTGTTTCTTACATGCATTTTCAAATTGTTATAGTCCTTAGTATACAAACTTCTAAGTTTGGTGTCTTGCATGCATTGTTTATTTGATCTTAGTTGCATTCCTTTTATTATTGTTTCTCATCATTTAAAAAATTCAAAAAAATTTTAAAATTGTGTCTTTTCAAGTCAATAACACAGAGAATTGAAGATTCAGAACATTCAGCAGAGGAATTACACGGAAAAAGCTGGGCGTTCAAAACGCCCAGTGAAAAAGGAAAACTGGCGTTTAAACGCCCCCTGGCTGGGCGTTAAACGCCCAAAAAGGTAGCATTTTGGGCGTTAAACGCCAGAATGGATGTCATTCTGGGCGTTTAACGCCAGGAGGACACTAGAGGGAAGATTTTGTTTTTAATTCAAATCTTTTTCAAGTTTTCATAATTTTTCAAAATCAAATCTTTTTCAAATCACATCTTTCCAATTATATCCTTTCAAAATCAATTTCTTTCCATTTTTTATTATTACTATTTTCGAAAATATTTGTTACAATTAATAATTTAATTCAAAATTTTCTAGTTGTTACTTGCCTATTAAGAAATGATCATATTTTAAATTCTAGAATCATATCTTTTAATTTCTTGTTAGTTAAGTAATCAACTTTAATTTTAAAACTTTCTTTTTTTTAAATTCTCAATTCATATCTTTTCAATCACATCGTTTTCAAAATTAAGTTTCAATCATATCTTTTTGATTTCTAATTTCAAAATCTTTTTCAAAAATTACTTAATTTCTTTCCCAATCTTGATTTTCGAAAATCATCAATCAAATTTTCAAATTTCTTTTAATTATTTCAAAATCTTTTTACTTTATTTTTGAAAATTCTTCCCCTCTTCTCACATCCTTCTATTTATGGACTAACACTGCTCCTCAATGTACAATTTGAACTCTATCCCTCTTGATAAGTTCAAATTCTCTCTTCTCTACCTTCTCCTTCTATTCTTCTTTTTCTCTGACACCTCAAGGAATCTCTATACTGTGACATAGAGGATTCCATATTTTTTTCTCCTCTCTTTTCATATGAGCAGGAGCAAGGACAAAGGCATTCTTGTTGAAGCTGATCCTGAACTTGAAAGGACCTTGAAGAGAAAGCTAAGAGAAGCTAAAGTACAACTCTCTATAGAGGACCTAACAGAACTTTTCAAACAAGAAGAAGCCATGGCAGCCGAAAACAATAACAATGCCAACCATGCAAGGAAGGTGCTTGGTGACTTTACTGCACCTACTCCTGACTTCTATGGGAGAAGCATCTCAATCCCTGTCATTGGAGCAAACAACTTTGAGCTTAAACCTCAATTAGTTTCTCTGATGCAACAAAATTGCAAGTTTCATGGACTTCCATTAGAAGATCCTCATCAGTTCTTAGCTGAATTCTTACAAATCTGTGACACTGTCAAGACCAATGGGGTTGATCCCGAGGTCTACAAGCTTATGTTTTTTCCCTTTGCTGTAAGAGACAGAGCTAGAACATGGTTGGATTCACAACCTAAAGAAAGCCTGAACTCTTGGAAAAAGCTAGTCAATGCCTTCTTGGAAAAGTTCTTTCCACCTCAAAAATTGAGCAAGCTTAGAGTGGAAGTCCAAACCTTTAGACAGAAGGAAGGCGAATCCCTATTTGAAGCTTGGGAAAGATACAAACAATTGATCAGAAGGTGTCCTTCTGACATGCTTTCAGAATGGAGCATCATAGGTATCTTCTATGATGGTCTATCTGAACTGTCCAAGATGTCATTGGACAGCTTTGCTGGAGGATCTCTTCATCTGAAGAAGACGCCTACAGAAGCTCAAGAACTCATTGAAATGGTTGCAAATAACCAATTCATGTACACTTT
>NC_029792.2:117391958-117406560 GCF_000816755.2 Arachis ipaensis
TGAAATAAGGTCCTCCATTAGAAATTTGGAGGCACAAGTGGGTCAGCTGAGCAAGAAAGTTACTGAACTCCCTCCTAGTACTCTTCCAAGCAATACAGAAGAGAATCTAAAAGGAGAGTGCAAGGCCATCAATATACCCCACGCGGTCGAACCTAGAGAGGAGGAAGAGGCAGTGATCTCCACTGAGGAAGACCTCAATGGACGTCCATTGGTCTCCAAGGAGTTCCCTAATGAGGAACCATGGGAATCTGAGGCTCACACTGAGACCATAGAGATTCCATTGAATTTACTTCTGCCATTCATGAGCTCTGATGAGTATTCTTCCTCTGAAGAGGATGAAGATGTTACTGAAGAGCAAGTTGCTAAGTACCTTGGAGCAATCATGAAGTTAAATGCCAAATTATTTGGTAATGAGACTTGGGAGGATGAACCCCCCTTGCTCATGAAAGAACTGGATGACTTGACTAGGCAGAGATTACCTCAGAAGAGACAAGATCCTGGAAAGTTCTCAATACCTTGTACCATAGGCACCATAACCTTTGAGAAGGCTCTGTGTGACCTAGGGTCAAGCATAAACCTCATGCCTTTCTCTGTAATGGAGAAGCTAGGAATCATTGAGGTACAAGCTGTAAGAATCTCACTAGAGATGGCAGACAATTCAAGAAAACAGGTTTATGGACTTGTAGAGGATGTCTTAGTAAAGGTTGAAGGCCACTACATCCCTGCTGAGTTCATAATCCTAGATACTGGGAAGTGTATGGATGAATCCATCATCCTTGGCAGACCCTTCCTAGCCACAGCAAGAGCTGTGATTGATGTTGACAGATGAGAATTGGTCCTTCAAGTGAATGAGAACTCCCTTGTATTTAAAGCTCAAGGATCTCCCTCTATAACCATGGAGAGGAAGCATGAAAAGCTTCTCTCAATACAGAGTCAAACAAAATCCCCACATTCAAACTCTAAGTTTGGTGTTGGGAGGCCACAACCAAACTCTAAGTTTGGTATTGAGAGGCCATCAGCATGCTCTGAGTATCTGTGAGGCTCCATGAGAGCCCACTGTCAAGCTACTGACATTAAAGAAGCACTTGTTGGGAGGCAACCCAAATTTTACTTATCTATGTTAAATTTCTATTTTCCATTGTTATTTTATGTTTTCTGTAGGTTGATGATCATGTGAAGTCACAAAAACAATTGAAAAAGCAAAAATAAACTGAAAAACAGAATGTAAAACAGCACACCCTGGAGAAGAAGGCTACTGGCATTTAAACGCCAGTAAAGGCAGCAGAATGGGCGTTAACGCCCAGTCTGGCACCATTCTGGGCGTTTAACGCTAGAAATGGGCACCAGACTGGCGTTTAACGCCAGAAAAGGGCAAGAAGCTGGCGTTAAACGCCAGAAATGGGCAGCAACCTGGCGTTTAATGCCAGGATTGGCAGTAGAGGGCGTTTTGCACGCCTAATTGGTACAGGGATGAGAAATCCTTGACACCTCAGGATCTGTGGACCCCATAGGATCCCCATCAACCTCAACTCACTCTCTCTCTTCTTCACACCTTTTCATAATGCTCTTCCCCAAATACCCTTCACCAATCAACTCAATACCTCTTCTCCAAAAACCCCTCACCTATCAAATCTTACCCTCTTCTCCATAAACCCTTCACCAATCCACATCCACCCATCATAAACCACACCTACCTCACCATTCAAATTCAAAACATTTTCCCTCCCAAACCCACCCATACATGGCCGAACCCAAACCCTCCCTCCACTCCTATATAAACCCATCTTCACTCCTTCATTTTCACACATCTTCAACACTACTTCACCCCCTTGGCCGAAACACTACCCCCTCCATCTCAATATCTGGAGATCCGACATGAGATTCGAAGAAGAGGTTGGGAAGTTCTCACCAACCCCATTCAACAAGTCGGAATCTTAATAGTTCAAGAGTTCTATGCCAATGCATGGATCACCAAGAACCATGATCAAAGTGTGAACCCGGACCCTAAAAATTAGCTTACAATGGTTCGGGGGAAATACTCAGATTTCAGTCCGAAAAATGTAAGGTTCGCATTCAACCTGCCAATGATGCAAGGAGATGCACACCCCTACACTAGAAGGGTCAACTATGATCAAAGGTTGGACCAAGTCCTCATAGACATTTGTGAAGAGGGCGCTCAATGGAAGAGAGATTCAAGAGGGAAGCCGGTTCAACTAAGAAGGCATGACCTCAAGCCCGTTTCTAGGGGATGGTTGGAGTTCATCCAACGCTCAATCATTCCCACTAACAACTGGTCTGAAGTTACTATAGACCGGGCTACCCAAGAGGAAGAACTAGCCGCCATCACTAAGGTGGACCCGTTCTTTAATCTCCTTGTTCTTTATTTTCTATTTTTCGAATTTTTATGCTTTATGTTTATTTATGTTTGTGTCTTTATTACATGATCAATAGTGTCTAAGTGTCTATGCCTTAAAGCTATGAAAATGAATCCATCACCTTTCTTAAATGAAAAATGTTTTTAATTGAAAAAGACAAAGAAGTGCATGAATTTCGAATTTTAAAACAGTTTAGTTATTTTGATGTGGTGGCAATACGTTTGTTTTTCTGAATGAATGCTTGAACAGTGCATATTTTTGAATTTGTTGTTTATGAATGTTAAAATTGTTGGCTCTTGAAAGAATGATGAAAAAGGAGAAATGTTATTTGATAATCTGAAAAATCATAAAATTGATTCTTGAAGCAAGAAAAAGCAGTGAAAATCTTGCAGAAAAAAAATATGCGAAAAAAAATGCAAAAAAAAAGAGAAAGAAAGAAAAAGAAACAGCAAGCAGAAAAAGCCAATACCCCTTTAAACCAAAAGGCAAGGGTAAAATAAAAAGGATCCAAGGCTTTGAGCATCAGTGGATAGGAGGGCCCACAGGAATAAAATCCTGGCCTAAGCGGCTAAACCAAGCTGTCACTAACCATGTGCTTGTGGCGTGAAGGTGTCAAGTGAAAACTTGAGACTGAGTGGTTAAAGTCGTGGTCCAAAGCAAAAAGAGTGTGCTTAAGAGCTCTGGATACCTCTAAGTGGGGACTCTAGCAAAGCTGAGTCACAATCTGAAAAGGTTCACCCAGTTATGTGTCTGTGGCATTTATGTATCCGGTGGTAATACTGGAAAACGAAGTGCTTAGGGCCACGGCCAAGACTCATAAAGTAGCTGTGTTCAAGAATCAACATACTGAACTAGGAGAATCAATAACACCATCTGAATTCTGAGTTCTTATAGATGCCAATCATTCTGAACTTCAAAAGGATAAAGTGAGATGCGAAAACTGTTCAGAAGCAAAAAGCTAATAAGCCCCGCTCATCTAATTAAGACTGATCTTCATAGATGTTTTTGGAATTCATTTCATATTCTATTCTTTTATCCTATTTGATTTTCAGTTGCTTGGGGACAAGCAACAATTTAAGTTTGGTGTTGTGATGAGCGGATAATTTATACGCTTTTTGGCATTGTTTTTAGTATATTTTAGTTAGTTTTTATTATATTTTTATTAGTTTTTAAATAAAATTCATATTTTTGGACTTTACTATGAGTTTGTGTGTTTTTCTGTGATTTCAGGTATTTTCTGGCTGAAATTGAGGGACCTGAGCAAAAATCTGATTCAGAGGCTGAAAAAGGACTGCAGATGTTGTTAGATTCTGACCTCCCTGCACTCGAAGTGGATTTTCCGGAGCTACAGAGACTCAATTAGCGCGCTCTCAATTGCGTTGGAAAGTAGACATCCTGGGCTTTCCATTAATATATAATAGTCCATACTTTGCCCAAGATTTGATGGCCAAAACTAGCGTTCCAAGTCAGCATAGAAATTCTAGCGTCAAAACGCCAGAACTGGCATAAAAGCTGGAGTTAAACGCCCAAACTGGCACAAAAGCTGGCGTTTAACTCCAAGAAAAGTCTCTACATGTGAAAGCTTCAATACTCAGCCCAAGCACACACCAAGTGGGCCCCGGAAGTGGATTTCTGCATCATTTACTCATTTCTGTAACCCTAGGCTACTAGTTCTCTATAAATAGGACCTTTTGCTATTGTATTTTCACCAATCTTTGGACGTTTAGTCCTTAGACCTTTGAGGCTGGCCACTTGGCCATGCTTAGACTATTTTCACTTATGTATTTTCAACGGTGGAGTTTCTACACACCATAGATTAAGGTGTGGAGCTCTGCTGTTCTTCATGAATTAATGCAAAGTACTACTGTTTTTCTATTCAATTCACGCCTACTTCTTCTCTAAGATATACACTCGTTCTTCAACTTGATGAATGTGATGATCCGTGACACTCATCATCATTCTCACCTATGAACGCGTGCCTGACAACCACTTCCGTTCTACATGCAATCCAGCTTGAATGTGTATCTCTTGGGTTTCTAATATAAGATTAGAACCTTCGTGGTATAGGCTAGAATTATTGGCGGTCATTCCTGAGGTTCGGAAAGTCTAAACCTTGTCTATGGTATTCCGAGTAGGATATGGGAAGGGATGACTGTGACGAGCTTTAAACTCGCGAGTGTTGGACGTGTGACAGACGCAAAAGGATCAATGGATCCTATTCCAACATGATCGAGAACCGACAGATGATTAGCCGTGCGGTGACAGCGTATTTGGAACATTTTCACTGAGAGGACGGGAAGTAGCCATTGACAACGGTGATGCCCAACATAAAGCTTGCCATAGAAAGGAATATGAATTATTGGAAGAAGGCAATAGGAAAGCAGAGGTTCAGAAAGAACAAAGCATCTTCATACGCTTATCTGAAATTCCTACCAATGAATTACATAAGTATCTCTATCTTTATTTTATGTTTTATTCATCTTTTAATTATTAATCCTCCATAACCATTTGAATCTGCCTGACTGAGATTTACAAGATGACCATAGCTTGCTTCAAGCCGACAGTCTCCGTGGGATCGACCCTTTAGTCACGTAAGGTTTATTACTTGGACGACTCAGTGCACTTGCTGGTTAGTTGTGCGAAGTTGTGATAAAGAGTTGAGATTACAATTGTGCGTACCAAGTTGTTAGCGCCATTGATGATCACAATTTCGTGCACCATGAATAAACCTGTGTGCAGCTAAAAGCATGTCAACAAATGGACATTTTATTTACTTTTACAGTACTTGAGGCAAATGCACACGAGATGGCATGCACCAGTGCAACTTGATATAAACAAATATGGAGATCATCTCAAATGAAATATGAAAAAGGTCACTGTGATATCAATAATTGGCTTAGTATGAAATAATGTAATAAATTTCTAAAGATAGCAAGTGCCAACCAGTCTACAAAATAAAGATAGGGTGCATACAAAAGTAAATAATAAAAAAAAGAACTCTAAAAGTTCAAAAAAGTGAAGATTGCAGGGACATATTAAAACGAAAGAAGTTCACATAAGAAATACAAGACTAGGCCTCAAAGATCTCTTTCAAATGGGTAACTTCAGTTTGGAGAGCAGTTTGGAAGTTCCTTATTTCTTTTGCAGCTTCATATGAGGAAAGCATTTTCTCTTCAAGGGACTGTAAGGATGCATTGCTACTATCAAGCATGTTGTTTGCTTTGGCAAATTGACCTTCATTCTTTATTAAAACAGCGTCCAGTCTATTTTTTTATCTCTCTTTTGACAGCTAGATGTTGTTCCAAGTCTCGAATCTCCTCAGATAACTCATGAGCCCAATCTTTAACTTTTGCAATATGGACAACCAGGATAGTTTTAGTAGTCTCAAAAGATAAGGGGTCTTGTTTCAACTTGAAAAAAGCTTTTGTTGATTGTTGATGTGATGAGATAGTTACTTGAGAGTCCAAAAATTTGACGTAAAGGTCCTCATAAACCTTTTGCAAGCGAGCCAACAAAGGATCAATAGTCTCAGGATGTGGTGTAATTGAAAAGGTCTGAAGAATGTCAGAAAGCTGAGCCTTAAGGTTCGGATCGGTGGCAAGTGTCAAAAGAGGTTTGGATAGAATGGCACCGAATTATTGGGCTAACGGAAGCATGATGGATTTGTCAACAGTCTTGATTGTGGGAGGTGTAATATGGAGCTGTAACATAGAGCTGTTTTGTTGGAAGGTAACTTTGGATGGTAGAGCAAGATTCAACTATGGCCTTCTGTGTATCCATACTACATGCATATGCTTCATTCAAACTTTCTAAGTCAGACAATAAATCATTCACCACATTAGGGGTATGGGCATGGATAAAAATAATTGGTATTTGTTTTTCTGACAGTTCACTCAAAGGAATTTCAGAATTTTGAATCTAGACAAAAATACAAAAGCAGGTGTCAACAAAAAAAGGGATATAAGAAAAAGATACTAATAATCAAGTTAAAATGACATGTCATACCTTATTAGCTTTAGTGTTAGGTGTAGGCTTATTAGATGTGGTAGCCATAAAATCTTTAGTGTTAGGCACAATCAGTGAAGTGGTAGAAGCCATTGCAAAACTGAAGCCATTGCAAAAATACGCTCAAGAAAATCTACCAAAGGGTAACTTAAGATTGGGTACAAAGAAAAGGATAGGAGTAGCAGGAAGTGGTAAAGGACGCATGATCACAATAATCAAAAGACATCAATGACATAGAGGATAAAGATAACATTTTTATAGGCTTCAGATAGTGCCACAATTCATACAAATAGACGCACTTCTATTTATACAATTGTGATCTTACCATAGGACACTTGCTCCATATTTCACAGGTTAATCTAAAGCTCCAATACCATTTTGTCACGGCCCAAAATGAACCATGTCTAGCGCTAAAAAAAATAGTCTCCTACCAAGTCTAACAGACTCAAATATAAGTTAAATAAAAAAGTTCCAAATATTTTGAATAATTCACAAGTTCTAAATAAATAGTTATATATTTTTAACAAAAGTTAAAATAATTAAGAATAGTTGGATCTTGCCTGTGACATATGAAGCATATAACGTCTAAGAACATAATAAAGAATAGGTACCAATTGTAGATCATTACTCTTGAATAGAAAGGCTCACATATCTGTTCCTGAAAAATATTTAGAAAAACAGAATGAGTTTTGCAACTCAATGACTAGACAATACATCTACAATCTATATGAGACCATATAAACATTATCATAAAATAATTTTAGTTAGAAAATAATAATTTATATGAATAAGTGAATTAATAAGGGAGTTCTCATACAGAAATCAAATCAAAAGTCCACACTTGGGTGGCTCCACCTCTATGAGTAGCCCTTTCCTCTTATGTGTCCTAACAGAATAACAGATCCAACGTGTGACCTACACGTTAGGTTAGCAATGTCCCTGCTAACTGAGATCTGAGTCAGATGCATTTAAGTTAACGTCATAACCGCCGTTAATTACGATTTCTAATACAAGTCTCCTAAACGAATTCAAAACATATTATTGAAAATATAACAAACTAATTAATCTTTCAAATATACAAAATTTCAAATCAAATCAAATAATACTTTTTCGTACAAATAATTTCTAATCGTACTTTTTAAATCATAAAGGATGCCAACATATTTCACAATTTTGGAATAGTAAGTATCAATAATTTGTTTCAAAAATAAGTAGTCTCATAAAAACATATAGCCTCATGTGCAAATTGAAAATCTGAATTTCAAAAGAATAAATATTTAGTTATAATAAATCGATTATTAAGGTCAAATTAAAATCCTTTGCTAGTAACTTTATAAGTATAGTCATAAATTCAAAGTAGCATATATCAAGATAATTATAGATGTAAAGCCAAATAATTATAGACATGAAGCCTACTCATAAATTAGTCCCAAAAAATCGAAGAAACCAAACTCGAAGTGCCAAGTTGAGAGTTGAAATACGGTGGTTGTGGAGGGGTTGACGACCGATTGTTGGGGTTGAAGGAAATACCAAATAAAGGAGATAACGATGATGATGGAAGGAAACATCATCATCGACGTCGACTCCTTCCTCTTCCTCTTCTCTTCTAGTCGTCGGCTGCTCTCGTTATTCGTCTTTCTTTCTCTTCCTCTCGTGCCACTCTCTCTCCCCCTCTGGCTTTCTTTTCTGCAACGATAGTGGCGGTCCTCCCTCCGCCAGCATCTCTTCCCCTTTCTTCTTCTTCTCTTCTTTTTTTCTATTTCTCGATCCTTTTCTCTTTTTCTTTTGTTCTCTCCTCTGATTTTGGGAGTATGTGTGTTGGTAATTTAAAAAATTAGTGTTAGAATTTGGTTTGGAAAAAAGAGGCATAAGAATATTGTAAGGATTTTATAACTTTACAAAATTATAACTATTCTAAAACTAATATAATTATAAATATTAAAGACACTTTGAATATTTTTTGGGTGGTTTATGTGGTAGGCGTAGTTTTTAGCCGTGTTTGGTCACGATTGGGTTGAAAAGGCGTAGTTTCTGAGTTTTTTCGGGCTCCCGACCTCATAGACTAACGGAGTGGTACCCCGCTGTAGGTATGCCTCGTGTTGTCTCCCGGTCTTCTAGATCTGGTGCGGCTTACGACCCGTATGCTTGGGTGACCGACGATATAAGGAGCTCACCCAACCAGATGGGTTTGGAGGAGTTGACGGAGTTCCGGCAAGCCGGCTACTTGTGTGGGGGGACTGACGAAGAGGCCAACTACGAGGCCATTGTGCCTGCTCCCCATGAGCGTATTTATGAGCTCAATTTTCACTCTCCTCGTGTCCCCGATTGGATCTGGTTTTATAAGTCCATGTTCACGCAAGTTGGCGTTCGGATACCGTTTTCCGATTTTCAAATGGCGCTGCTGAACTGGATATCCGTCCCCCCGTCCCAACTTCATCCGAACAGCTGGGCTTCGATCCGCTGCTTCGAGATGGTCTGCGAGTACTTGGAGCTGCCGGCGTCGGTGGACGTTTTTCTCTTTTATTTCAACCTTACCAACCCCTCCAAACAAGGGAAGGCGAGAAAAGGGTTTCTTTCTTTCCGTTCTGCCCAGGGTAGGAAGATTTTTAGCCTTTTTGAGGACTCCTACCACGGTTTTAAAGATAAGTACTTCAAGGTTCGTCCCGTCAAGGGTCGTCATCCCTTCTGGTTGTCGTTAGAGGGGGAGCGCCTTATCCAGACTTACTGGAGTTTTGGCGCGGGGTCGAATCCTTTCATCAAAGTGACGTACAAAAGGTTGTCGGCTGTAGATAAGCAGATAGCCGACGTCCTTTTTGCTATCTTTGAAAAGAACCCCGTGAACCCACATCTTCTTATGGGTGAGCGGGAGGCCACCAGGAGCTATATTCGTGAGTTGTCTTCTTTGTTTGCCTATGTTTCTTTGTCGTTGTTCTTCTATTTCCGATCTAACGACTAACGTGCTTGTTGTTCGTCGCAGTGGAAATGTCTGCCACCGTGATCGGTCTTGAGAATCTAATGAAGACCTTTTTTGAGGCAAGTGATGACGAGAATGCCGAAGAGAAGGACGTCGGTAAGTCGGAGGGTCCTTCAGGGGAGAAGGAGAGCCAGGCTTCCCCTACCCGGGATACCGAAACGTCGGGAAAACAGGGCGTAGGGGGTCAGGCTTCCCCTACCCGCGAGGAAGGGCCCGCTGATGGGCATGTGACTCTCACCCCTCATCCGGACAGTGACGTGGAGCTTATCCATACTCCCAAGAAGCGAAAGATGTCTTCCAGCCCGGAAGGGGCCCTCACCATAATGGAGAGGAACTTTGATGCTACCAAATTCATTGACTCCCAACTGATACCCAGGACAGAAGAGCATTTTCACGAGACCGAACTGTCCGGGCAGGCGAGGTGGATGTATCGCACCTTGCTCCGTGGGGCCGTGATAGCTCGGAAGGCCGAATTCGAGTTATCCGGTATGGAGGCGCTTCGGAGGAAGCTTGAGTCCTCTGCTAAGGCGAACAATGACTTTAAGGCTCAAGTTGAACTCCTCCAGGGTCAGCTGTCCAAGATGGGGGGAAAGCTTAGTGCTGCTGAGGAGAAGTCATCGTTTGTTGCGGAGAGGTTGAAGGCGTCCGATGAGACCGTGGCCCGGCTTCTTGAGCGTGAGATGACATTGGAGGGTCAACTGAACGCCACTCAGGGTCGGGTTGTCGCCTTGGAAAAGGAGCGGGAGCAGGCCGTCTCGGAGGCGAAGGTCGCTAAAGCAGAGGCCGCTGAGCTTAAGAAGAAGCTTAAGGTGGCCAAGGAGCAAGGGAAGAATGCTATCTTGATGACCGAAGATGCCCTGAAGGCTCAGCTGAGGATTGCTGCTCCTGATTTCGAGACGTCATCAATTGGCATTTTCAAGACTATCCAGGACGGAAAAATTGTTGATATGCCGAGGAAGTGAAGTCTTGTAACTTAGGATATTTTGTCGTTTTGTTTGTTTTGAACAATTTACTTGTCCGTTCCATATTTTTACGCTTTATAAGTTATCGTCATTTGATTGCTGTGATTTGTACTTGTTTCGTTGTTTTGTCGTGTTGCCATTATCGTGTTACCGTTTATTCTGGGCGGGCTTATTTCTTGTGCCCGTCTCGCCGTTTTCACATTTGGTAACAGTTTGGACCGATTTGGTCGCGTCGTCGTCAAATTGGTTGAGGCCTATGAGCCGTCTGGCTTCCGGGGTGATCAATCCCGGGGTGCCGTTTTAGGTTTTAGTCATGTGAAACAGATGTGAAGTAAGAAAGTTTTATCAAGTAAAAAATTTGAACAAGTGAAAATTACTCGTCAGTTGGGCAAGTATTTGACAAAGTAAGTAAACAAGATGAATTAACATGTAGATAGGGCAAATATCAACTATCTGGTTAGGCTCCCTGGTCGGTGAGCCGGTGGGTCAGGAGTAGAACCTCTTTAGGTTACCTGCGTTCCATGTTCTGGGTATTTCCTTGCCGTCGAGTTTTTCGAGTTTGTAAGCGCCTTTGCCGAGTACCTCCCTTACCCTGTAGGGACCTTCCCAATTTACCGCCAGCTTACCTTCTCCTGGGGTCGGGACGCCAATGTCGTTGCGCCGCAGGACGAGGTCCCGTCCGCAACACCCCTCATGGACTTCCCTAAGCACGTAGTCCGTTTGGTCGGGGTGCAAACACTTCAATAGGGGCTGGCTAAGCCCCTTTTTGAATAGTTGTCCCTGTATGATTGCATATCTGGCCGCCTCCCTTCTCAAAGCTTTGGCTGCTTTCTCATCTTCGGGTAACTTGCCGAGTTCCAGGAAGTTGGTGATGGGGTCTAGCCATGAGGGGCTCGACTCCGTCAAGTTGAGGGCGACCGTTGGTTCCTTTATCATGCCCTGGATTAGCGACCGGTTACCCGATCCTGGCTTTGTGCTCGCCAGCTTCGACAGGAGGTCTGCCCGTGTGTTCCTTTCTCTTGGAACGTGCTGGACGATGACCTCCTGGAACTGGCTTGTCGTATGTCATCCACATAGACTTCTACTGTTTTGCCCATGAGTTCGCTGAATATCTTATTCATCAACCTTTGGTATGTGGCTCTGGCATTTTTTAAACCAAAAGGCATTACCTTGTAACAATAGATGCCCCCCGGCGTTATGAACGCCGTTTTTTCCTCGTCGGGTCGGTGCATCGGTATCTGATTGTACCCTGAGTAGGCATCCATGAAGCTTAGATATCTGTACCCTGCCGCTGCGTCGACGAGTGCATCAATATTAGGTAGGGGGTAGCAGTCTCAGGTCTTTCTCGACCGCTTCGCTCATGCCCGCGAGTAGTAGTCGGGGACTTGGTTCGCCGATTTCGACTGGTATTACCGCATCGACCCCGTATGTTAGGCGAAAGGGAGTTTCCCCCATGGCACTTTGCTCGGTTGTCCGGTAGGACCATAAGACGGAGGGGAGTTCGTCAGCCCAGTTTCCTTTCTTACTGTCTAGGCGCTTCTTTAGACCAAGAAGGACGACTTTGTTTGCGGCCTCTACCTGCCCGTTTGTTTGGGGGTGTTCTATTGAGGAAAAATTTTGCTTTATCCCCAAGCCAGAGAAGTAGTCTACGCACATTCTCCACCTCCCGTTGTGTTTTTTAACCAGAACCACATTCGACAACCAAGTCGAGTAGTCCAGTTTCCGGATGAATCCCGCTTCTAAGAGGCTGGCCGTTTGCTTGGCCACCTCTTCCGCCCTTTCCTTCGACATTTTTCTCCTTCTCTGGGCCACTGGTTTGGCTCCTTCCTTCACGGCCAGGTGATGCGACATGAGCTGGGGATCTATCCCGGGCATGTCGGCAGGTGTCCGGGCAAAGAGGTCGGCATTGGCCCTGATCATTTCCATCAAAGGCTCCTTTATCTCGTGGGGGAGGTTTCTGTTTATGAATGTGAATTTATCGTCCTCCTCGCCGACTCTGAACTTTTCCAAGTCTCCTTCTGGCTCTGGTCTGGGTTTGTCGTCTACCCTGGCATCCAGGTCGGCCAGGAAGACTCCTGACGCTTCCTTGGATTTTTTCCTGAGAGAAAGGCTGGCGTGGTCGCAAGCGACCGCCGTTTCCAAGTCGCCCCTGAGGGATCCCACGTATCCGTCATCGGTGATGAACTTCATCACCAGTAGTTTCGTACTGATAGCTGCCCCCAAGTCGTTAATGGTCTTTCTCCCCAGGATGATGTTATAAGCCGTCGAATCTCGTAATATCACAAAGTCTGCCATGACTGTTCTCCGTCTTTGCCCTTGTCCCACAGAGGTCGGGAGTGTGATAATTCCGTCCGGCTTGATGAAGTGGTCACCTAACCCTACCACACCGTGCTGGTGGGTCGTCAGGTCGGAATCTCTCAATCCCAAGGCATCGAAAACGTTTCGGAACATGATATTTGAGTCTGCCCCCGTGTCCACCAGGATTCGTTTGACGAGGCCAGTTCCGACCCTAGCCGTGATGACCATGGGCGGACTTTCCGGCGCCTCGTCGAACCATTGATCCTCCGGGCCGAAAGAGATAGTTGGGAGACCCTTAAGACTTCTAACGGGTGAGGTGGAGATCGCTAGGACCTTGGCATCTTTTTTCTGTGCCGATTTCGACTTCGGAGCGGTATTCCTGGCCGTCACCACGTTTACCACCGTGAGACCGTGGTCGTCACCCTCTGGTTCTTGTCGTCGCCTCGTTGGTCGGGATCTATCTTCCCTGTCGTGGTCCCGGTTGCGTCTCCTTGGTTCCCTTATAAGGTGGGAGAAATCGGCGAGTTTGCCGTCCCTGATAGCTTGCTCGAGGGCGTCTTTTAGGTCAAAGCAGTCTTGGGTCTTGTGCCCGTAACCCTTGTGATACTCGCAGTAGAGGTCCTTGTTTCCTCCCGTCCTGTCCTTCAGTGGTCGGGGCTTCGCCAGTATCCCCTTTTCTGCTATCTGTTGGTAAACTTCTGTGATCGATGCCGTGAGGGGGGTGTAGTTGGTGAACTTCCCAACTCGGGGGAACGGTTTGGGTGGTTTACTCGGACCGCCGTCCCTGGCGTGTTCCTTTGGTCTTTCTCTGGCTTCGAAGTGCCGGGCTTGGTTATAGGCCGGCTGCCGTTTATTGGCGGCCACAACCCGGCTGACTTCCTCGTCATTAATGTATTCTTTGGCCACGCACTGGATCTCTTGCATCGTCCAGACGGGCTTTGTGGTGAGGTGTTTCCTGAAGTCCTCATTCGAGAGCCCGTTCGTTAAGCACAAACTTGCCACCGAGTCCGTCAGACCGTCGATTTCCAAGCACTCGTCATTAAAACGGTCCAGGTACTTCCTGGTCGGCTCTCCGGGTCTCTGTGTCACCCCCAGCAAATTAATTGGGTGTTTGGCTTTGACAATCCTGGTTGTGAACTGAGCCAAGAAGGCGTGGCTGATGTCGGAAAATCGGGTCACCGAGCCTTGCGGGAGGTTGTTAAACCACCGTATTGCCGGGCCCGCAAAGGTGACCGGGAAAGCGCGACATCTGACCTCGTCTCCCACCCCTTCTAGGTTCATCTTGGCCTCAAAGGCCGTCAAGTGTTCCAGGGGGTCTTGCGTTCCGTCGTACTTCATGTCTGTCGGCTTGTCGAAGTGTTTCGGTAGTCGGACCTCGAGTACGGAGCGGTGGAAAGGAGTCGCTCCTATTATGACGGGTCCTCGGGCAGTTCTTCTCGACTCGTTGTTCTCGCGGTGAGCCTCCTCGTCGCCCCTGTTCGACGCGCGCCGCCTTTCGTGTCGGGCGTAGATAATGGGGTCGCGACTTCTTCTTCTGGGGCGTACCCGCCCCCCAGTGCTCTCCGACTCGTATTGGGGGCTCGGCGTGCGCCTCGAGCGGCTCCTCGAACGGGAACGGGGGGGGCTCCGCTCTGGGGAGCGTTGGTCGCGCTCTCTTTCTGCTAGCCTGCGCTCTAAGTCCTGCATTCTGTGGCGTAGTTCTTGCATTATCCTGGCGTGGTTATCACCTGTCCCCCCGAAGGGGCGTCTCTCGTGAGTCTGTGTCGCATCCCTCGGGGGCGACCGTTGCTGTTGCCGGGATTCCGTCGCGACGGCGCCTCCCCCGAGCACGGGAGGCGCTACCTCGGAACCTGTCCCAGTCTGGACCAGCACGAAATCCATGGACGAGAGATTCCCCACAGACGGCGCCAATGTTCGGTAAGTCGGGTACCGGATGGTTCGGGTTAGGACCCTGAGGTCAACGCTTGGGAGGGTGGAGAGGCTCGTCT
>NC_029792.2:117406618-117417320 GCF_000816755.2 Arachis ipaensis
AGGTGGCGTAAGAATGTGACGTACCTCGGGGGGAGAGCCAGTCTCCCCCTTATATACATGTCAGTAGTGGGCCCTTCCAGTAGTCAGGCCCATACCCTCAAGGGTGTCATCCCACGACTGTGTGCAAGCCGTACGGGACGCGTGTCCGGATCGAGTGGAGGGCGCGTTGTTGGGCCGGCGGGAACTCGGGTCGAGTTAACCCGCGTGAGTTTGGGCCAGGCCATAACAGTATCTTTCCAATACATATATGGAACAAACTTGTAAGATGTTAATCCATATAAATAATTTTTCAAAAAAACGACTATTACGATAATTACATAAAAAATTCAATAATAATGTTTAAAAACCTATAAAATATTACTTATTTTAACTCCACGCACTCATTTAATATGTTGTTCTACTTCAATCATTATATCGCATTTATTACATCGTCGACGGGATATTATTTAAATTTAATTAAAAAAGCTCTCTCACATTCTGCGTATTTCTTATTCTCAAAACAAACTCCCTATTTTAATTCCCTACAAGTATAATAGCGCGTGCTCTGCTGTCAAGTAAGAACATATCAAAATCAGTTCAAAATAAATAATAAATTATTAGACAATTCTAATGCACAAAATTCTCTAATAAACAATAAATAATTTAAACCCACTAAAAAATAACTCAACACTTTTCTTTGATACCTGCAAAACATATACCTGAAATAATATTATATCAATGTTAGTATACAGTTTTACAATCATCGACCATATTTATTATACGTGACTCCTTCTTAAAAGTTATTCTACATATGTGTGCAGTTGAAAGATAAATTACTGGACTTTATTTTATTTTTCTAAATTACTATAATTATGCATTATTCATTAAATGCTGCTTATAATATAATTGTAATATTGTAATATAATTATAATAAAGATATTTTTTTAAAATAAATTTAGAAGAGAGAATAGTGCTTTCATTTTGGAGGGAAAACAAATTCATGAGTAATTGACACTTCACTTTTATTATAGTTTATAATATATTAAATATTGATTTTATATAATTATAATAAAGATATTTTCCTAAATTAGTATAATCATGCATTATTCGTTAAATGTTAATTGTAATATAATTATAATAAAGATATTTTTCTAAAATAAATTTAGAAGAGGAAGTAGTGATTTCATTTTAGAGGAAAAATGAATTCATGAGAAATTGACACCTCACTTTTATTAGTTGGAGGAAAAATCCAGTTTTAGTATATTTCTCGTTATTATATATTTTTCTCTAATCATATATCCCCGGTTTTCCTTCGTTTCAGTTCAAATTAAATAAGTAATAAATTATATTATTTTATTTTATTCCTTAAATTTATATATCATAAAAATCAAATCAATATACATAATTTTAAATTGTGTGATACTTAAATATCTAATCAAATCAATTAGTTGATATAATTAATGCATCATAATGAATTGTATTTAATGAGTTAAACAAAATAAATTAAGAAACACTCTCAGAAACATGCTACGTTGACTCTATCATTAAATGTAAAAAATCGATTTTTATATAATAGAATCGATAACATAATAGACGGCGAGAAAGAGAAAGACAAACATTTTTTATCTTAGGTTGTTTCATTTGGATGTTGTAATGTGGGTATCACATTATTTTATTTATTCTACTCTATGGACTTTTTTGCAACTTTATTTCAATATCAATAGAATTTCACTACCTTTTAGTGATATAATGAATTATAATTAATTAATTGGTATAAATTATAATAAATTATATGATATTTAAAAAAAATAAAATGAATAAGAAGAAAATAAAAAGAAATAGAAGAGATAAAAGACTACAATAAAATAAATTAAGTGAGAGAGTTTTATTTTTTTTACAAATTTTATATCACATCTGTTTCAATAATAATAAATAAAAATACATCAACTTGATATCTAAGAGAAAATAATGAGATAAAATCATAATACAGTTCTAAAACAAAAGCTTAAATTAAACTATAATATCATTGCACAACATAAATTGAAAGTAATTTCACACTATAATATACCACACAAACAGGTAAATGACTTAAGCTTAATTATGGAATTTTTTTTATTTATGCATACATGATAACACCATGGTCTATAAATGCTTCATGGATAATATATCATATATTGCTCTGAATGATGAGCACGGGAGTTGAAGAGTGTGTGGTGGTTTGTGTCCACGATAGTTGACTTCTTGCGACAACGCCTCATAGGAAGAAAAAGAATTGTTGTAAAAGCTACCTAATGAAAGAGTAATTGGTAAATGAATGATATTTTCTTCTAGCATATATGGTCTTTTATAGTAGTAAAATAAAAATGGAAGAAATAAAATTTTATATTTTTATATTTGGAATAGAATTTGATATTTATTTATGTTTCTAAATTAGTATAATTATGTATTATTCATTAAATATTAATTATAATAAAGATATTTTTTATAAAATAATTTAGAATAGAGAATAGGAAAGTTCATTTTGGAGGAAAAACGGAGTCATGAGAGATTGACACCTCACCTTTATTAATTGGGGGAAAACCCAATTTTAGTATATTAAGTAGATTAATGATTCAAAAATGGAATCCTTAGAGAATTCTCCTAGTGTTTCAACGGAGGAAGAAGATCTGGTGCAACGCAGCACCAAAAAAGTTAAAACACGCGACGAAATGGATTTGAATCAAGGGATGATATGGAGATTCCCCATGAGAACACTGAGAATGCCGTAGTGAGGCCCAAAGCTACATACAAGGAATCTTTGCTGAAACCATCTGGTTCTATAATGGAAGATGATATGGATCTTCATGAACAAACGGATGAAGATTCTCCGAGGAGGATAGATAGTATAAAGATAGTGACGATCACTCTGACAAGGAGAAATCCTTTAATCCTTGCCCCACTATCAAAGTAACCCAAGAAGAATTCGAGGAATGGTGCAAACCGTGGTGAGCATCCCTCATCGTAAAAGTCTTGGGAAAGAGAGTCAACTTAGGCTTCATGGAGCAACGTTTAAAAAGAGACTGGGTCAAAAAAGGTACGATTAATGTTATTGATATGGACCGTGATTATTTTTTGGTTTATTTTTCAGATGAAGATGACTATTCGCATGCACTGACGGGAGGACCTTGGATTCTGGGCATTATTTAATTGTCCAACGTTGAAGGCCTTTTTTTCTGGAATCTGAGAAAGCAGTTCGCAAAATAGCAGCTTGGATACGCATACCGAATCTCCCGATCGAGTTGTACAACCATCGCTTTCTATGGAGAGTGGGATCGACCATTGGTACGATGTTGAAAATAGATAGAGCTACGTCTATGTATTCGAGAGGAAGGTTTGCCAGAATATGTGTTAAGATTGACCTCACTAAAAAGCTAGTCCCCAAAATTTCTGTTCTTGGGAGTATTCTCAATATTGAGTATGAAGGTCTACATCTTATTTGCTTCAAGTGCGGTCTTTATGGTCACCGTTCAGAACAATGTAGTGAACCGACAGAGGATATGGAGGAAGGATGTGGCGTTTCGGGGTCCGGGGGAGACGGGAGCAGATCCTATGAACAGAATATCATTGCATTGATTGAGGACCAAAATGAAAATAGCATAAAATTTGGTGAACAAAATCAAAGGAGATATGATCAAAGCCCCCAAATTTTGGGCCCTGGATGATGGTAAGGAAACAATTTAGAAGGAAATCGAAGAGATTTGCGACTAACCAAAAGAGTAATTATTATGGCAAGGAATCCTTAAATAATATGGAAGGAGAATATAATAGCACTATCCAGGGAGAAGAATCAGGGTCCAGATTCAATGTTCTATTGGAGGAAGGTTTGGATAATATGCAAGGATTGCATGGCAATAACAAATCTAAAGGAAATGACCAACCAAGCATTATAAAAAAAAGGGCCCATCAGCAAGCTAAACAAAAAGAAAATGGGCCATTCATAAAAGCCCATGGCAAGATCTTAAGACAAGGAGCTGGGAAGGTGAATAAAAAAGGCACACTTATAAAAGATAGGCCCACTAAAGTTGAAAAAGGAACTAATGTTTCTTTTAAGAAGACCGAACAAGAACATGCCACTTCGGAGCCCCAATTGGCAATTTCAAAACATGGAATTTCCTCCTCTAGGGATCCTAATGTTGTTGCCATGGAACTTGAAATGCTTGAAGATATGAGAAGAATCCAAAAGGAGCAGTGGAAGATCTACGAAGAATCCAAAACACATGAAAAGTTCATGGAATCACATGTTGTGACAAACAGTTTCATCACCCAAGTCCCTGGCCAGATTGCAAAAGAGAGAGGTCCATCTCCCGATAGCAGGAACCCAAAAAATCCAAAGGAAAAGCCACCTGATCAACTCATGGAGGATGTGGTGATACACTCATCAAGTAATGGGCACAGGGTATTTGCCCAGGTTCAATAATGGGTTAGTTACCCTCTGTCTCTCCTTGTCTAGTTATCCATGAACTTCATCAAAGATATCAACAAAGAGTTTAATGCTAGTTTCTGCATTTTATTAGAAACTCATATCAGTGGGCAACGAGGTGAAGCGGTTTGGAAAAAAATGGGTTTCGATGGTCATTTTATTAAGGAAGCAAGAGGTCAATCTGGTGGTATTTGGTGTCTATGGGATAGCAGCAAATGGAAGGTTGATATTCTTGCTCACAATTCTCAGATGGTGCATATGAAAGTCAAGTCTGGGTCCTCGCCATACTATTTTTTAACAGCGATTTATGGCAGTCCCCAGAGAATTAATCGGAACTACCTATGGGATGATATTAGATCGATACACAATGAGATTAACTTGCCGTGGTGCCTTATTGGAGACTTTAATGCCCTGTTACATGATCATGAGCGTCACGATGGGTCCAATAGCAACAGCAGAGGAGCATGCCCTGATTTTCAAGCCTGCGTATCTGATTGTGGCCTTCTTGATTTGGGGTACTCGGGATGGCCGTTTACTTGGAAGCGTGGAAACTTGGTTGAGAGTCTCGACCGTGGCTTGAGCAACCTTGATTGGTAGATCATCTTCCCTACTGCTCACATCAAACACTTGCCTGGCCTCAAATCGGACCACTCCCCCTTATGTCTCCACTTAGCAAATGATCGACAAGAGACCAAACAAAGACTCCCTTTTAGGTTTCAAGCAGCTTGGCTATCACATCCGGATTTCACCCATATGGTTAATAGTAATTGGAAGATAGAAGATTCTTGGAATAACGGTCTGAATGCTTTTAGGACAAGCCTAAAAAAATGGAATACTGATGTGTTTGAAAATATTCTTAAAAGAAAGAGTAAGATTTTGCGCAGGCTACAAGGAATTTCAAATAAATTACAAATCAACAATTCCTCATATCTCCATAAGCTTCAGGCTAACCTTTGGAGAGAGTATGAAGAGATTCTGGCTCAAGAAGAAATTCTGTGGTTTCAGAAGTCAAGAGTCAAGTGGATTTAGTGCGGGGATCACAACACGAAATACTTTCATGGATCCACCATGGCAAGGAGAAGGAAGAACAGAATAGAGTCCCTCCAAGATCATGATGGTAACTGGGTATCTGATAAACTTGCTTTAGAACAAATGGCAACTGCTTTTTATATTGATTTATTCAATGATGATTGCCCTGATATTCCATATATTATGAATAACTCTTTTCCTACTCTTAACCATGATGATATAAATATCATAGGGGGCAGGGTAACTCATATGAAAATAAAAGAGGCTATTTTTAAAATGGGGGGCTTGAAAGCACCCGGTATTGATGGTATACATGCTATTTTTTACCAGAGTTAATGGGATAAAGTTGGGGCTGATCTGTATTTTTTAATTGTGAATATTTTTAGCCATCCTGAGCAGGTGGAAGATATTAATGAGACTCTAATTACATTTATCCTAAAAGTGGAGCCAGTTGTCAATCTGAAACAAATGCGCCCAATAAGTCTTTGCAATGTTTCTTATAAGATGGTGACCAAGATCATCTCCATGCGGCTCAGGAAAATTATGGAGAAATTAGTTAGCCCAAACTAATGCAGTTTTGTTCCCGGAAGGCAGAGTTCTGATAATATCATTATTGCACAGGAGGTCATACATTCTATGAGAAGTAAGAAAGGCAACAAGGGTTGGATGGCTATCAAGGTTGACCTAGAAAAGGCATACGACAGACTCAAATGGACTTTTATTAAAGAAACTCTTATTGATATTGGCTTCCCCTCTCATCTCATTGAGTTGATCTGTTCATGCATCTCAACCACCAAAATGAGATTGCTTTGGAATGGAGAGACACTGGATGAATTCCGTCCCACCAGAGGCATTCGCCAAGGGGATCCAATGTCTCCATATATTTTTGTTCTATGCCTAGAAAGGCTATCTCACCTTATTCAAGCGGTGGTTGACAACAATTTTTGGAAGCCTATTAGGCTCAACAAGGACGGCCCTGTGCTTTCCCACCTTTGCTTTGTAGACGATCTTATTCTGTTTGCTGAAGCGAATATGGAGCAGGCTGATGTCATCCATAGAGTCTTGGAAGTGTTTTGTGCTAGTTCAGGACAGCGTGTTAGCAAGGATAAAACGAGGATCTTCTTCTCCAAGAATGTCGGTCACAACATTAGATCTGAGATTAGTGATAAGCTACAGTTCGCAAGAACTGAGGATCTTGGAAAGTACTTAGGTGTTCCAACAATTCATTCAAGGGTCACCAAAAATACATATAAAGAGATTGAAAGCAAGCTAAATGCAAGGCTTAACAGTTGGAAAGCGTCTTCCCTCTCTCTCGCAGGAAGAACTACTCTGGTGAAATCAACTCTATCTTCTATTCCTACATATACAATGCAATCTGCTATTTTATCTATATCTACTTGTAATGCTATTGACCGTAAATGCAGGAACTTTCATTTGGGGTGAGACAGACAACTCAAAAAAAGTGCATCTGCTGAATTGGAACACCATAACTAAAGCAAAACAGTCGGGAGGTCTAGGACTGCGGCATGCAAAGGACCTAAACCACGCGTATATGATGAAAGCTGGTTGGGGGCTTATTGAAAGCAAAGATTCCTTATGGGCAAGAGTTCTCAGAGCAAAATACAAATGTGGCAATGACATTATTCCACAAGTTGAGAGAAGACGCAGTGATTCAAACCTTTGGAAGGGGATCTGCTTAGCTTGGGAAGATGTGGAAAAGAATATGGTGTGGAGAGTTGGTGATGGCTCTCAAATTAAGTTCTGGACACATAACTGGATCCCAAACATTGGAAGATTGAGCCAACAAACATTACAGGTAATTAATGAAGTCGATTTAAATATATCTCTAATTGATGTCCTTTCGGCTTCAGGCGGCTGGGACGTTATCAGATTAAAGGAGTGGCTGCCAGATGATGTGATTAGCAAGATAATGAGCCTTGTTCCACCATCCCCTTGGAGAGCGGAGGATTATGTAGCCTGGGCTCCCTCTTCGGACGAATCATTCAGCTTAAAAACAGCCTACCACGTCATTCAAAATGACCAGGTGTCACATGATCGAGTGTTCAAGCTTGCATGGAGTTGGAAGGGACTTGAAAGGATTAAATCCTTCATCTGGCTGGTAGCGCATGATGCTATCTTGACCAACATAGAGAGAAAACGAAGACACCTAACACACAATGATCAGTGTCCAAGATGTCACATAAATGAGAAAACAAGTCTACATGTGCTAAGAGACTGTTCCTTTGCCTCTCTTGTATGGCAATCTCTTCAACCCAAAGACCAAGTGAAAGAGTTTTACAATCTTGGCGGACACGATTGGCTCATTTACAACCTCTCCAAGACAAATGATTGGCCTTACACCTTTGGGGTTGCGATTTCCTCCCTATGGTACTTCCGCAACAAATTTATCTTTAATTTAAAGGAATTGTCACTCACCCAGCAGCCGTGGCAGAGTCCATTAAAGTGAGGAGCTCTGAGATAAAAAGAGCCTTGCATAACCTCATCATACCAAAGCAAGTCACTAATTCCACAGGTTGTCTTGTTCGTTGGTATCCCCCTCCTGACAGTATAATCAAGATTAACGTTGATGGTTCATACTTTTCCATCAACAACAATGCTATTTGTGGCGGAGTTGTCCGAAATTATTTAGGCAAATTTCTAAAGGCGTTCACATGTAATATTGAAAATTGTTCTATTATGCATGCAGAATTATGGGGGGTCATTAAAGGACTCCAACTGGCCATCACTCACAACTGGAACCATGTTATCATGGAATGAGATTCTCTCACTGCTATCAACTTCATTAAATATGGATGCCCTGCCCTTCACTCTTGTGCATCGCTTGTACAAGAAATCCGAATCTTATCAAGTCGCATCCAACAGGTGAATTGGAACCACACTCTCCGCGTAGCAAATTTAGTAGCGGACATTCTAGCAAAGAAGGGGCAATCAATGTCGCTGGATCTCCACATCCTCGAAGATTCTATCCTTGACATATTCAATGCTCTTTCTTCTGATTGTATGGGTTCTCTTAGATTGAGAGGGACTCTTTAGGTGGTGTTTTTTTCTTATAGTTTGGTGTATTTTTTCTTTCTTTTTGTTGTTTTCCTCTCCTGTTGGGGTCGTTGACCCCTCTTTTTTTCTCCACAAAAAAAAAAAAAAATAATAAAACAAAATTCCTATTCTTATGCTCCAACCCTTCCTTTGCTACTCCGTCTTTATATACTGACTTCTTTAGTCATTTTTTCATTAGCCCATTATTTATTTTTTGAAATTTTCTATTGTTTTTCAGAAAATTTCAATTTAACATTTGAATTTTTTTTTCGGCCAAATTTTCACTAGAGCAGAGACGTCAAACATGCACATGGGAGAGGAGAAGCATGCATCAGTTGTGAACAAGAAGACAGAGGGCACACGCGGCACGAATTCTATAATCCCTCTCCAACAAAAAAAGCGACAAGATGATTGACGTGTTTCAGTCGGTAAAAAACGCGACATCCAAACTAACGTATATTTTGAGTAAATATAATCTACAAATATCACATTTGTAATTTGTGTAACCTATTTTTAAATATCACATTTTAGAAACTATGAAAGACTTTTTCTTTATGCAAGACAATTTCTGACTAAGTACCACTACTTATTGATAGTCAATAGTGGTAAAGTTCATCAACCATGGCTTGTCTCTACCCAAAGTGGACTAAAAGGCTTCCACATAGAGAATTAAGGATTGATATGTATGATAATAAAGGGTAATGCAAGAATATAAATTATTAGAGCTCACAAAATAAAACATGAAGAGAGAGACTTATATGCCTTTTTCTTAAATAATAGAAAATTAAGCCAAGGTAGTAGTAGTACTGATGCAAGCCCCTCACAAGGCCGAGCAACAATACTGAAACTAAATAAGGCCATGAAGATGCGACCGGTAAGGATCTAAGCCAAAGTCACAAAAGAATCAGAAAGCCTCCTTGTGGTGCTAATAGAGTACTCTAGTAGAACTTTGATGGGAAAAGTTAGTTAAAGCAGAAGAAAATAAAATGTGAACCTAGGAATGAAAGTGGTAAGAGAGAATTCATAATGAATGCTGAGTCTTCTCTCTGAGGCTTGAAAGCATGGATGGTGGTTACTATTTAATTGATATCACTCAAAGGTATTATTTAATAGTTTATTTGTATTTAAATGATTATAAGAAAGAGTGCCCAGTTCTCTATTTGGTTATACCACACATGATCTCTTTAATTTACTGCATGATAGCCAGTGAAGTGGGGTGTACTCGACAAATATAAATTTTGTAACATAATCAAGTTTAACATATGGACTCTATTTTTTGTTTAATATTAACATTAACATCAATTAAGTCTTATCACATAGGCAGAGTCACCTAATATTTCAAATAATATCAATGTTTATCTAGCTGTAAATCATATCTATAAGTCACAAAAAAAAATCATGTCTATAAACATGCAATTTAAATCTAACTCCATTTAAACAGTTTTGTCCATGGTAACTACTCAAATGAAGATGGCAAAAACATCTTTTTATAAAGATGCTTTATTTAAAAGTGTAACTTATTTATTTAGCCATATTTTAAACAAAGATGACACTTTTTTAAATATCAAAATTTAATCATACAATTCATCATCAAGGATCAAAAAGAAATATTTTCATATGAAAACAATTATAAAATCTTCATTGTAGTATCCACTCTATAGTTATGGTCTATGTCCAACCCTAATTATCAAACTACTTTTCGTCTGATCTAATCCTTCATTCTGTGACTTCTCTAGTTTTGTTCCATTTACAAGCTAATTAAGTCTGCTATATGACATACGAGCTAATGTTTTTTCTATTATTTGATCAAATGTAAGTTCTTTTAACTCTAGTATGAACCGAGGAACATTACTAACAAGCAACTTCTATGTGTATGAAGTTGAAGCAATGTGTACACTTACGTCAGATTCTTTGAATTCAAAATGGCCATTGATTTGCAACCCCCATTCTCCAATATCACAATAGCACATTCTGTATACTGCATGGAAACTGCTTTGTGCAGGACAGATTCACCTTCATCATCAACTGCATTAGGATCAGCTCCAGTTAATAATAGTGTTTATTTGGGCGTCATTAATTAAGTTTATGAAAAAATATTTTTTTATTTTTTAATGTATTTAGTAAATTTCCAGAAATAAACTAGAAAAATAAAAAAAATTTGAAAATCTATAATTTACATTG
>NC_029792.2:117417557-117420427 GCF_000816755.2 Arachis ipaensis
TGCACACTTCAAAATACAAAAATACTAATTAGTCATTAAAATCAGCCATCAATATATTTATATATAAATACATGTGTAGTTTAATTTATTTTTAGTATGTGTTTATATTTCAACATATATTTTATCCTGGTAGCCTATCTTAGTGACTAATCTTGATATACAAGTAGTGTGGTGGTTCAAAATATCAAAAGAAATCTGAATATTATTTTGAGTGAAACATACTCGCATACAATCTGGTTGGCCATTACATGCACAAATAGTGTGAGCTAGTGATAGACTGATAGGCCAAAGCCATAGCCATTCGTGATTCTTATCTTCACGTTAGCATTTCTTTTGAGAAGACTGGGAACACACTCTAGGGATATGGTGGCCAATGCAAAAATAATTGGAGGGTTTCCATCTTTGTCTAAGACATCAACATTAGCTTCTTCATACTCCAAGATTACCTCCACTAGTTCTTTACTACCACATCTACAAGCCGGTGGAGAGCAGTTTGCAAGAAGATCTCTGTACAAAAGTACCCAAAATAGATAAAACTGAATGGGTTACAAATTTTAAAACAAAGTAAAATATTATTTTAGTTTCTAACTTAGGATTAAGTCTAATTTAGTTACTAACGTTTGAAATTTCCTATTTCTACACACGGAAATTATGTGAGACTTTAACCCTCATTTGCATCCTAATTCCTAAACCAATTACACCCAAATTCATCAAATATATTTATAATCTCGTTGATTATATATGTAACCACAATTTCCTATCAATTTCCCTCTATAGATTCAACCTTTCTACATTTGGGTCATTCAGTTAGAGCTTACTTTTCAATCAAACACAACATGTTTGCTTCAAAAGTCAAACATGTAGCAAAATAAGTAGTTTCGGAGAATGTTCATGTGGTTTAACTGATTTTTTTTTTTTTACTAAAGATGGGAGACTCAATGTGGTTTAACTGATTAAGAGAGCATTGTTTCATTAATGTTATTTCAGTACATCTTTTATTATTATTATTATTATTATTATTATTATTATTATTATTATTATGGATCAACACGTGTACATCACTTTTTGGATAAACTGCACACTTTTTATAGTTTTCACTAAATTAATAGTCAAAATCGTCTTAAAAGATATCTCGATCTCCATTTTGGTCCTCGAAAGACAAAATTAATCAAAATCGTCTCCGAAAGATACACGACTTGGTCACGTTAGTCTTTTCGTCAGTTGGATGATGACGTGGTGGGTTAATACCACGTGTCACAAGATGATTGGTTGATGTGTCAGATCAGTGACACGTGCGCCACGTGTCAGTTAACATGTAAAAAAGTTATTTATAATCAAAATAGTGCTTGAAAGTTCAGACGTAAGTCATTTTCATTCCTAAAATTTTAAAAATTAATCAAATTAGTGCTTATATAATTTTTTTTTAATTTTTCTTGATAATATTTTTTTATACTACTCATTTAATAGAAATGTAATTGACAAACAAAAAATTAGTAATTGTATCTTTTCTCCTTAAAATTATTTCAATAAAATTATCTCTCTCCTTTAATTCTTTTCAAAATCTCTCTTATTCTTTACTATTCTAAAACCTTTTTCTTACATTATTACATTTTGCTGGAATATATATATACTTAAAATTGAAATGTATGTATTTGTTAACCTAAACAAAGTTATATGCTCAAAATCAAAATTTATGTATTAAAAGAAAAATTATATAATCTACCACAAACATATAAGGTTTAAAATTGAAATAAAATTTGTGGTTCTTAAATTTTTACTTTTCCTCTTCTCGTTATATACTTTTAAATCCGACACAAGAATGAGTATATTCTAGGTGAAAAATGGTACACGTAATATTTTTTTAGTATTCATTTGTATTATTTTTGGAAGTATGTTTTAAGGGTGATTTTGATATTCTTTTTAGTTTTTACACAATCAAAGTAGTTGTTATATTGTTTACTTTCACTTTATATTTTTAAAAGGTTACAAGTTTCTCTGCACTTTCTAGCATTAAATTATTTTGTTAGGCAGATGACATTATTGGAGGGCTAAAGTCAAAAGAAATTGTTATCTAAGATGCACAAGAGTCATGACTGGAATCTGTCAAATGAGGAATTGCTAATCTTACATTAATATTTCAATATATATTTATCTTCCAACATAAGACCAAAGACCGAAAAGGTTGACTTCCCCTGCATGATTAACTTGTGCTTTTATTTTGATTTTGATCTTAGTGGATTAGACTTGTTGACAAAAGGAGTTCATTATTCTTTATTGAAGTGTACAATTTTGCACTTTTTAATTTAGATGTGAAAAGAGGAACGGGCGTAATTATGGAATGTATAAGTGCTTTATTCAACTGTAGTGTTAGGAGTAAAAATCGGACCGTCGATTTTTGAGTACACAAATTAAATTTTTCGATTTGTATTTAAGAAATAAAAAAAATTTGGAATACACAAATTGGACCCTTTGATTTGTGTACTCCAAATTTTTTTAATTTTTTAAACACAAATCGAAGGGTCTAATTACTTTTCTCGGACTGTCCGATTAGCAAACTTAATTTTTTTACAAAGAAATCGGATGGTCCGATTTTTTTATTCCTTGTTTCATAAAAAGCTATTCCACATATCCATATCTAGCACCCACATTCTCCACAATAACGCACCATACACACATGCTTCTCATATAAAAAAAACGAGCCTACAATTTTGGGTCACATATTCTACTTATTGAAGAGTTTAAAAGTCAATAAAAATTAATCACCATATTTTACAATAGATACACCGGTGGAAGACAAAAACAATAAGAAGCCTATGACATTATGTTTGGACCTAAAATCTGAAAGATGTTCATTTTTAATGGATATGGAA
>NC_029792.2:117420493-117422272 GCF_000816755.2 Arachis ipaensis
AGTAGTAGTCAATATAATTAGGAAGATCATACATACTCCTGACTCCAAGGTTGCATATCCATCCAATATGGCATGGTAGTTCTGTCAGATTTTTCATACCAATTAGGCACTTAGCAAACTAACATGGCTTTTTCCAATCTTGGCTTCCTCTTTATCCTTATCATCTTTGTCCATGTTGATGCAGATGACTTTCACTGGTCAGGGTCCTATTGTTCATCACTTAACAAAACCACCCCTAACAGTCCTTTCCAGTTGAACCTAAAGACCCTTTTCAAGTACCTATCTTCCAATGCCACCACGGGCAACAAGGAATTTTACAGCACCAAAGTCCTTGGCACAAACCACTTTGATACAATATATGGACTCTACTTGTGCAGGGGTGACCTCCCTTCTCAACTTTGTGGAAAGTGCATCTCAGAAGCAACCCATAGCTACTTGTTCCCAGACCCAGACCAAGGAATAGACGATTGCTCCTCATCCATAGAGGGAGGAATTTCGTATGACGAGTGCATGGTTCAATATTCCAATAACTTCACTTACTTCTCCGCAGTCGACTTAACGCCTTCTAGTTCTTGCTTGTCAAGCAATATGTCTGCAACCTTCGTGAATTTAGTGTTTGACACTCTGAACAAAATTGCAGATAAAGCATCTCAAGGTTCTACAGAGAAGTATGCTACAAAACAAGTAAGAATATCTGGATTTCAGTCCCTATACTCTTTGGCTCAGTGTACACCAAACTTGTCATCTCAAGATTGTAGAACTTGTTTAGGCAACATGATAAAACAAGTTAAACAAGTGTGCGGTGGAAGTGGAAACGAAGCAACAAGTTCGAGCCGCAGCTGCAACTTGAAGTATGCTATGTACCCTTTCTATCGTGAAAGTAAAAGCCTGGCACCAGTAGGACTCATTCCTATAACAAATCTGTCAAATGATTTTGGCTATCTTTCCCACAACTGTTCAACTTCAACCAATGAAACCATCATCAAGAACAGTCATTTTGAATCTAACCTCAGGAACCTCCTCTCTTCCTTGTCTTCTAATGCCACCGACAAAATTGGCTTCTACAAGACCACCATTGGTGGCGGAGATGACACGGTCACCGGTCTCTTCATGTGCCGTGGCGATGTGTCCCTTAGTCTCTGTCAACTCTGTGTCCAAACCGCTGCTAAACGAATACATTCAGAGTGTAGTTCATCCAAGGAAGCCATCATTTGGTACACTCATTGCCTTCTTCGCTACTCCTATCGATCTCCCCTCCCCACCTGGAACGACACGAGTCCCGTGTTTCATGAGTTCAACATTGCCAACACCTCCAACCTTGACCAAGAGCAACAGAACTCCTTCACTCTCACATTAGTGAGCACTTTATCGGACATAAAGAATATGAAGGAGGAGAGCACCACCAAGAATTATGTAACTGCAACCGCAAAACTGAATGGTGTCCAAACTCTATATGCTCTCGGCGAATGCACACCAGATCTAAATAGTGGAGATTGCAGCTCTTGCTTACAGAACATTTTCCTATATGAAATTCCATGGTGTTGTTTGTCAAGTCCAGAGGGAAAAGTTTTTTATCCTAGCTGCTATATGATGTTTGGATTGTCCAAATTTCATGGAGATGATGATCGAGTTGAGACACCTAGTCAGGCTAGTCTTCCTCCAGGAGATACACGAGGTAAAATTTAGATCCAAGCATTTACATGATTAATGTTTACAAAAAAAAGGCAACAAAATCATCCATAATATTATAGTTGATAAAAAGAGAAAAGTGGATATTCA
>NC_029792.2:117422411-117465750 GCF_000816755.2 Arachis ipaensis
TATATAATGCAAAAGAAAAAGTTCATGGAGCCAACTATAACATAAGTCAACTCAAGTCAATCTTTTATATTTTTAGTTAGAGTAGTGGAGAGTTGTTTTTTCTTTTTTATAACAGACTTACTGTTTTTTAACTAATTGGCTCTAGTTGACTACTTTCTAGTTGGTTTTCTAGGGAAACCGAATACAAAAATATTATACCCACACTATAAATTAGTTACCAAATTAGTTAAAACAATATCACTTAATTTATCAAAATATTTTTATGGTGTATATGGAACAACAAAAATGCTACAACTATACTAGATGTACATTAAAATTAGTCACTAGTATAAAATTCATATTAAAATACAACATATACATTAAAAATGAGTTAAACAATATTTGTATTTATATACAGATATATAGTGATTATTTTTGGTGGTTGATTAGTATACAAATAGTATTTTTGAAATACTATGTGCATACAAAAATCCAAGCATCATGTATTTATATATACATAAATGTGTAGTTGAACTTATTTTAATGTGTATTTTATATTTCAATATATATTTTATATTGATAGTTAATTTTCGTATACGCTTAGCATAGCATGATGGATGTAACAATTTAGTCCTTTGCAAAACAAATTAGAATAAACATGAAACTAAGCCTTTCGAAGATTTTTGCATGAAATTAATGCAAGATTGTTGATATCAAGTGGTGCCTAAAAAATCAAATATAAGATCATATTAGTCATTAATAATTGACATCAAATAATTCCCTAAAAGTTATAGTAAGTCATCAAATTGTTATCGTTATTTTTATATGAAAATCATTATTTTTAGTCTCTAAATCACATGTTAATTTTTTATGCAGGAAAGAGAAATGGTAGGTATCAGAAAAAAATTCCGTTGATTGTTGTTCCCACTATTGTTGCTGGGATGCTCTTCTTATGTTCTGGCTGGCATTTGTTAAGAAGAAAAGAAAGCAAGAGATACAAAACTATTCTCAGAGAAAATATTTGTAAGTATTGTTTGTAAAACTTTTTTCATAGAAAGGATTTTAAAAGTATATGTTTCCCTTACAAAAGTTCAAGATCAGAGCAAAACCAATTTAAAAACTCGAATATATTATTCTAGTTGGTGATGAAGGTAGTACTTTGGAGCCATTGCAAATGGATTTGGCTATAATTGAGGCAGCAACAAATAACTTTTCAACTGAGAACTTGATTGGGAAAGGTGGATTTGGAAATGTTTATAAGGTAAAATATATATGATACATTTTTTCCCCATTTATCATGATTTATAGATGAATACTTAATGATTTCTATATTTTTTATTAGGGTATTCTTTCTGATGGGAGACATGTAGCTGTAAAAAGATTATCAAAAATTTCTAAACAAGGTATTAAGGAGTTCAAGAATGAGGTGTTGTTGATAGCTAAATTTCAACATCGGAATCTTGTAACATTCATAGGTTTCTGCTTGAAAGATCAAGAGAAGATACTGATATATGAATATGTACCAAATGGAAGCCTTGATTACTTTTTATTTGGTATGACTTTTCTCTTTTATACATACAAAGTTCATTATAGGAATGTTTAAAGCTATTTTAAATACTTGATCACACAAAATTATGCTTCTTTTCTAATTTAAATTTCTGCAGATACTCAGCAACAAAAGTTGTTAAATTGGTCTCAGCGTTATAAAATTATAAAAGGAGTTGCACGAGGAATTCATTATTTACATGAGCATTCTCGACCCAAAATTATTCATCGTGATCTTAAACCAAGTAATGTCCTGTTAGATACAAGTATGAATCCAAAAATTTCGGACTTTGGCATAGCTAGAATTGTGGAAATGGACCGAGACCAAGAAATTACAAACAAAATTGTTGGGACATTGTAAGTTTTGAATGTTCCTTTCCTTCCTTAGTTCATTTCATCAATAGATAATGTCTAAATTAGTGTAATATTTTCGTTTTTGCAGTGGTTATATGTCTCCGGAATATGCAATGCTTGGATATTTTTCCGAAAAATCAGATATTTTTAGTTTTGGAGTTATGATTCTAGAAATTGTTACTGGAAAAAAGATTTTAACTTCTTATGATTGTTATCATCTTGCTTCAGGCCTACTAAATTATGTGAGTGAAAAAGTCTGGCAATTTTATTTTCTCATTGTTTATATTAATTTAGAAGTGGGATACTAGCATGGAGCAATTTGTTCTTCCAATAACGGTTTAACAAATTTCTTACAGGTTTGGGAAAAGTGGACAGAAAACAAAGCATTAAGCATATTGGACCAAAAAATAAAAGGAAATTATCTTGAAATTGAAGTCATTAAGTGTATTCAAGTTGGATTATTATGTGTTCAAGAAAATCCAGATGTTAGACCTCCAATGATAACAATTATTTCATATCTTGATAACCACTTAATTGAAATGCCATCTCCACAAGAGCCAGCATTTATGTTACATAGAAGAATAATTGATCAAGTACAAGTAGTTGGTGGTGCGTCAAGCTTTGATCATATCAACAATTTTACGCCATCCTCTATCAATGAGATGTCTATAAGTGAAGATCTTTCTAGATAGTAAGTTTATTCCTTCTTTAATACCATCATTATTCGTCCATGCATGTGTAACGATAAAATTTATGTCATTTGTAACTTTTGCTGATGATCATCAATATATTTGACTCCTAATGTACCATTTCCCAGTTACAAGCGTTTTTGTTGTCAAAGAATTGTAGTTTTTGTTGTCTAAAATCACTAAGATCAGTGAGGTACCTGGATTTCCTCGGAAAAACGGGCCTGAAGGATCTATGATTTGATTTTGGGGTTCACCAATGATTGAACTCTTAACTTTTCGAACACAGAACTTTGATACCATATTATGAAACTACTAATCCCAAAAGTTTAAGTTGATAGGTGAAGGCAAAATGAATGGTTATATCTCTAACAAGATCGAGGCTATTGATTGAGGAGCTTTGATTTGTCTGAGTTGGATCCATTGAATCAGAAACTAGCTCAACGAAATATTGAATGCAATCAATGCAATATAACCTTCTGTTAATGTTGCAAGTGTGAGGAATAGTGAAATTAGTCCCAAGTTGAAGAAAGCAAGAAATAGTGAGGAGTTTATAAGAGGAGAGACCCATTAACTTATTATTTAAGATTTTGAGTTGGATGTTGTGTCATTTCATCTTATGTTTTCTGGCTTGATTCATTCTCGAAATCTCAACTAACTATCTGAGTCAAGTTGTTAACTTCTAACCAACTCCTCTAACTAACTATTATATTCGCCTTCTTCCAACTAACTTCCTACACTTTTGCATACATAAATCAGTGACACATTTAAAGTTCACTGAGTGTCTGAGTCTCTATAGCTCTGCAACTAATTAACTAGCTGTGCTTAACAAAATCTAACTGTATGGTTCCAATCTGAACTTTAGGAGTCAAAGAGATTCCTTGTAGATATTTGCAGCACGTTCGGGGATGATAGCTGTTTAGTTAGAGGAATTGTGCGCAAAATGCACAAACAGAAACATTTTAAAACTGCAGATTAGATTTTTTAGGCCCAAATTAAAGTGTTTTAAAACGGTGAAAGTTACTGTTGATATTATTGTTATTGAAATTTATTGCCAAAATACCTCTTCGAAGAATTTAGATAGTTTAAATTAAGGAAGTTGGTTAAATGATAAAACGAAGGTTAATTATCATTGGATTTATAATTATCATGAAATGTGTATGCCACCATCTTAATCTAATAGGTGCGTTTATTTGTTGAGATTTAGACTTAGGATTCTTTTGGGAAATGTCAAAAGTAACTTTTTTTAACTTTTGACTTATGGAAAGTAGCAGTATTAAAGTCTGGTGCAATTTTTAAAATCAAATTGCAGCTTTCTAAGAAGCTATTTAAAAGCTTATAGAAAAGTTAAAAAAAAATACTTCTCTCATAATACTACTATTTTTTATCATATTTCTATAAAATAAGTACTTTTAGAACTAAAAATCCAAATACAAAATAACTTATTTATAAGCTACTTTTAGGGCTCATTTGGATAGGTTCATAAGTGACTTTTTTTAACTTTTAACTTATGAAAATGTGTAGTATTAATGTCTGGTACAATTTTCAAAACAAAATTACAACTTTCTAAAAAGTTATTTTGGTGCTGAAGGAGAAGTTAAAAAAAATGACTTATCTCATAATAAAAAGCTTTTTATCACTTTTCTCTTAAAATAAGTACTTTTAGAACTAAAAAACCAAACACAAAATAACTTATTTATAAGCTACTTTTAATATAAGCATTTATTGTTTAAGCTATTTTTTCAAAAAGAACTTAATAAGCTGTTTATCCAAATTGGGCCTTAATAATGTATTTGGTTATCAAAGACTTAGGACACAAAATTTCAGTTCCTTGAACATCTCTAAAAAGTAGAGACACAAAAGATTAAAATTTTTAGAGATGGAAGCTGAAACTTTTATAACATTTCTTTTCAGTGGAGAAAAAATTGAATAATGTCAATTGTTTAATCTAACCCTTCATTGATCACTCTGTCATATTTATTTTTGGTTCCACTTATAAACTTAATGGTGAGAGATCACACTTTATTCCCTCTAAGTGTTAAAAAAAATTGAAAAGATTCATTTCCAAACCAAATATGAGACTGAAACATAATTTAATCCAGTACATTTTATATCTTTGTCTTAGTCTCTGTCTCCTTTTCAAATACTATCATAGTAATTAAGTTCTCATTTTATTATTTTACCAACTTTCTCACTTTATATACAAAGTCGTTAACTCAATATTAATATGCCACGGTTATACTATAATAACATTATTGTGGCACAAAAATGGTATAATGATAATATATTTTAAAAGAGTGATATTTTGATATTAATCATTTATGGAGTAACACAAATCAGTTAATAATTAGGTAACAATTGATATTATCAAAATACTTCATTGAAAAGCTTTTGCTATTATTCTTAAAAATACAATTTGTCAAACGTGGTGAAAATTTTCTATTCAATTTTACATTCTAACTAGCAAGAGGCCCGTGCATATGCGCGGGTAGGTGATTAAGTTTGAACAATTAATAACAAAGATAAATGAAAAAAAAATATAAAAATTGGATAATAATATGTTTGTCATGTATATTTATGGAGCTTAAAAATATGATGACAATGATGTAAATAATAATTCTAGATCATACATTAATTAAACATGATTAATTAATATAAATACATGGCAAGAAAATAAAAGTTGATTATTGAAGCAAAAGTGCATATTTTTTATTCTGAATTTGATAGCTATGCTGCAATAAACGACATAAATACTAAGTGAGTTTGTAAATTAATAATGTGTACAACATATAGATAGAATGATAAGGGTAAAACTTGGTAAAATTTTAGAAATAAAATATTGAGACATAAATAAAGAAGAAATAGTCGAAGAAAGAATTCAAAGAAATTGAGAATATAATCCTGACCTATTGTATGTGACACAATATGCCAAAATCAAATATTTTTGAAAACTTCATGATAAACGACATTGTTGGTTTCAGTGTAATTATTTGAATTGTCATGAGAAATAACAATCTTCAGTCCATATTTGTTAGTAACTCTTGAGACTGCAACATATAGTTGGTCATGTGTAAATACTGGTTGTTTAAGGAGTAACCCAACATAATCCAATGATTGTCCTTGACTTTTGTTTATAGTCATGGCATATGAGAGCATCAAAGGGAATTGCCTTCGTTGAAACTTAAATGGCAGTTTTGTATCCGAATGTCATCCTAGGTACGAAAACCTTTTCACTAATGTTAGATCTTGATAAGACTTTTGCTTCGATAATTTTGTTGCCAAGCCTTGTGATAACTAATCTAGTACCATTACAAAGGCCTGCTGAATTATCAATATTTCTAATAAGCATGATAGGACAGCCTTGCCTAAAGCAAAGCTCATGATTTGGAAGTTCGGGAGATTTAATAGTTGCCAAAAATTCTAGAGTGTGCATTGATGCCAGACTATCTGCTGCTCCTTCTTTAAAGGAGGGTGAATCGGAGTTGAGATAATTTTTTTTTTCATTTTCATTTAAAGCTGGCATATAATCATTAACCTGTTCAACAACGTTAATTGTTGGAGCCAAAATAGCACGGCCATGCAAATTCCTAAACTCTGTGGTATCCTTTAGGTAGTCACCATATATAGCTTTAACGATTGCATGAATTGGGTCAGCAAAATTTGTAATTAAGAGTTCAGGTGGTATAGGGCCACACTGTATCCATCTTCTGAATGAGCAAGCTTTCCATCTCCTAAATCAAGGATCTACTGTGCAAATTCTTTTCGTTTTCTGATGCTTTCATCTTCTATTGAAGACCTTAATCTCATATTCTGAGTTAAAGTTAATAACTTGCATTCATTCCATAGATAAGAGGAATTAATCGATGCATTAACAATATCTTGTCTAGATCCCTTTGTTATCACCGGGAGGATTTGCCTAAACTCACCACCAAAGACGACTATTTTTCCCCCCCAAATGGCAACCGTAAACTTGAATGATTTGTGTGCTGAAGCAAGTCTCTCATAGTTCGATCTAGTGCTTCAAAGCAAAATTTATTCATCATTGGTGCTTCATCCCAAATAATAAGTTTGGTTGCCAAAATTAACTCAGCTAGTGGGCTTCCTTGTTTTATATTACATGTGGAATATTCATCAGGAGTTAGGGGGATTGCAAACCTGGAATGAGTTGTTCTTCCTCCAGGTAGCAAGAGTGAAGCTATTCCACTTGAAGTAACTGTTAAGACAATTTGACCCTTTGATCTAAAAGTAGCTGAGATAGTATTCCAAACGAAAGTCTTTCCTGTACCTCCGTACCCATATAAGAAGAAAACTTTACCGCAATCTGAATTGACAGCTTGAAGGATTTGGTCATATACATATTTTTGTTCTGTTGTCATTTGTGATAAAAATTGCTTGTGTTGCTCAGCCAACATAACTCGATCATAATGGAGTTCATCCAATATTAATTTGTTTTGCAAAGAGCCATGTCTCATGCTGTGAATGTTATCCATGTTGGGAAATGGCATTGTTGCATATTCTCGAAGTGTTTTGCTATTGCTGTTAAGTATTTGTTCAATCTCTATTAGAGTAAGCTCTGATAATTCATCATCTGATAAAACCAAATCTGCAATTAAAATTGAAAATGAGTATTATGATCGAATAAAAACACCTTAAGACATTTAATAATACATTGTGATATTTATATTTGCTAAAAAGTTTCAACAATTTTGATATTAATATCAACATAATAAATGATATCATGTGGACATTTGATGAACAAAGTTGCAGCAAAATAAATGTAGATATTAATGAATAAGTTCAAACCTAGTAAATTGAACATAGTTATATGATTATGTAATATCCCATCTGAAAGTAAAGTCCAACATTTCTGCGAAACTATTTCAGGCCGAGTCATTGAATTTGACCATAAAAGAGTTGCAAACAACTTTCTCAGATAATATCCAGAACCCCAATGACTTGCTTCTTCAATAGCATCAATGTATTCTTGATCATCATCAAGTAACCCACGCGCATAACATGCATCTTTGAATGTAGGATAAACAACACCATTGAAAGACCGAAGTTCTTCATAGCTTCTTGGCCCTTTAACAATGTTGAGTAACATTCTTAAATAGTATAATTCACCTGCAGATGGAGGAACAAAGAATAATCTACCGATAACAGTGTTTGTTTTCCTAGGCTCCCATATTCTAAGGCTGGGTTTCCAAACAAATTCAATCGGAAATTTGTTATAAGTTAATTGTCTAGCTGCCTCATACTTTGTGTTTGCTTGAAACCAAGCTATGAACATGGATTCTTTAATTGTTGCTTTATCAACAGTTCTTTGTAAATTGTCTTGATCTTCAAAGATAACTGGTTGTTCATCGGGAAAGTGAAAGTTTAACCGTTCAACTGAAGGTCTTCTATAGTGAATATCAAATGCAAATATTCTCCAAGCAGATTCACATGGAGAGATATACCGACAATCATAATACATTTTCACTTCATTCTATGATTGAATTAGAATTGGGAAGCATTGAAGTTGAATAAAAAGAAGCCGTGACTCGATCACTTCCCTTGTTAACATACTTAAAAAGATACTTTATCGATATTGATTGATTGGACCATTCAACATTGATATGGGCACCATACTTCATTAATAAGAACTTATTATGTGGCACAACATACCGATTATCTAAATGAATACCTGAAACCTCAATGGTATGACCGTCATTTCGACGTCTATAAAGTGCATATCCATTTTGATCGATGGTGGTAAACTCTATGATTTTTTTAGGAAAATGTCGGGTGCAAACACCATTCTCCATGCAAGGTGAATTTTTGTTTGCAATTCCACAGGGTCCATGCATCATAAAAGCCTTAACTGCCTGATAGTATTCTGGATCCAGATTATGATCTGGAATTTCTGCTAAGATAATGTTGTCTATGTCATCAAAACTAGGTAATTTATGTTGTTGCGCAAGAAATAGTAGTATATGTGCATGCGATAATCCACGCTTCTGAAACTCAATAGTATATATAACTGCAATAATAGATATGCATTAACTATGATTGTATTATAATGGATTGAAATAGTTAACATTTTCCCACGAAAAGCGCGGGTTTAGAGTATTACCTGCCCTTGATGTACCAAAAATTCTATTCTTTTAGATATCTTTGATGAGTATGTCCAACTTTTCCTTGAATAATTTGCAAACCATGTCTGGTCTGTCTTCAGGTTTTAAATTATTTTCCTTACAATAGCGCTTCAATTCTTCCCATTGGGGGTTGCAGGTTACTGTTATAAATAAATCTGAATAACCAATTGACCTACAAATTGTCATTGCATCTTGGTAATTCTGAATCATATATCGTGGTCCCCTTGTGAATGTTGCAGGTTAAACAATGCGCTTGCCTAGTGATGATGCCTTAGTTTCACCGTTCAGAATTGCATCTTTCAGACCTTTATAGATTTCAGCTCTGAAATGTCTTTGCTTTGAGTATACATATTTAAGTCTAGCCGCTTCAACCATTGAGAATGCTTCAACTAAAAACTGTTGAAAAAGTCGTCGAGAGTAAAACAAAACACCTTCACGACTTGATCTATGCTGGATTCTAAATGCAAAAAAATCCCTCATGCTAACGTAGGAAATTTCCTGTGTAGAATTTTTCGGCAATTTGTTTAAAAGGATGTTTTATCTCCAACCGTCTTCACCATAAGGAAATAGTAAAGGATATTGTAATCCTAAATATGATGGGTTGAGTTCTGAAATTCGTTGAAGTTGGCCAGATTTTGTTTTGACAATAATATCTCTTTCTTTTGTATTTGAATCAAAATCTCCAACAATTAAACCTGCAACCTCATCAATAGATGGTAGATTATATCGCCTTCCATCTTTTCCCCTTTTTCCAATAAGCCGTAAATGAACATTAGTTTGTGGATTAGTTCTGATTATGTCTCGTACCATGCGAAAACTTTTTGCAAGAACGTTATGTTGATCCAGCATTTCAATAACATCAGATATGATTTCTAAATTCCATTGGTTGGTTTTTTTGCCAGAGCTATCAAAAAGAATTTTTTGTTGTGTATAAATTATGCTCACTATCAAATAAAGCTTAATAAATAGAGGCTAGATTGAAGTAATACTAAATTAATACCTAAGAATGGAACTGCAATTTTTTTTATCTCATTTTGTGTATCATAGATGTAAAGTTGTGCAAATTTTGCTGAACTTCCCTCTTCTGGTTATAAGCTTCCCATTAAATGATAATTTTGACCATGTAATATAAGGTAGCATTTGTTTGCGAGACAGAGACCAAGAGATAGAGACAAAGAGACAGAGACCAAGAGACAGAGACAAAAATAAGTATTAGTATTGTGTTTGGTGTGAAAGTGTACAAGACTAATTTATGTCTCAGTATCCTGTTTGGTTTGAAATAAAAAATAGAGACTAAATATTTATAATTACTAAAATGCCCTTAATTTTAACTAACAACCCTAACCCCCAAATACAATTTCATTTTCATCAGCATCCAACCCTAACCCCTTTTTTCCTCTTCTCTACCCTTTCTTCTCTCCTCTGCCGTGAACTCCTAGAGCCTAACCCGCCGCCGGTAGCACCTCTAAGGGTCGGAACCACGTCGGCGCCTCTCCAATTCTCCTTGGTTCATCTTCGTGGCCCCAGTTGCCACCCTCGGTTTGTGACGCTGCTACTGTATCCACGCCAGTGGGTGTGCGTCGCCACCGTCTCGGAGCTGTGCGTCTGGTCTCCGCTGTTTCTCTGTCAACGAAGCTAGTATGTTCTTTCAATTTATGTTATTTGCTTGTTAATTTTGTGAAGTTCATGAGGGATTTTTGATTCCCCCATTTTCTTATTTGTGAAACCTTCACCTTCTGATTTGTCCTCATGTTGATCAAAACGTTTAAATCATTCGTTGGATGATTTGAGATTTGCCCTGATTTGCTTAAAATTGCTGATTTGTGCTTCTTCAAATGTTGAAGATTTCTGAAGTTGTAATATCCGAGTTCTTATTTTCCCTCATTTGCAAATTTATGAATTCTGTGTCATCTTTTTTAAAAATTTGGGAATGTGTGATTGCTAATTGCTGATTCCATTGTTTGTGTATCATATTAATTTTTCAGCTTACTTATGCTTGTTAATTGCTGATTTGTAAATCTGTGATTGTTATTTTTTAAAATTTATTTATGATGATTACTGTATAGAAAATCAAAGAAGATGATTTGAGAACTGTTTATCATAATTATGTTCCTGTTGTCACTCTTTTTTGTTATCGAAATTAGTAGTCACTGGTGTGCTATATTGATTTGGGAATGTATTTTTACTACTGTCTAACATATTAGGAGTCTAAAAATTTATTGGAAAAGCTAGAGGCACCAATATTTGATTTTAAATACAACAGATTAGACATTAGTTAGTTTGTTTGTTAATTGTATCTTACGTGAATTAGTAGTTAGTGAAGTTTATTATTTCCTTCTTGACTTCTAAATCTGATTTTCACAATTCTTTATTGAATTTTTGCTGTCAAGAGTTACAGATTCTTATACACTAGTGCTTTTATGTTAATGGTTACCACCTAGTGTGTTTCTCTCTTGTTTTAGAGGCACACTTTATCTATCCACAGAAAGAGCATTATTACAATTCACAAAGTCTATGTACTGCTCTTATTGTAACAAACACTATTTTTCATTGAATGAATTGACAAGCATTCAGTCTTTATCACATTTCCTTCCTCTTCATCCTCAAAAGTGTTCCTGATACCTATTTACTGTCAAATAATTGGTTGTATTAAACACACATGTTGTTTTATTGTTTTCTATTTTATATAGTTTATGATGTGTATCTCATTGCTGCTTTTTGTTTTATTTATGTAGCACCTGATCAATTTATGCGGGAAATTGTTCTATCCAAGTTTTGATTTGGGTGCAGCTATCAAGAAATTCAACCAAAATTAAAAGTCCATCATCAAAATAGATCACAATTTACCCTTATACACCCTAAATAATGATGGCTACTTCCTCAGTTCTAGTTGTAAAGATATGAAATAAACTACTTGTTTATTGTTGTTTCCCCTCATGTGTGCAAGCATGTATATATGATGTCTTATGTTGTAGTGAGGATTGTTACAAAAGTGTTTGATGTACAACAATGTAAGGTCTCTATTGCTCAAAAGGAATATCAAGACAGCTATGAATGCTTGTGTAATTTGAGATCTGTTTAATAGAATATGTTACTTGTGTTCTGAATTTAGCAACCATGTTCATCTTTTCCCACTTCTTCATGTACATACTTCAATAAAACCAGTATACACAGTACCATGTCACCAAAATTTCTATAACACTCATAAACACAAATCTACTGCTTCCGGCTAATGCAGGAAAATAATCTTTATTAAGAATATATGCACTTCTCTACAGTGTTATACAAGTTCAAAGATCAAACAAAACTCAACAGAGAGCTGGTTGCTAACTCACCAATATGAATCTAACTTAAGCATCTAAATCAGTCACAATGAATTCTCACCAAAGCTATTTTGCAGTTTTTCATTCACACAGCATGTGATTTTCTAAGTAAGACAGATGACCAGTGAAAAATCATATTGACAGTTTATCAGAATGGGACAGTTGATGACAAAAATTATCAGAATTTTTATTAACATGATCATGACCATAAATATTGTACTTAACCAACAATTCATGCTCAAGCGACCAAAGCAAAGGCCATACCACAATACTAAAAAGATTGTACAAAAATAAAGGCATAACCAAAATATCTATCCAAATGTATACCAAGCATAAGTATGTACGTTAAACCATCTTAAATATAACCATCTCACAAGATACTAAAACCTTATAGTGAAAAACTTAATACCCTTAGCCAAACTTAATACCCTTAGCCAACAGTCAACTTCATATAATGGAACACACAAGGCCAATCATCTGTGAATCTATCAAACCCCAGAAGTGTGCATACACATTAGGACTATCAGAAAACTTCAAAATTGCCCTCACCACCTCGTCATCACCGAACCCAAGCTGTGTGAGCTTCTCACCAACCTTAAACTTCTCGTTTACACCAACAATTGCATCAACAATTAGTTGGGCATTCTTCCTTTGGTCAGCCGAAGATTGCTGGATATGGTCAGCCATCCTCTCCAAAATGTCAGCTTGCTTTCTCTTCCTCCCATATCGCCTTGTGCTTCCTACACTCGCACCAGCTTCAGAATGTGATGCTTGTCCTTGCATTGCTGGCCCTCCGTCTAATTCTGGTTGTGGAGACATCTCAGAGTCATCAAATCCAATTGCAGTGTCTTCCGTCTCTTCGTTAACCTGTTCCTCCGCATTGAAGCTACTAATTGCTGCTGCTCCCGTGGCTCTATCCCTGCCAAATATACCATCTAGCTGGTGAAAAAGAGGAAAGGGCTTGCCAGGACTGTAGAACTTCGTTGGATGTGCCTGTGAAAATATAAACCCAATTTAACAAACATTAATGAGGTTCCTGCGGTAAAACTAGTTACATTAATGAAGTTCCTAATAAAAGTGACAATGCCACAGCTACATTATCAAATAATTGGTAGTTACTATCACAAACACAAATATTATTTTACTCTAAATCCCATTTAGAGTGGCTCGGATACAAATTTAAGTCCTCCTTGAACTTCGAGCAACTCACACAAATTAGCAAAGGCATTTGTGTTCATTCTCAACTCCCAAATACAATTCCTATCACCCTCACCAACAATACGCTCTAAAGCCTCACGTCTAATTCTACTATTCATTCTTCCGCCTAACGACAGTTGGCCACTAGTTCTATCCCTAAAGTAAACAAATAGCATAAGCACAAAGAACAACATCAAATCTTCATGCTTGGATCTCATCTCTTCATAAAAATACACACATCGCTTAATAATTTCCGACCGCTCCATTTCTTCTTAGCAAAGTCATTACATTAAAAAACGTATAAACATTCAAATTAATCTAACACTTCTTCATGCAAAATCTGCTTTATCTTCTTAGAACCAGAAACAAGAATAAAAAACTGGAATAAAAAGATAATTAACTCTATTTACTTCTCAATTTTAATTAAGTTTCAACTGGAAATCAAAACAGGAAATACAATATAAACACAATAAAAAAGATAATATCGATTTTCCTCTCTCATTTCATAAACTCAACAGTGACTTTTTCAGGTACTTTAAGCAAATCAAAGTCTTTCAAAAGGCAAGAAAGAAGATTCGGTAATTAAAATGTGAAGTGGTTCACACTTGACACAAATAACTGTGCTGTCATTATCACCTAAGCCGTATCAAGCATATTTATATGATATCATGTACATTCAACAATTTCACTTACCAGTTTAGAGAACAAACATTCTTCCCCTCAAATAGATATGTTAATAATTGTAGCCTACCTAACAATAGTTCTAAACCAAAAACCAGAATGCTGTTATAAAGCTACACCTATTGAGGTTTGAAGCTGCACTAATCCAAGTATTACAAACCAAACAAAGACATCGAAACTTATTAAAATGGCCAAACTTAATCACTGACCCTGCTATCAAACTGACCAAACTTAACAACTGATCCTAGATTGTTCAGTAATTAGTTCTTACGAGACAAAAAAAGGAGGTAAACATCATAAACTCATGTTATTATAAAGCTGAAATAAATGGGTTAGTTAGCTTGGCTTTCGTTCTCATCAAAGAAACTTTCACAAATTAGGGCATGACAGAAAAGATGAAAGGAATCAGTAAATTAGACAACTTTTGTATATAACTAACCTAGGTCAGAGCAGTTAGGACGAGGAGTTGATGGTTGACGTCGACAGCAACCCGGGAGAGGCGGTAGCTTCGTTCTTTGACTTTCCTGTGAAGGTGAAAGAGGGGAGATGAGAAGATGGGGACCACGAAGACGAACTTGCAAGCGGCAAACCACTTACCTAACGGTGGGAGGCCAGCGGTGCGGTGAGGCAGCGGCTGTTCTTGAGATCGTGCTTCAAATGCTGCAGTGGCTGTTCTGAAGAAGAATGAGAAGATGGAGTCACGACTCACGAGGGTTGATCAAGAAGCGTGATTTACATAGGGTAATTTTGGAATTATTGAATTAGAATGGGGGTAATTTAAGTACAAATTATAATTGAAATTTCTGTCCTCTCTTTAAAATTTTCTGTCTCCAGTGTCCCTACTTTTTGGAGGTACTGAAATACTGAAATTTTAAAGATAGAGACAGAAATTTAAGTACCAGTCTCTAGCTCAACAAACATAATACTGAGTTTCTGTCTTTCAGTCTCAGTTCCAGTCTCTGCAAACAAACGCTACCTAAATGTAGGAGGACCCTTAGTGTGGTTAATACATCTATCTATTTTGCCACCCAATGAAGTAAAAGTAAACATACTATTGTATGTGCGTGTGTTTTTTTGAAAGTGAGTAGCCTTTGCATCATAACCAAAAATTAGATCATTCAATATTTGAGGCACCTCCTGTAGTCTAGGTAACTCAACTTGGCCCTGATGACAACACAAAGTGAAAGTTGGATTCCTTGCATTATAGTTTTTGTTAATTCGTTCTTGATACCAAAACTCAGCTCCACAATGTCAGTATTTGAAATTCGGATCTCCAAGGTCTAGATAACCTGTGATATGAAAAATATAGTGAGTTTGAAATTGTATAAGGCTATTTTGAAAAAAGCGGGAATAATTCTTTTAACTATTAACCGGGTGGCATTGGTTCTGAGTCATTATGAATATCGTGCTGCTGGTCTAGTTCTCCTGTAATGTAATATTATGATTTTGTTAGTAAGGCAGAAGGTAGCAAGTTAACTATTTGTATGTGTGAACCGAAACAAAGTTGAAAAATGTTCCTCACTTTTTAATTTAATTCAATTTAAACATGACATGGAATTGAGAACTGCTTAAACAACACAATTTTACCTTGATGCTCTTCTGCATATGATTCATTTTGTCTCTCAATATTGTAGTTCTGTAGATTGGGGCTAGATAAATAACTCATTTCATGATCTGTTAAAGAAAAATAAGGTATTTATTATTTGTAAGCCAACTTGTAATAGAGATATGATTGTTGTCAAATATCTATCAGTTATGTACTCTTAAATGGATAGCTCATGGAAAGAAAATATGGGCGGAGGTATTTTTAATTTCTTCGATTACGTCAATTTTAGCAAGTGGGTAAAAACTGAATAGTTTAAAAGGCTTAAGGTTAGGTAATTTTAAAGGCTCAATTTTATAATAAAAGAGAATAAGCATGTGTTATGCTCAATTATGGATTAGTGGTGTTTGTTATTAATTGGATTTTTTTTTTTTAATTTCCAATTGCAAATCATAGGCTCAAATTTGGCTGGCACGAAAAAACCGAATGTCCAGTTTTTGACAAAGTACATTCAAATTTATGGGAAAATAAAATTGAACCTCCGATTTATGCAGGTCATGTTTTTTTTAATTTCAAAGGGGAAACAAATCGGTGGGTAGGTTTTCTAAAAAGAAAAATAAAGTTGCAGAAAACCTAAATCTGAGAGTAGGTTTTGTGAAAGAATTTTGAAAAATTCAAAAAATCCAAATATGAGGGTAGATTTTGTGAAAAAAAAATTAAAAATTTCGAAAATTCAAATAGGAAGGTCCGATTTTTGGTTTCCTAAATCTGACCATCTGATTTGTTTGTTGCTATCTTCTACAACCAAGGATAACACACCCAGCTCCAATATCAATGGGAAACATCATTCCATCACCAATATGAAAGTTAAAATATCGATTTTAACTTATCATAATACCTATAGAAGTCATGACAAAATGATAGACATGGAATAATGAATTTTTTTTTTGCAATATTTTTTATTGGTTTTGGCTTTATTAGGTATTTTTATAATGTTTTTTATGAATTTTTTTTGCAACTGGTAAGTTTAACTATTCAAGTAATACAATTTTAAGACCAACATGACATACCATCTAAAGAAATCATTTATGCAAATCGTAATACCGATAGAAGTCATGACAAAATGATAGACATGGAATGAATTTTTTTTTTGCAATATTTTTTATTGGATTTGGCTTTATTAGGTATTTTTACAATATTTTTTATGAACATTATTTTCCTTTTTCTTATCAAATTGCAAAATCATAAACTCAAGATTCATAACATTTCTATTTTAATTTTCCTTTTTAGTTCAACTTGACTCCAAATTGCAAGTTTTTTAATGTGCAGAACAGTTTGTAAAAGGCATAAGCAAATAACATAGTATTAGATAGGATAAAAAAAAGGTGAAGCGACATCTAGTATAAGAGGTGAAAGGTTAGTTCTGATCAGCAAGGAAGATATTCACTAAACCCAAAATAATATTCAGAGAGTTGATGTTTTAGAATAGAAGACACAAAAAGTTATATAAACAAATGAGTCCAACTGCAGATTTGACTTAGAGCAAGGAGTTACATTTTGTTTACTGTGTTATGAAACTCGATTAAAAAAAGAAAAATTAGAGTAAAAGTAAACTACAAAACGTTAAAACTTTGATATTACATCGTTCATCGACACCCAAGGTCATTACAGCAATATACATAAGTTCATAACACCGAGTTTGATACGGGTAAGTACCCATAGCAACTAAACTAAAGCCAACAAATGTGTACAATCACATTACATATCCCAAATTGAGTGAATCACTCAATTTTCCTCTTAGTAGAACCATGTTTGAAAGTCTTGTTACTAGATCCCTGGCCTTCCGGATTGGTAAGTCCACTAACACCCAAGCTTGGAGCAGAATCTACTATAACACATTTACCAGGAGTATCTAAGCCGCTCTCAAAGATGCTCTCAGTGCCAGAATCCTGCATGAGTGCAACAGAATTTGCAATATCAAATATTGGGTTCTACAATGCAACAGAATTTGCAATATCAATTATTGGGTTCTAATGGAATCCTGACCTTTGATAGTGAAATAATAGCAGCTCCATTCCCATTTGAGTTGAGGTCATTACTTTTAGTTGTAGACACTACGTTTGAAAGGCCTTGTTCAACACCCTGCACCACATGAATTCCAAATTTAGTTATAAATACACCCTTTAAGAGTATGGAAACTGCAATGGATAGTTTAATAATGAGCCATAATTTAAATACGAACTCCAATATTTATGGAAGAACTGTGGGATGAATAGAGACTAATCAGTGCCTCATCATCACTAATCTTAATAGCATTATAAGCTTGGTCCATAGAGGTCAGATTTTTGTGTGAAATAGACAATTTAAAAAGGAACTTCTTATCAATTATAGGTTCAAAAGCTTTTAAGCAGGCATTCTCATTAGCATCTTTCTACACATGAAAAAAGGCTTCATTAGTTGGTTAACACACCGACAGTTCATATATTGATAAATAACCAAATACGCTCCGTAAAATGCATAATAGTTTACCATTAAATCCCTTATGTCATTAGCAGATTTCCCGAGAATGATTTTTGCCTCTTGATTCCAAAGCATTATATTAATGCATCTAGTCCCATCCGTGACTACAACATTAAGTCGATACCTGAGGAAAAACAAACCAAACTGAATTAAAAGTGTTCAGGGGAGAGATAAGTATGGATACAAAACTTATATTGTAAATAAAACTTGAAATTAACGCGTTAACAGAGGTTACATTTAGAGCATTTACTCCATTCCAACTGCCAAGGAAACACACTTTGAAAGAATATGTGTATACGTTAGTTGGTCACATGACTTATTTGACATAGATAAAGGAATTCAATTAGAGATAAACTTATTCAAGTTCTATTATCAGCAAGAATACAAAGCGCTGAATAGTAACTTAAGTCAGATACCCTTACTCATGTAGTATACCCTATAGTATTTATCCATTTAGTTCTTTTTCCTCAAAATATAATTAGTTAAGTAGACTAACTCATGTTTATAGTTGTGTGTGAAATTTAGATATAAGTATAAACGCATAGCTTTTATTTATATGGTATACCTAGAGTTTTGGCCATTTAGTGTTTTTCTTTAAAAACAGAATAGAACTTTGTAACAAAATAATAACATCACCACAAATTACACACCCTTTCTAATCACACCTCATTGCTTCATATTTAGTAAAACCCAACTGAACTTTTTGCTATAGGATCACCCTAATGAGTGAAACTTCATCTGTTATAAGAATTGAATGTTATTTGTAATCAGCAAGGTGTAAGAAATCAAAATTCAGAAAGTTGAGATTTTAGCATTGAACGCAAAAAATATGGTCACATAAAGAATTTTGTTGTTAAAAGGTTGCAGAGAATTCATCACAAAGAAGCTGTGACATCAACGGAGCATTAAATCCCACTTTTTGACAATGATCACATAAATATCAACCCCTATTCTCCACAACTTTTAGGGTATATTTATATGGTATACCCTGAGTTTTATCAATTTAGTGTTTTTCCTTAAAAATAGAATACAACTTGTAACAACATAATAACATCACAACAAATTACACACCCTTTCTAATTACACTACATTGCTTCAAATTTAGTAAAACCCAACTGAACTTTTTGGCATAGGATTACCATAATAAGTGAAACTTCATTTGCGCTAAAGAAGTTATGTGTTATTTGTAATCACCAAGGTGCTCCAAAATGAATAGTGACAAACTTGACATTTTAGCATTCAACGCAGGAAACATGGTCACACAAAGAAGTTTGTTGTTAAGACGTGGAATAAAATTCAAACAAAGAAACGGTTACCTTAACGGAGCATTAAATCCTACTTTTCGACAATGCTCACAGTAATATCGACCCTTATTCTCCACAACTTTCTAGGACAACTCTTACACGAGGCATAATACCAATCGCGGGTGCCAACATCAACAGACACTATAGTGGCTAAAACCCAAGTGGAGACTTCCTGCAATAACATGGACTCTGTAAATCCCGTAAAATTAGTGAGTAATTATTCAATAAATTAATTTTTAATAAAAAATTAGAAATGTGAATTTTATAGTAAAATAGGATAGAGCTAATTAAAACAAGAATTTTGACACTAATTTTAATAAATTTGGCCTAATATTGGGCTAAATAGGTCAAATCGGGTGAACCAGGCCCAACCCAACTCAGCCTAATTGAACAAAACAGCACCCCCTCCCTTCTTGGCATTCATTTTTCATGCTGAAACTCAGCATGAAGGGGGAAGGAGCTCTCTCACAAAACATAAACCTAGGTTGAACATTAAACCAAGATAACTTTTGATCCGGAGCTCCGATTGACGAGCCGTTTGCGGCCACACATTCGTCTTGGAGTCTTATCCAATTCTATTTAAACAAAAAGGTATGTCTTTCTCAAATTCGTGCCCAGTGTTCTGTGTCCCCTTTATGTGCGAAATTGGTTTGAGTTTTGAGTGATTTTGATGATTTTGGTGGTTTAGGTACAATCTAACATTGGATAATTGTTGAATTATACTCCAATCATCAACGGGTAAGGTAAGGAAACTCTAAACCCTTGTGGGTTATCCAATTTTGTGTACCTAGTGCTAATTTAGTGAATTGTGTAAATTAGATTGAAATTATGTTAGGTTGAAGTTTGAATTGGTGAATTGGAGCTTTTGGAACAACTTTGGTGGATAGATTTTTTGAAGTGGAACTTGTGAGCTTGCATTGTGGGGTTGTCTCGGGTTATACGTGAAAATCGGCCAAGGTATGGTTTAGGTTTCACGTATTTAATATATAATGTTCTGTGAAAACTTAGGCTAGATGACCATAGGATATATTGGAACGTATGAGAATGTTTAATGCTTAGTAACCTTGATAAAAATTGTGATGTGGATTTAGTGTTTGTTGAATGGATGTCAAATGATGATTTAATGATAATATGTATATATATATGTTGGATAGGTAAAATGAGAATTTTTGTTGATGTATTTAGGGGGGTTGATGCATGATATTGTTGATTTGAGAGATGGTAGGATATGAAGGTTGTTGTGGTATTGAGAATGGCATGTTCTGTTGGTGGTTATGGGTATGGTATGTTGTTTTGGATTTGAGTTTTAAAGAAAATGAGGTTTGGAGATTTGGTGTAACTATGGTTTTTTATCGAACTTTAAGGAGTCATAACTTGGCTTCCAGACTCCCGAATGATTTCAAACTTGTTTTACATGAAAATTGGGTCCGTGAAGTTTATGCCGTTCGAAGAATGGAAGAAAAATGATTTAAAACAAAAAAGTTATGCGCGTTGGAAGTTTGGAATTGAAATTTGAAATTCTGCAGATTTTTCAGACTTAGCCAAAATTTTTGACAAAATGAAGGCCCACGCGTACGCGTGGCCCACGCATACGTGTGGATTGGGATTTCTGTGTACGCATACCTTTGATTCGCGAAGGGTCGCTACTGCCTCGCGTACATACGTACGCGAAATGGGCTAAAATGTACGTCCACGCGTACGCGTGACCCTTGTTTTTAGCAAACTTAATTTTATGTTTTATAAACCTAATTTTCAAACCTCTAAACCTCTATTTTCATTTCTTTGGTCCTAGGTCTTTTTAGTAAGCCTAGTAATAAGATGAAGCTAAGAATAGGTGGTAACTTGGGAATGAAATAAAGGTTAAAAGTGATGATTTAGGTACGAGAAGATAGGGTGCTTATATATATGTATAAACGTGTACTATATCGATTATGAAACTAGCTAATGAAAGGAATAAATATTGCATCTGAGCACTCTTTCTTGAAAGTGCGACCCCAGGAGATGGTGGAAGGTGAGGATCCCCTTTTTTGTTCCTCCTGGTACTGTAAAATCTCACTCAGCGAGATGGTGGGAGGTTAGGATCCCCTCCTTTGTTCCTCCTAGGCATATGAGAACGTACCTCCTGGGAATACGCAAGGGTTGTGGTTTCGCCCCCACTTGCTCCAGGTTATGATAAATTATGTATAAAGATGCAAACATATGAGGTATAAAGTGATTTTACAGCTAAAATGAATGATTATGAGATGTTAATAAATGAATGTGAAATGATTATCTGAGATACGAGTTTCCTTGGGTAAAGTACCGTGGCTTGCCACCACGTGTTCCAGGTTGAGATTCGATACTCTGTTGACTTCACGTCGTACGGGTGACCGGGCACGTATAAATTCTCGAAAATGGTAACCCCCATTAAGTAAAGTTATATATGAATGTATGATTTATGAATGAAATGAGAAAAATCTATGCATAGATGATGAGAGGAAGCTATCGTCGATCTAGAATTTCTCAAAATAGAATATGTTCATTGCAAGTATAGCCTAGACCAACAAACAATCCTCTCAATCAAAGTTTAGTATTTTCAAATTCAAAACATATAAACCGAGATCGAGAGTAATTCAACCCCGGATCGTTCTCCCTAGGACGCAAGTGGAAGTGTTACGCTTTCAGTTGTTAGGGCAAAGGGGGGTTTTGAAATCAAAGAACTAAAGATTAAAAGAACTAAGCAATAAAAGAACTAAGGCTACATTTGTTTTTGGAGACAGGACATGACACTAAGATAGAGATAATAGAACAGAGACATTAAAAATTATTTTTTGTGTATTGTGTTTGGATACGATGGACAAGACACTAATGTAATGTCCTGTATTATGTTTAGATAGACGTGGACAAAACTAAGATATTATGCGAAATGACTAAAATAGCTATATGATTCCAAATTTTTTACATCAAGTACAAATTAATTTAATAAAAAATAAGAGTATGTAGGAGTACAGAAAATTACAAGAAGAATTGGTCTATAAACCAATAAGATAAAAATGGTATTAAAGTAACAAAATTAAGAATAAATAAAGTAACATAAAGTATAAAATTGAATTAAGTCTCCATTAATACAGCATGCCATAGAAAAGAGAATGAACGATAAAAAGGAATAAATTAATTATCCAGTCAAGTAAGAAATTCTACCAAAAAAAGAGAGTATCTGAAAAAAAGAACGCAGAGAAAGAAGAACTACGATGTAGAGAAGTTAAAATTAGGAAAAATAAAAAGAGATAATAGTAGAATAATAAAAAAAATATTTATGGATAGAAAGGAAAAAATTTTGATAAAAAAGTCTGTGTCTACATTTTCAAATCCCGTGTCCATCATTGTCCTTCGTAAAAGAGTGGACACAAAAATATAAAATAGTATCCTGGAGACAATGTGTTCCGTGTCCATGTCTCTGCTTCCAAACACATTTTAAACATTCGTTGTCCATGTCTCCGTGTCCTGTCTCCGAAAACAAACGCTACCTAAGAGATGATCGAAATTGGAATTAATGCAAGTAAAGAGAAATGAGATCAAAACTAGTGAAAATGCTAAGATATGCATAAAAGAGCCTTGACTTGGGAATAAGAGAATCCAAGGAATCTTATCATTGCCATGACCACAACTATGATAATTATGATGAGTCAATCTCACTTAGTTAACCCCTAACATCAAGGAGTAGGTCAAGCAAGCATAATTGACCTTGATCCATAAGTCCTAACTAACTTACCAAACTAGTTGATAAAAAGCTAGCTTCAATGGAAACAAGAGTCAACTAACTACCCAAAAATTACCACTAAATGTTGGACATCATGACTCTAATATCATAGGAACTCAAATCCCAGGCTGAGGTGTGAAAATCTACTCAGAATCTAAAGTTTGCATTTTCACAAACACCTTGTGTGCATAAAACCAAAACATAAGAATTTGCAAAGGAAAATGAAAAGCTATAACCAACTATGCACAAAATCAACAATAAACATCCAAACAAACACAAAGCAAGCATAAAACACTAAATTCATCAATCAAAACTTCAAGAACTCAAAATTGTAAATATAAACAAAGTACTTGAACCAAAGGGAAATAAAAGCAAAATTGATGTAATTAAAGAGGAATTAAAGAGTACTTACAATGAAACAAAGTACTTTAATATATATTTTTTTATTTTTAGAGGTCGTAGTGCATCGTCACCTCTGCTTTACATTCTAGGTGTAAAGCTCTGTGTGGTAGGGTGTTACAGACTCTCATTTTAATAACATTTAAAGGCAATGCAACGAAATCAGTGTTAATACAAAAAGGTGGGACATGAACTCACATAAGTCATGTTCAAAACTTCTTCGATTGTATTGATTGGAAAGGAACCTCCCAAAAGTTCATCACTCACTGAATACTGAGGTTAGGTCTCTATATGATTAATTCGTTGAGAGCCAATGTCACCTTCTTTCAGTAGGCTAACTCGGAGTAATCCGAAAATAATAGACCAATTAGCTTAATATTTTTATACACCTAATTTTATGATCTAAAGTTGCACTTTATATTTTGTACTTTAAAAAAATAGTTTATTTTGTATATTTCCTATTTAGCAAACATAAATAATTGAGTACAAAATATTTTTTCTTTAAAAAGTGAATAAAGAAATTTTTTTTCTTTTCATGTATTGTTGATAATGTTTATAAAAAAGTTGATTAAATAATATTATGTTAAAAAGTAAAAAAATATTATATTTTTTTGTATGTTTCTGAGATTTGGATACAGAATTTAATTCCATACATTGCCAAAAAAGATTAAAAACTTAAAATCAAGCTACATAATAATAGTAGTTCAAATAGTGTGCACTTTAAAAAAGTAGCTGATTTTGTATATTTTGTTGATAATAAACATAAATAATTGAGTACAAAATAAATTGAACTTTAAAAACTGAATTACTAAACTGATTTTTGTTTTCATGTATTATTTGTAATATTTATAAAAAGTTTGACTAAGAAATATTAAATTTAGAAGTCAAACAAAATGATTTTTTTTCAATTTGAGATTTGGAATACAAAAGTTAACTCCGAAAAGAAATTGATAAAAAGCATTAAACATTTAAAATAAAGCATCATGACAATAGTAGTTGGCACTTTTTAATCCAACTGAACAAAAATTACATAGTAACAATTTTTTTTGTATCTAATCTGTATATAATTTTTCATGTAAGTAGTTTCAAAATCCTTTTTCCTTATCAAACTGCAAAACCACAAACTCAAGATTCATAACATTTCTATTTTAATTTTCCTTTTTACTTCAACTTAGACTCCAAATTGCAGGTTTTTTTAACGTGCAGAACAGTTTGTAAAAGGCATAAGCAAATAACATAGTATTAGCATGGGATCAAAAAAAGGTGAAGCGATATCTAGTATAAGAGGTGAAGGGTTAATGTTTAGTGTTTATATACTGATTCTTGAATGCAACATCAGGGAAATCAGGGTTCAGGAACACTCTCGAGGCATAAAGACTATTCTGAACATTAATCTGATTGAGGTACTGATTTGGCTTGAAGAGTTGAGCGACCAAAATTAGTGGCTCACCATCATTCTTATTGATAAACGGAGTTAACTTGCCAATCATTTCACTAAATATAGTGCACTTGATCTTGTTTTCCTACGATATTATAAAACATACAACCATAAGAATAGCCACAACTTAAACAACTACTTAATGACATACCAATGAAAACAGCCAAATGACTTACTCAAGATCCTCCAGGTCTAGTGACATACATTTACTTTCTTGGCCTGATTTTGTAACCATTGGTCTAGCATCCTCCTTTCCAACAGCGTGACCAATGCAATCTATACCACGGTGGAGATAAAAACCAACAAAGACAGCATCAGTTATCCACAAACAAAATAACAAAACTAAATAAACCGCCAAATGATTTTATGAATCATTTTATTGATATAGTACCTAGGAGGATATTCAAATTGACAACATCAATTGCTTCAATTTCCATAAAGGAGACAAATCGGAAAGGATTCAGTTGAAAGGTCTCACTAGAGAGAGCACTGACAGAAGTTTTCATGTAAAAACTCAGCTTGAACTTGTGTGAAGTTGTCCTCACACCTTTCAAATTTGGCTGAACAATGAAATTTCTCATTGAGTAAATTCTAAACTCACGAACAATTGTCTTAAAGACCACCACATTTGCCTTCGGAATGGAGCAATGTATACGATCACCCTAAACAGGCACACATACAAACACACACAAATTAACATGCATAAACTCCACAAATTAATATGCCATTCTTAAAATAAATAGTTGGATACACACCATTTCATCCTAGAGCACCAACTCTAAGCTGCATACATCTGTGGGATTCCATGAGCTAGGAATTTCGTACAAACGAACAACTCTAACAACTAAATTCCAGGTCAGTTTGGTTGCATTGATGTCTGCAACACGATCAACCTTTTGAGTAAAAGCATTTGTTAGAGCCATATGGAGGAGATGAAGTAATCTAAGCTATGTGGATGGTGGGATACCGGCTTCCAATATATAAAGACTATGTCATAGGAAAAGTTGTTATACTGGTTTTAAATTTCACAAAGTAGCGCCAAAATTAAATCATCGTTTAAACCAACGTACTAAATTTTTTAATCGACTAAAACACGTTGGGTACTGGGATTAAGCCCAATCAACCAATCAAAGCAAACTATCAGTGGTTAATCCCATCGTTTTAGGATTGTTGATGCTCTAACATACGCTAAGCACAATAGATAAAAGGAGTACTTTAGAATTTCGGGGAAATATTTCTGCCTCTTTTCCTTTTTTCCATCAGACACAATGACTTCTTAATCCATTGTTTACCCTAATCATCTAATCAGAAGCTAGTATTTCGGCTTTCTACCGCTAAATGATGGTTTTGGGATTGCTGCTCTATTCACTCCCTACAACCCACTGGACAAACGACTCTCCCCCGTGAATCTTCCACCAAGTAAGAGTGCTCACTGAGGTTGGGGATTGCTGAGCCCACTCCTGTATTTGTGCCACCAAAAAAAAAAGAGCTTGCAACAGTGAAAAAAAGGGAGGATTTGTAATAACCAATCTATATATAGGATAGGATTGTATTTTCCATAATGATAAGGACAGTTGTCAATTGGAGAAGAGCAAAAAATAGTTGAAAGATGGACAGGTGTTGGAGTCTGCTGTATGGTGTTACTGTGTTGCAACTCTTCTTTTATATAATAAATAGATAACATCTCATTTTCCTTATTCAAAGAAAAAAAAAGGGTAAAATATAATTTTTGTCTTTGAAATTTGTTAAAAAATTTAAAAATATCTCTAAGTTTTATTTTGTTTTAATTTTGTCTCAAAAGTTTTCGATTTGCATTAAATATATCCTGACGACTAATTTTTCAAAAGGCTTAGGATCAATTCAATAACAATTTAATAAGAACAACCATCAATACTGTTGTGATAAAGATGATAATATGGATGACCACTTATGATTTGGACAGCTAACTTTCTCAATATTGAAGAAATCACTTTTCAAGACAAATTCAAATAAATGAAGTTTGAAAATGAAGGCTTGCTACATGTATAAATAGGAGAAGTCACATTTGAAGCAATGCACAACAACAAAAACAATTCTCTCCCTTTCTTTATATTGCAACTATACTGAATACTCCTCTCTCTCCCTCTTTATATATATGTACACTACAACATACAATATTAGTAAATACATATATAAATCATCTCTATTATATTGAGATATTAATATTAGTGAATATTAATACTAGAGTTATTTATTTATATCTCTTCATTTTATATTTATTTCCTTTTTCTTATTATTTATTTTACAACACGTTATCAGCACGAGACTTTGATCAAAATTTAGGAAGACTCAAGGCAATAAATTTTCATTATGTCAAAGCACTCTCATTTTGAATTTAATACTCTTGATATATCTGGAAACAACTACTTATCATGAATACTAGATGCCAAAATTCATCTTGATTCAATGGATCTAGGAGATACCACTAAAGCTAAAAATAAGGCAACCCAGAAGGATAAAGGCAAAGTCATGATCTTCCTTCGTAATCATCTTGACGAAGGATTGAAAAATGAATATCTCACACTAAAAGATCCTGCAGATCTGTGGAAAAATCTTGAAGAAAGGTATGACCATCAAAAGACAGTGATACTTTCTCAAGCCCGATATGAGTGGGCGCATTTTCGTCTTCAGGATTTTAAATCCATAAATGAATACAATTCAACAATGTTCCGAATCACCTCATAAATAAAATTATGTGGGGAAAAGATAACTGATAATATCATGTTAGAAAAAACTTTCTCGACCTTCCATGCCTCGAATGTGCTCCTGCAGCAGCAGTATCGCGAAAAAGAATTCAAAAAATATTCTGAACAAATTTCTTACTTTCTTGTTGCTGAACATAACAATGAATTACTTTTAAGAAATCATGAAGCGCGTCTAGCTGGTGCCGCCCTATTTCCTGAAGCAAATGTGGCAAATCATAACTTCATAAGAGGTAAATGACAAGGTTTTGGTAACAAGAAAAATTTTGGAAGGAAGAAAAATTATGTACACAAAAAAGGATCTCACCAGAAGTGAGATAAAGAAAAAAATAATAGGCAAAATAAATCAATAGAGGATAAATATTTCCATTGCAGTGGAAAGGGTCATTGGTCGCATACCTGTCGTACCTCGAGACACCTAATTGATCTTAATCAAACATCTTTGAAAAATGATGACAAAGGAAAGGAGACGAATTTTGTTTCGAAGGATGTTGCTGAAAATTATACCACTTATTATGAAATATCTGATTTCTTTGAGGATCTTGAAGAAAATATTGGTCATTTGATCAATGATGAAAAAAGTTTGATATTTGGGTTCAGTACTTATGTAAATAAATAATTTAAAAATTTAAGTTTTATTCTCTATGTATTTGAATTTCAAGTGTGATGTATATAAATAATGTTTAATAAAATATTTAGATTTATGAATTTTAAAATTACTGAATGTGCCAAGTTCTAAAATAATAATAATAATGAAATTTTTAGTATATGGTACTATGTACAATACTTCTTAAAAAAACATTTTCAATCAAGAAAATAATTTTACGGTGCAAATACTTCTACTCATTTTATTGTTATTTGTCTTTGAAGAAAATGGTAAGGATATATAGTGAAGATGTTTGGCTTGCGGATAGTGCAAGTTCGCATACCATTCTCAAAAGCAATATATATTTTACACATCTTCTACCAAAAGAAGAATATGTTAATATTATTATTGGCTCAGACAATGTGATAGAAGGCTCCAGAAGGGCTTTAATTTTGTTTTTCGGAGGAACAAAATTATAATAAACAATGCACTATTGTCTACGAAGTCTCTAAGGAACTTGTTGAGTGATGGAGGCAGAAATTAGCCAATTAAGAATTTATGATAAGAACAGCATTGCAAGTACAGTTCTTAACCAACAAAAATCCGCTTATCAATTTAGAAGGGTTGTCACAAATTTAGAATAAAAATACTGGGAGTAGGAATCCCAGGTCGTCTCCCAACGAGTTGACAAAAGGGTGCTATTTTATCAGTCAGGAATTTTCCGAGGAATTTTGAGAGTTGAAGAACAGAAAAATAAAGGATTGTGAATTAAAGCAATGTAAATTAAAAGAGATTTATATAATCAAATAAAAAGCCTTGACCAGGGGAAGATTAATTAGAAGTTCTATCCTTGTTGGATTTTCCCAAGTATAGTATCAAGAGGTTGTTGTTTTCACTTAGTTAACCCTTACTAAATAAAGGAAAGTCAAGTGATTGAGCTAACTCTTATTCACAAGTCCTAATCCTCTCCCTTGGAAAGGATTAGCGTTAGTGCCTAGAGAGTTAGCTAACAACTTCCAATTTAACTAATCACTTGAGCATTCCAACTCAAGGGTCTCCTTTTAATCAACCCCCAAGTCAAGTTGGGAGTCTACTCCATTGACATGAATATAACGTTCACAGAAATATAAGAAGAAGACATGATAAATTAAATAAAATAGGAATTAAAAATAAATTAAAAGTAAAAATAGTTCTTTGCATTAATAAATCCCAAAATGCAACATCCTTATCTTGTTTTCACTTAGTTAACCCTTACTAAATAAAGGAAAGTCAAGTGATTGAGCTAACTCTTATTCAAGAGTCCTAATCCTCTCCCTTGGGAAGGATTAGCGTTAGTGCCTAGAGAGTTAGCTAACAACTTCCAATTTAACTAATCACTTGAGCATTCCAACTCAAGGGGCTCCTTTTAATCAACCCCCAAGTCAAGTTGGGAGTCTACTCCATTGACATGAATATAACGTTCACAGAAATATAAGAAGAAGACATGATAAATTAAATAAAATAGGAATTAAAAATTAATTAAAAGTAAAAATAGTTCTTTGCATTAATAAATCCCAAAATGCAACATCCTTATCTGAACAGGGTTAATAAGTAATCAAAAGAGTAAAGGAATAAGAAAGCAAACTAGAATAATAGCGACTTCAACGGAGGTAGTGATTCTTCTCAATATCCAAAGCAAAAGCACAAAAAGCATAAAAACTAGAAATCTATGAATGTGAAGGAAACCTAGAGGAAGTGGTAATTTTCTCTCTAAGATTCCAATCTAAAACTAAAAACTATCCGAATGAGAATGTGTGTTGATTCTCTGCTTGTCCCCTGGCTCTAGTCTATGTTTCTGGGCCGAAAACTGGGTCCAGACTTGGCCCAAAATCGCCCCCAGCGTTTTCTGTGATTTCTGCAGATAGCGCACATCACGCGTACGCGTCAGTCACGCACACGCGTCGCCGTGCGAACTCCAATTCACGCGCACGCGTGAGCCATGCGTGCGCGTCGCTCCTCGCTGGTTGTCTCCTTTATTTCTTGTGCTCCTTCCATTTACGCAAGCTTCCTCTCCATCCTCTAAGTCATTCCTGTCCTATAAAGCCTGAAAGCACTTAACACACAGATAACGGCATCGAATGGTATAAAGGGGAATTAAAATACATAATTTAAAGACTTAGGAAGCAAGTTTTCAATTATAGCACAAAATTGGGAAGGAATTGTAAAATCATGCAAATAGTATGAATAAGTGTGCAAAGAATTGATAAAAACCACTCAATTGAGCACAAGAAAAACCATAAAATAGTGGTTTATCATTGAGTTTTAAAGATATTTGCCGAAATGGACATCATATTGAAACAATGAATGAAGAAAATCATGAGTACTTATGTATCACAACTCATGATTCAAATAAAAAAGTTATATTAGAAAAGTTACCCTCACTTTCATCTGGGTTATATTATACTAAAATTAGTACAATTGAATCACATGCCATTGTAAACCTGAAGTTTACCAGCCCAAATGAATTTATAATTTAGTATGATTGATGGGGTCATCCGAAAAAAACTATGATACGGAGAATTATTGAAAATTCCCATGAACATTCACTAAAAAACCAAAAGATTCTTAAATCTAGTGAATTTTGTTGTGCTGCATGTTCTCAAGAAAAGCTAATTTTAAGGCCATCACCAGTAGAGATTGGATTTGAGTCCCCTGAATTCCTCTAAAGGATTCGAGATGATATATGTGGACTTATTCATCCACCATGATGGTTATCAGTGGCTAAGAGAATGGGGGGTTGAATCTTAGCCCCCTTTTGCTGAATAACACTTGCTGCCTTTTTAAAATGCTTTAGGAGATATTTCTGCTTTTTGTCTCGTCACTAGTCAAGAGACATCTTCTTTTTGTCTCGTAACCAATGAGGAGATATTTTTCATTTTTGTCTCCTACAAGAAGAACCAGAAATTAAGTAGAAGAGAGAGAGAGAGAGAGAATCACACCCAGAAGTATCCTGGTTCAGCTGCTAAGTGCAGTGCAGCCTACATCCAGTCTCCATCACAACAATGATGGAATTTCACTATAATCAAACAGATTACAGACACCAATTCTCCCTAGGAACTACCCTTCCTATCTGGGACAAGTCCAGAATCTATCCTCAATCCTGAACTTGACTTAGTCACCTGCCAAGTTTTCAACTGCTAAGTGCTAACCCAACTTGCAAGGGGATTCCCACAGAATCATAAAACACAACACATATGTACAAAGGACCTCTAAGGACATCTATGGCTTTTTCTTTTAATTTTGTATACTCTGCCTTTTTCCGCTCTATGGATTTTTCATACAAACCTAACTGTTTGCCTTTCTCCATGAGACTCAAGACAGACAAAACTAAACAGAAAAATACAACATGAAAAACATTGAAGGAGAAGAACTTCTGTTAGCTTGGATAGCTATGAGAAATCTGTGCTTTCACTCTTTTTCTCCTTGCTTCAAGCCTTTACTGTTCACCCTTATTATAGAAGGGGAAGCCTCCAAGGTTGAAACCGGTCCAACTGAGCTAATCTTCTTCTTCTTAAATACCAAATCGGTTCAGACAGAGAGAAGAGAGAGAGAACCAAATGTAAAATTCAACATGCAATTACCTCTTCCTCATCCCTTCTCACCAAGCTTCATCAATCCGGGCCTTCCATCTTGACTTGCTCCCCAGAAGGATTCCTGACCCTTGATGAGTCCTTGATGCTTGACAGCTCCATCTGTTCTATCTTCTGCCTCTACCTCCACGTAGCTACAGTAGCTACCTTCTGTGATGGTTGATCAAAAGTAGAGACGAGCCATGCCCAAGGGATCTTCTTCTCTGACCAAAATGGATTGCTTCCATTTCTAGGTATGGCGATCTTGAGACTTCCTCACCACATCTTACCTTTTGTGGTAAGGTTCTCATCTTAGCCACACCCTATTGTGGATCTTCTTTTTGCAAGGGCCATCATCACCTTGGCCTCTTGCTTGTGCATAGCTTCACTGCTACAGTGCCTCATTTCTGATAACTTGCTTCTTCTTCTTCTCTGTGACATGACCGAAACAATGAGAGAGAAGAGAGAGAGAGAGAGAAAAAACTTTCAATGTAATTGAGGAATGAATTTAAAAATGAATTAATTTCCCACTTCCCTTTTGCTTAGTAACGTGTGATAGTAATGATGGCAATAAAATCAATTCCCACTTTCTCTTTCATGTTTCCAATGCTATTAATGCAAGTTAAATGAATTTGAAATCCATCAAAGAGTGAAAGTGGCATCCGTTGAAAGCATGCAACCTTTGCTTTCTCTCTTTTTCAATTTCGGACCAAGCTTGTTGGTCTTTCACCAAAGGATTTAATTTGGGCTTACACAATAATTCCTGACCCAATTCACATGATAATAATTTTAGCCATATATTCTTAAACATTTTTGCACAAAGCTGAATTTTAACCAACCATTTTGGGCTTTCATTTTTTCTTATGCCCAAAAACAAGATCTGCAAGCAACAAAATTATTAATTAACAAATGTGAATTAAAATTCAAATAAATAATTTTGTGATTAATCATTTTAATGATGTTTGATCATCATCAAATTAATTTGGAGTTTTTCAAACGCATCAATCTCCCCCTTAATGACAAACATTATTAAAAAATTGAATTGAAAAGAGTAAGGATTAAGAGTACTCTCTTTGAAGATTTGGAATCCTCCCTCTTTCCAATTGTTACATAGCTCCCCCTTAATATGTGCCATTTTATTAAAGGAAGCATTACATGTAACATTCTTAAATCAAGCTTAAAGCCACAATGTATTCAACATATGGATTTTTAAACAATGTTGAACAGCTTGATTTTTGAGCAGAAGTAACATGATAAACACAATCTGATTTGTTATCATCTAATGATTTTCTGCTCAGTATAACAACAAAAATAAAGCATGCTTGAGTACCTTCAGAGTACATTTCAATATATAATCAACACTCAACATACTTTAAATTAACAAAAAAATTCATGTTAAAATAGATTCCTACCAAGAGAGAATTTGCCAAATAAAATAGTAATTCATGATCTATAAAGCATTTTCTGAGATATACAGTCAACATCCAAACTTCATGAAATTGGCAGATTAAAAAATCAAACAAAATTATCAGAGCTTAAACAAACTATCACAGCCAAAAATCAGAACATGATGAATCAAAATGTCACTGCAAAATTCAGAACATGATAGTGCATAAACCAGAGCATATATCATAAAACATGAAAATAAGATTGGAACATATGCACAAGAGTAATGATTAATCAAATTGATTTCAGCCCCTGCTTTTCAATTTTTTTAATTTTTCCCAACTTTCCTCCCCCTTTTGTCATCAATGGAGAACCTACAAAATAGATAAGAACAACATACCAAAATGCATAATATTTGTTTAAACTAAAACATAAAGGTCCAGAGTATCCAACTTAACAGTTATACAGTACTCAAAACAAGAAAACATGAAAATAAAACAGAGTTCATAGGTACGAGCAGTTAAACTGAATCAAGCATCAGAAAGATTAATGTCAGAGCCAAGGGATTGGTTGTCTTCATCTGCATCACCCATGTCCTTTTCAAAGCTATCAAGCAATAGATTAATTCGCTCATGGCATTTTTTCCAAGCCTTCTCATTCTCATAAGCTTGTTTGCGGGCTTCTTTGTATGAGCGTACCATCAGATTAGACATGTTTGAAAATTTAGTTAGAACATCCTTGATGGTATCAGCAACCTTTGTAGGCTCAATGGGATGACTTTCAAGATCACTTTCTGATGGTTCAGAGGGCATGGAGCGTTTTCCTTTGGTGCTTTTCACGGATCCAGAGACTCCTCCTCCTTTAATGGTGGAAACCTTGTTTTCTACATGCTCATTAGTTAAATCAACATGAAAATGTTCAAATATGCATGTAAGAGAAATGCCATAAGGCATATTTGCCTTTTTGTCACTGCGCACACAATCCCACATGTGTCGCACCATCAAATAAGCAAATGAAATAGGAGAGGAAGTAAGGATTGCAAAAAGAACTAATGTATCACAAACAATTACTCTTTGGAAGGAACCACTCTGAGGCATCAAGTATTGATTGATGATTCTATGAAGTAGCGCTCTTACAGGTCCAAGAGCTTTATGCGTTAAAACCGTCCCATCCAGGGCAGAGACGTTTTCACAGGTTCAATTCAAAGCAATCTGATATGTGACCCCAACCTGTGAATCCCACTTTCCAGTCATGTAGGCAGTTCCTCCTTCATCAGTGTATCCCAATACAGCACTGATGGTTTCTCTGTTCAGAGATAAGTGAACCCTCTTGACATATGAGTGGATTGCTCCGTCAAGATACACCATGTTCGCATAGAACTCGCAAACCAGTGATGGATAAACAAGCTTCTGAATATGGAATAAAGGAGTCCACTTCAGGTTATCAAACAGAGTGGCAAAGTTGATGCCTTTTGCAGTTAGTGCCTCCAAATTTACTATGTGAGAGTCACATAGGTGACGTTTATCCAGAACTTGATTGTGAAACTCATACGCAGCACATGAGTTAAATCTTCTCGGATCAAAATGAGAATGCCCCTTGTTGAACTTGTTTTTGAAATCAAGGGATTCCAAGTTTGGCGGTTCCCGCGTGTTGCGCAGAGAGTAGCCTTTTGATCGTTGAGAACTGCGGCCAGAGGGGTGACCGGGTGAGGGGTTGATTTTCTTGGTGGTGAATGAGGTAGAGAAGATTGGGACTCCTCTTCTTCTTCTACAACAGGTTCTTTATCCTTTCCAATCTTCTTTCAAGATGAAGTTTTCTGGGCAATAACTTTTCTCCTCATGGTTTTGGTTAGCTTAGAAGAGGGTGAAGGAGATGAAGAAGAAGTAGAGTGTATGTGAATGTTAGTATGTGTTTGAGGAGTAGAAGAAAATTGAGGATTTTTGGAGAGTGGAGTTCGGCTACTTCTTTTAGGAGCCACCTTCTTTTTCATGTTATGAGAGTGGAGAGGGGAGAGGGGAGAGGGAAGATGAAGGAGTGGCCGACGAGATTGGAGAGAGGTGGGAGGTTACAAGAGCATTTAATGCTGAGTGGAGAGAGAATTAAGTGAGTAATGGGCCATTAATGTCACGGTTATCAATCAAGGAAGGTTCTTAAAAGTTAAAAAATGAGAGATTAGTTCCTAGAATCAAGGAAAAAGGTGAAAGAAAAGATTATGATTTGACAAGAACTCCTTCCTACAAGATATGATGTGACAACTTCCCAAAAAGTATTAAAAATGAGGAATTTAAAATGGGCCAGAGTCATGGATAAGGTCAAAGAAGATTCAGTGGGGCCCAAAATCATTATCATCAGTTCAGTCTTCCCCTGTATCATGGCCTATTCTTCACGTCCTCAAATTTGTCTCCTCCCTACCTATGAGACAAAACCAAACAGAATCAGAAAAATCACAAATTATCAACAGAATTCAATTCTATCATTCCTAAACTGTTTCTTAGAGAGCAGAATCTGTCTTCACACAAGGGTTTAGTAAATATGTCTGCAAGCTTTTCTTCGGATTTTACAAATTGAATATCAATAGTTCCCTTTTGCACATGTTCTCTAATAAAATGATATCTCACTTCAATGTGCTTGGTTCTAGAGTGCAAAACAGGATTTTTGGAAATGTTTATTGCATTTATATTGTCACAAAATAAGGGTATGCTATTGATTTTCAATTTGTAATCCTCTAACTGAGTTTTCAACCAAATTAATTGTGAACAACACGCAGAGGCAGATATATATTTAGCTTCGGCTGTGGACAGAGCAACTATGGCTTGTTTCTTGCTTGACCACATGTTAAGTGAGCTTCCAAGGAAGCAACACATTCCGGAGGTGCTCCTTCTATCCACCCAATCCCCCACATAATCTGCATCACAAAACCCTACTGCACAAAAGTCATCAGTTCTAGGATACCATAAGCCACAATCACAAGTTCCCTTAATGTATCTAATGATTCTTTTTACGGCTGAAAGATGGGATTCTTTTGGGTGAGATTGAAATCTTGAACATACACCCACACTTTGAACAATATCTGGTCTAGAGGATGTAAGATACATGAGTGAGCCAATCATTCCTCTATACCGTGTTTCATGTTACCGTTCTCATCTTTTTCAAGTTTAGTATTTGGATGCATTGGAGTTCCTATAGGTTTGGAATTTTCTAGGCCAAATTTCTTGATTAATTCTTCAGCATATTTTCCTTGGTGAATAAAAATGCCACTAGGAGTTTGTTTAATTTGGAGACCAAGAAAGAATGTTAGTTCTCCCATTAAGCTCATTTCAAACTCACTAGTCATGAGTTTTCTAAACTCTTCACTCAAGGATTCATTGGCCAATCCAAACACTATATCATCCACATAAACTTGAACAAGAAGAATATCATCATTTGATACTTTTATAAATAAAGTTGTATCGGTGGTTCCTCTTTGAAATTGATTTTCTAATAAGAAGGCACTAAGCCTTTCATACCAAGCTCTTGGAGCTTGCCTTAGGCCATAAAGAGCCTTTGAAAGCTTAAAAACATGATTTGGAAATTCCTTTATTTCAAAATCGGGGGGTTGGGCCACAAATACTTCTCTATCTATAAATCCATTAAGGAAAGCACATTTGACATCCATTTGGAACATTTTAAACCCCTTGTGGGCAGCATAGGCAAGAAGCAACCTAATTGCTTCTATTCTTGCTACCGGGGCAAAAGACTCATCAAAATCTATACCCTCCTCTTGATCGTAACCTTGGGCCACTAATCTAGCCTTGTTACGAACAACACTACCATCCTCTCCCAATTTATTTTTAAAAATTCACTTAGTACCTGTTACCTTCTTACAATTCGGATTAGGTACAAGTGTCCAAACCTCATTCTTTTTGAATTGGGCAAGCTCCTCTTCCATGGCTTTGACCCAAGAAGGGTCTTCAAGAGTTTGTTTCACATTGTGAGGTTTCATTTGGGACAAGAAAGCAACATTGCTTTGCTCGGGTTGTTTCTTGGATGAGGATCTTGTGGTTACTCCTTGGGAAGGATCACCTATGATGAAATCATGAGGATAACCTCTCATGGACTTCCACTCTCTTGGTTTTCGGAGTAAGGTTGAGCTTTGATGAAATTCAGCAGATTGTTCTGTTCCAGATTCTCTTACTGGCTCAGGAGACAAAATAGAAATGTCTCCTCCATCCTGATGAGACAAATTTGGTCGGACAGATTCTTCATTTGGGACAGCAGTTGGGATTTCTTGACTTGATTGATGGTTCATAACAGCTTCACTTCCTGTATCATCATCTAAAAGAGCATTGGGAATTGAATTAGTATCACAAAAAGAAACGTGTATGGATTTCTCTATGGTCCTATGATCTTTGAGGTAAATTCTATACGCTTTGCTAGTAGTGGAGTATCCAACAAACATCCCCTCATAGGATTTTGGATCAAACTTTCCAAGATTTTCTTTATTATTAAGCACACAACATTTTCATCCAAAAATGTGGAAATACTTAAGATTAGGAGAGGTTCTTTTCCATAGCTTATAAGGAGTTTTCTTTAACCCTTTTCTAATAATAGTCCTATTTAAAACATAACAAGCTGTATTTACAGCTTCAGCCCATAGAAATTTTGGAACCTCATTTTCACAAAGCATAGCCCTAGTCATTTCTTAAAGGCTTCTATTCCTTCTTTCAACAACCCCATTTTGTTGAGGTGTTCTAGGACAAGAAAAATTATGAGCAATTCCAAAATCATCACAGAATTTTTCAAAATTTTGATTTTCAAATTCTTTTCCATGATCACTTCTTAAGTGGGCAATTTTCAAATCTTTTTCATTTTGAATTCTTTTGCAAAAGGTTGAAAAAGCATGGAAAGCATCATTCTTATGAGCAAGAAAAAGTACCCAACCGAATCTAGAGTAGTCATCCACCACTACCAATCCATAATGTTTACCTCCTAAACTTTGTGTTCTTGTTGGACCAAAACAATCAATATGCAACATTTCTAATGGCTCTTGGTAGAAATTCCATCTTTTGGTTTAAAAGAGGATTTTACTTATTTGCCTAATTGACAAGCGTCACAAGTAATATCCCTATCAAATTTAATGTTTGGAATTCCTCTCACCAAGTTTTTCTTAACAAGCTTAGAAATTTGGTACATGCTTGCATGACCCAATTTCTTATGCCATAGCCATTTTTCAGATTCAAGAGAGGTAAAGCACGTTACTTTTTGATCTTTTAAATCCTCAAGAGTCAATCCATACACATTGTTACATCTCTTAGCTTCAAACAAAATATCTCCAAATTTTTCACAAATTACTAAACAATCCAATTTCCTAAAAATGACTTCATATCCAAGATCACATGATTAGCTCACGCTTAGCAAATTGTGTTTCAACCTATCAACAAGAAGAACATCATTTATGAAAGAAGAAAAACTTTTACCAACTTTTCCAATGGCCACTATCTTTCCTTTTCCATTATCACCGAATGTGACAAACCCTCCATCATATTCATCAAGCTTTATGAAGAAGGTTGCCATTCCGGTCATATGCCTAGAGCATCCACTATATCCATGTACCACATATTGTCCTTTCGCTTGAATGCTAGGCAAACCTACAAAATGAGCTCAAGTGACCTTAGGTTTCCAAATCTTTTTGGATCCTTTCACGTTAAACCATCTTCTTTGTCCCAATCCATTATAATCAAAAACAATTTTACAAACTTTGTTTCCAATCATTCTTTCACCAAAGAAACATTGAATGGGAAAGTGGTCATTCCGGTTGCATAATCTACAAAATCTATGAGTAGCTATTTTCTCAAATCTTGTTGGGTTTTGAAACCTTACATCATTTGAAGATGATGCTATGTTTGCAAAATAAGGTTTTTCAACAAATTTGGTGGCTTTATGAAATCCCAACCCAGCTTTGTCATAAAGAGGTTTTGATTAGCCAATAGTTGATTTAAATTTTCTGAACTTTGAGCAAATGTGGCTAAGTCTTCTTTAAGTCTTTTTACCTCTTTGAGCAGCTTCTCATTTTCTTCAAAACAGTTAAGATATGCAACCACAGAATGTTGTTTTTCACACCCTTTTATTTCAGCTTTTAACCGCTTGTTTTCTTCAACAAGATCAACAGCGGTTTCAGCTTCTCTTAATTTTTCTTTTAGAAAACCATTTTCAGCTTTAAGAATTTCAATTTGAGACTCAAGATTTTGGTTTTCAAGCAAGAAGCATCATATTTTTTCAAAAAGATGATCGATCATGAGATGAAGATCTTCAGTGTCAGGGTTATAAAATACTACCTGCTCAGCATGGTCAGCTATAAGGCAAGTTTGAGACTTGGTTTCTGATTCTGCATCTTCATCTGAATCGTTCTCCAAGTCTTCCCATGAGGCCATCAGTCCTTTCTTCTTTCACTTCTTTGGCTTCTCCTCCTTCTTCAGTTTAGGACAATCAGATTTGAAGTGCCCTGCCTCTTTGCAGTTGTAGCAGATCACTGTGCTGGAATCTTTCCTTGGTTTCCTTGAACCACTTCCTTTGCTCCTTTCCTTTAGCTTCACAATTTTCCTGAATTTTTTTGCAAACAAAACAAATTCATTTTCAGAAGAATAATCACTGGATTCATCATCCAGGGGGTCAGTCCCAGATTTGAGAGCTATTCCTTTTCTTTTAGTATCTTTTTTCAAATATGTATTTTCAAACGTAAGTAAGTTTTCTCTTAGATCATCGTATGTCATGGAATCAAGACCAATACTCTCAGAGATTACTATTGCCTTAGTTTCCCACTCTTTTGTGAGACTTCTCAAGATTCTCCTCACAAGCACAGATTCAGAATATGTGATTCTCATAGCATCCAAGCCAGTGATGATGACATTGAATCTTTCAAACAATTCATCTATAGATTCTCCTTCTTTCATTGAGAACATTTCATACTCTCTATTTAGCATGTCTATTCTGGTCTTCTTTACTAGGGTTGTGCCTTCATGAGTGACTTGTAATTTGTCCCAGATTTCCTTTGCTGTTGTGCATCTTGATACGCGTCAGTATTCCTCGAAACTGATTGCACAGTTAAGCAAGTTGATAGCCTTGGCGTTGAACTCCACTTTCTTTCTGTCTTCTTCGGTCCAGCTGGCTTCGCCCTTAAGAGAGACCACGCCATCAGCCCCAGTGGTGGTTGGGAATTGAGGACCTTCTAGGATGATTTTCCAAAGTTTGTAGCCAACTGATTGGACAAAAATCTTCATTCTTTCCTTCCAATAAGTGTAGTTCTTCCCATTAAAGAGAGGAGGTCTGTTGCTCGACTACCCTTCTGTCAGAGTGTAGGCCACCAGGTTTGAGCCACTATTTTCTGCCATCAGGATCTTTTCTCCAAGCTGCAAAGCTTGATCTTTTTGAGACCAAGCTCTGATACCAATTGATCGTTATTAGTGGCTAAGAGAAGGGGGGTTGAATCTTAGCCCCTTTTTTGCTTAATAACACTTGCTGCCTTTTTAAAATGCTTTAGGAGATATTTTTGCTTTTTGTTTCGTCACTAGTGAAGAGACATTTTCTTTTTGTCTCGTAACCAATGAGGAGATATTTTTATTTTTGTCTCCTATGAACAGAACCAGAAATTGAGTAGAAGAGAGAGAGAGAATCACACCGAGAAGTATCCTGGTTCAGCTGCTAAATGCAGTGCAGCCTACATCCAGTCTCCATCACAACAATGATAGAATTTTACTATAATCAAACAGATTACAAACACCAATTCTCCCTAGGAACTACCCTTCCTATCTGGGACAAGTCCAGAAAATATCCCCAATCCTGAACTTGACTTGGTCACCTGCCAAGCTTTCAACTGCTAAGTGCTAACCTAACTTGCAAGGGGATTCCCACAGAATCATGAAACACAACACAGATGTACAAAGGACCTCTAAGAACATCTATGGCTTTTTCTTTTAATTTTGTATACTCTGCCTTTTTCCGCTCTATGGCTTTTTCATACAAACCTCACTGTTTGACTTTCTCCATGAGACTCAAGACAGACAAAACTAAACAGAAAAATACAACATGAAAAACATTGAAGGAGAAGAACTTCTGTTAGCTTGGGTAGCAATGAGAACTCTGTGCTTTCACTCTTTTTCTCCTTGCTTCAAGCCTTGGCTGTTCACCCTTATTATAGAAGGGGAAGCCTTCAAGGTTGAAACCAGTCCAACCGAGCTAATCTTCTTCTTCTTCAAAACCAAACCGGTTCAAACAGAGAAAGGAGAGAGAGAACCGAATGTAAAATTCAACATGCAATTACCTCTTTCTCATCCCTTCTCACCAAGCTTCATCAATCCGGGCCTTCCATCTTGACTTGCTCCCCAAGAAGGATTCTTGAACCTTGATGAGTCCTTGATGCTTGACAGCTCCATCTGCTCTATCTTCTGCATCTTCCTCCACGTAGCTACAGTAGCTACCTTCTGATGGTTGATCAAAAGTAGAGACGAGCCATACCCAAGGGATCTTCTTCTCTGACCGAAATGGATTGCTTCCATTTCTAGGTATGGCGATCTTGAGACTTCCTTACCACATCTTACCTTTTATGGTAAGGATCTCATATCAGCCACACCCTATTGTGGATCTTCTTTTTGCAAGGGCCATCATCACCTTGGCCTCTTGCTTGTGCATAGCTTCACTGCTACAGTGCCTCAGTTATGATAACTTGCTTCTTCTTCTTCTCTGTGACATGACCGAAACAATGAGAGAGAAGAGAGAGAAGAGAGAAAACTTTCAATGTAATTGAAGAATGAAATTAAAAATGAATTAATTTCACACTTCCCTTTTGCTTAGTAACGTGTGATAGTAATGATGGCAATCAAATCAATTCTCACTTTCTCTTTCATGTTTCCAATACTATTAATGCAAGTTAAATGAATTTGAAATCCATCAAAGAGTGAAAGTGGCATCCGTTGAAAGCATGCAACCTTTGCTTTCTCTCTTTTTCAATTTTGGACCAAGCTTGTTGGTCTTTCACCAAAGGATTTAATTTGGGCTTACACAATAATTCCTGGCCCAATTCACATGATAATAATTTCAGCCACATATTCTTAAACATTTTTGCACAAGGCTGAATTTTAGCCAAGCATTTTGGGCTTTCATTTTTTCTTATGCCCAAAAACAAGATCTACAAGCAACAAAATTATTAATTAACAAATGTGAATTAAAATTCAAATTAATAATTTTGTGATTAATCATTTTAATAATGTTTGATCATCATCAAATTAATTTGGAGTTTTCCAAACTCATCACACCATGTGGATCTTTTAGATATTTTATGGTCCTAATAGACGCATCTTCGAGATGGTCACATATGTGCTTATTGTCTTCTCGCAAGCTGGCGTTTGCGAGATTACTTGCTGATGAGCGGATAATTTATACGCTTTTTGACATTGTTTTTAGTATGTTTTTAAGTAGGATCTAGTTACTTTTAGGGATGTTTTTAATATATTTTGTGTTAAATTCACATTATTACTTGGACGACCCAGTGCACTTGCTGGTTAGTTGTATCGAAGTTGTGACAATTAGGAATTAAGATCAGAGCACCAAGCTTTGGAGCCATTACCAGGATTTGTTTGAGCCTGGAGATCACAATTTCGTGCACCAAGTTTTTGGCGCCGTTGCCGGGGATTGTTCGAGTTTGGACAATTGACGGCTCATCTTGTTGCTCAGATTGTGTAACTTTCTTTTCGTTTTCTTTTCAAAAATTTTTCAAAAAAAAAAAAATTTTCAAAACTTTTCTCATCTGTTTTCGAAAAAATTAAAAATGTTTTCAAAAATAATTTTTTTCAGAATTTTTAAGAATGAATTCTAGTGTTTCATGATGATTTGTTGAATCCTGGCTGGCTGTAAGCCATGTCTAATCTTTTGGACTGGGGTTTCAACTTACCATCCCAAATGAAGAGATTCTCACACACTTAGTTGCTCTATACATGAAAAGTATCCATATCTGCTGAAGCTTGGCTGGCCATTGGCCATGTCTAGTGTTTTGGACCAGAGCTTTCATTGAAAGCTTGGCTGGCTAGTGAGCCATGTCTAATTCCTGGACCGAAGCTTTAGACTAACATGGCAAGATTCCTGGAATTCATGTTAAAAATTTTGGAATTCTTATTTTTCTTTTTCATATAATTTTCGAAAAAA